>NC_142039.1:52604452-52931952 GCF_982192425.1 Myodes glareolus | reverse complement strand
GGTTCATTTATCTGCAGAATTTAGAGAATGCATGTCTCCCTAAAAAAAGGATCTTATATTTGCCCCATTCAAACACACATTTGGAGGCAACTTGTTGGACACTGATAAAAAACACAAATTCTCTTGAGTGCTGTGAGCCCATTTGTCAGCAGGAATTGGTTATTTGCTTTGTTTCTATGTTCAAGAATTCCTTTACGATTGCTTTTCTATTGTAAAGTAGTTACTATGGAATAACAAGTTTGCTTTTTTGAACAATGCTACCTGCTTCTCCTCCTGTGACTATAATACTCTTTAAATGTGTCTTCCTCTTTTCAGACCTTGGAAATACAGAGGGCAAGCAGGGGAGGGGAAGTAGGGGCTGTGGAAAGGTAGAAAAAAAATAGCCAAACCAACTAAGGGAAAAAAAAAAACTTTGACCAGCAAAATTCTCATTGAAGCCAGAATCTAAAAGGTTCTACATGTATTGAGGGAAATAATACAGTTAGCAACCTATTAGAATTCTTATTCCATTAGTCTGTCCATTTATCTTCCTATGTTCATTCTTTAGAGGTTGCTCTTGTGTACAAACTATGTTTAGAATTAAAGGAGTAAGAAATCCAGGAAGAGATGAAATACACAAAGATGGAGACAGAATAAGGGATGGAAAGAAAGTGAGATGGTTAAACACAAAATTCTGGGAGGGTGAAAACCTACACCCATAATTGGATCTGTGGAAAGGAGAAACCAACAAATGCCCTATGCATCCACTGTATGTGAGCATCCTGTAAAAAAGGCTAGGAAAAAATTTAGGAGCCGGCAAACCTAGTGAGACTTTCCAAGAAACTTGGGGACAAGGCTGGCTGCAGGTACTCATTAATCTGAGACCTGAAAGACTTGGGACTGTCTTTCCCAAAGCCAATATGCACAGACTCTTGACACCTGCAGAGAAGTCAGACAAGGAGGCTGTGGTAGACCCTGGGTGCTAGTGAGCAGTCACGGGGTGACAGATCCAAAGTGCCTACAGGTACAGTGGAAGTACACATGAGCCGAGCCGTGATGCTGGAGATGCTCCCAGCTGTTGAAATCCCAGTGCTGTGCAGTGCGAATGAATCAGGAGGTAACACGGGAACACAATAGAATGTGCAGAAGGCTGGGGGAGGTATGCACACAGTTCTAACTGCCACCCCAGTGCTTACTATCACATGACAGATGAATCCCACATCCCAACTCCCATACCAGTGCAGGCAACTCTGCTCAGTTGGGGAGCAGCCCAGAGACAAGTGGAAGAGAGAATGTTGAAGGAGGTTTTGTGACCCCTGGTCATAGCAGAGAGGAATGAAAGCACCAAGTATCCTGGTATAAGGATGTCCTCAGAGGCGGTGCAAGTGCCTGCATATTCAGGGTCTTTGATCTATTTTTCACATTGACTACAAGGCTCTAGGCGCTTTTAAACTTTGTGTCAAGTATGGCTTTGTTATCTGATCTTGGTAGAGTTTCTTTTTCTAAGCCTCAATTGCCTCTCCCATGAAATGGCATCAGTGGCAATATCTACTTGTAGAGATACTGAGCTCATCAAATCAAGCGATGCAACAAGTACAGGTAACTGTTGGGACTACGGCTTTAAGGAGAGGGACAAAGGGACTCCAGGCATCATGCGAAATTGCAGTTGCCATGGCCAGCAGGTACTCTGGTCTGATAGATGCAACATCTTGACGGCATTTCAAGGGAATTAGGCAGTGTAGAAAACCCACTGCAGAAGTTACATAGAGTATGACGACATGCATATAAACAACATGGCTACAGAGATCAAAAACAATAGTGGGTGCATACTAAGTACACTGAGAGAAGGAGGTGGGTGTAGCCACAAAGAAGCTGTTTCCCCTGATGGAACGCTCTGTTGTCTGACATTTCTGCTCTGGAGAAGCAGAGCCAGAAGCTACTGGTTGTTAAATACTTTGAATTTTATTGCCCATCTTATAAGCTTTAGTTTTACATTCTAGAAAACAAAAACAACAACTGTTCATTGTTCAGGATTTTCTTTGAGGAGTTCTGAAAACTTTGACTTTTTTTTTTCTACATGTAGGGTCTGTGATAAGCATTTTGGATTTAACTGTTGGAAAGAAACCCAACTAGCTTCGTGACTTGTAACCAGCTCTTCTTGCTGTTACCATATGGTGTTTCCTTTAATAAAAACATTTTGCAGAAATAATGATAAAAATTACTTTAAGCCTGTATAAAAGTTTGAGGGCTCTGGTGGTAAAAGCACCCCTTTAATCACGTAGACAGCCATGTACCTGGAAAACCTCCACCCTTCGGGCTCCTTTCTCTAAGACAGACTCCGGCATTCACTCATGTGTCGTTCATTCTTGGTGTTCTGACTCCCGTTCAGGGACCTCACTGTAGACGACATCACGTATATTCTGAGCTTATGCTGTACTATGGATTCCACTTCTTTTTCGAGTTTCAGTAGAGTGGTACATCCCAGCTGTACACTCCATCATTTCTGATCCGGTCAGCTTCAGTCAAACAACACAAACACAAGACTGACCTGGCCTAAACACATCAAAAATAATTTGGAGGTGCACAGACCAAAGAAGCTGTTGTGATGAGGGATTTAGACTCTTTCCCCTTTCTGTTTCATCTCCTTGGGAATGCATATACATTCCCTAATGGCTGCATGATGGCCACAGAGCCACAAATCAGCACTGCCAAGAAAGAGATAAGGCTGCATGGGAAAAGGCCATAGAGACCTGCCAGGCCAAAAGTTTCTACGGCAGTGGTTCTCTGCTTTCCTAATACTGTGACCCTTTAATACAGTTCCTCATGTTGTGGTGACCCCAACCATAAAATTGTTTTCCTTGTTACTTCATAACTGTACTATTGCTACTGTTATGAATTAAATATAAATATCTGATATGAAGGATGGTCTTCGGCGACCCCTGTGAAAAGGTCATTTGACACCCAGAGTATGCAATTCACAGGTTGAGAACCACTGCCCTAGGGGCTCTCAGAAACTTCTGCTCATTCTCCATAGTCAAAACTGAGTCTCCAGGCCACGTCTAAGATGAGGAAAAAGAAGCTAAGGGGGATGAAGTCAGTTTAGTCACGTGATAACACCCTGACTTACCCTACTCAAAAGAGGGAAAGAGGGTGGGCTCCCTGTCTCCCTGTGGAATGTGACTTTTGAAGATATTTTATGTTTTGTTTTTCCCTATTGCCCTTTAGGAGCTCTTGGCGTGGTTTTGAGTCTGTATCGGGCCTTGGCTGTTTGGGTTTGTTTCTGTGGGAAGCAACCATGTGGACTCCCTTTATGCCACCTCAACTATGTTGCTGATGTCTGGATCCTATGATGTTTAACTGCATTCCCTTCCTGGAAGATAAGGGTGATGTGGCAACAGAGTACATTTAAATCACTACCTTCACCCTGAGTCATCTGGCTCCGTGTGGAGGGTGGGCAGGCGTGGGTGGAGTGGTAGGGCAGCTAAGAAGCGTGGGCTGAGGGTGCGGGTTCTCAAGCAGCTAGCATAGACCGGCTTGCTAGTATTCAGCCTCTTAGATAACTTGTTCTGGATTAAAAAAAGAAGTGTTCTAGCACCTATGATGGTTTTACATTTAAAACAGAGCTGAATTCTGCTGGTCTATTTAAAGATCTGTAGCCATTTCTATGGTAAACAGCGAGGGACACGCAAGTGAAAAAGATCCCTTGAGGTTAAACTGCAGACTCGAGTTACTAGCTTTTATTTTAGCGTTAATATTATCAGTGGAGCGTTTTGCACGTGACTCCACATACTGAACCATGCAGATGACCCATTAAATGCGGACTGAACCTTCTTCAAGGTTTTAGGGCCTGTTGGGTGGCACTTTCCAGAGGCAACAAGTTGGGAAGAGGAGGAAAAGAAGCAATGGGAAGAGCAGGCAAGGGCTAGGACAGCTTTTCAGAGAGGAGACTGTCCCATCTCTGTTCTCCATCTGCTGGATGCCCCTGAAGATCCCCACCCCCTGGGCTTCCTGCCATGTGTAGGCTCTCCCACACTGTACCAGCACTGCTGTGTAGATAGCACAGCAGCACAGAAAAGATGGTGTGGGACCTCTGAGAGAGGCTGGGAGGGGAACCACGGCTTCTGCATTGTGCTCTCACTTGCGTGGCTCCTTTTTGGAAGCCAGTGGCTACCTGCCCTGGGTGAGGCCTCGTGGTGAGGAGCTGAGCTCTCCTTGTACAGCTAAGCGTGAGAGCTTAGAACTGGTCCTCTGGTCCAGGTGAGATGGAAGATTGCTGCCCTTGATGACAGCTTAACTAACCTTAGGAAACAGAACTAGCACACCATAAAGTTCTTGGCTATGAGGGCTGTGAAGGATCGGGGTGTGCGGGGTAAGCCACTCTGTGCTGTGTGATACTTCCCCACAACAACCTTCCAATAGCAACAATTAACAGCCACCTTTTCCCTTTTCAGTGGTTAAAGACAGTATTTAAATCTTCCTAAGAAGAGTTTCCTAAGAAGATCACCAACAGCTATCAGGATACCTAACCTTCTTGGAAGTTTTTGGAAAGCTAATGTGAAACCACAGGGTCCCAAGATAGAGCAGGCACACAAGGTCCTCTCCAGTCTTGGGGCAGAGGGTATAGCCTGACTATCTATGTGAAGGTTTAGAATATCACTACTATTGACCACAGTCATCGACAGTGACAAGATTCAGAGTCACACAGTAGCATTTCATATTTCACACTGTTACACTATGTTGAACACTCTTGATCCAAAAAACCAAATCTAAAATGTTCTAAACTCGGAAACATTTGGTGGTGAAATAATGCCATAAATCTGATGATTCAATGAAAAAAATTTGTTTGATACACTCAATGATGAAGAACACAGGAAGCAAATGCCAGGCAATTCTGACAACCTGAGCTTGGATCCCTAGCACCTACCTAGAAAGCAAGTGTGGTGACACATGCTCGAAATCACAGTGCTGGGGAAGCTGAGAACGGAGGATTTCTGGGGCTAGTTAGCCAACTAGATTAACTGACTAGTGAGCTCCAGATTCAGCGAGAGATCTTATATCAAAAAATGAGGTGGAAAGCAACCAGTAAGAAACCCATCATTGACCTCTGGCCTCCACATACATGCGCACACACACCTGTACACACACATGAACACATATGCACACACAATACTGTATGCTGAATGTAGTAGTATATATCTGCAAATCTAGCACCAGGATGCCTGAGGCGGGAAGATCATGAGTTCAAGGCTAGTCACAGATACAAAGGACATTCTATTCAAAACACAAAAAAATATAAAATGTTTTTCAAGCTGTATGGATAAGATGTATATAAATATTATGACTCCAGTCCCATCCCCCAAATATCTCATTATGTATATACGTAAATAGTCCTAAATTAAAAAAAATTCTAAGTCTGAAAATGTTCCCATCTTAGGCATCTGCGATAAGGGATACTCAACCTGTAGTAGTCAACGAATAACTAATCACTCCTGGGAGAACAGAGCTAGGAGTGTATATGTGTTAACAAGCAGAGACCTGATGATCCCATCTGTGCCATGGAGCTGATGGAGCCAAAAGCTGATTGGAAGCCACATGCTTTTACTATTGAAATCCTCACACTTCTCTTGGTGCAATCTACTGACAAGATCTGGTGATCTACCCATGTCAAGTGGAGGATCATGGAAGGAACACTTAGAGACAGATAGATCCAAATGGTTTGAAATACTGCAGTTCCAACACTAAAGAGCTCTCTGACTTTGAGTAGATCATTCACAGATAAGAGAAGCAACATCTCTGTTATTAAATAATGTGACTGTTAATGTTGTTATCTGACAGGGTCTAGAGTCTACTAGAGGTAAATCTCTAGGTATGCCTGCCAGGGAGTTCTAGATTGTGTTAATTAAGGTGAAAAGGTCAACTTCAAATGTGTTTGGCACTGTTCTGTGGGTGGGGCCTTGGGCTGAATACAAAGGAAGAAGAGAGCTGAGTACCAGTATTTCTCCCTTCTGCTCCTTCAATCTGCAGGTGCAAGGTGACCACAGCTGCATCATGTGTTGCTATTATTGATTACATACAAATCAGGTACTAGAACTTGCCAAGAGGTGATGGCCATTGTCTACAACAGGCTGTTGTAGTACCAGCTCTCTCATCACTTTTTGAATCCTGTGACTTAATAGTGATTACAGTATCAGGCGTTCCTTCTGGTCTTAGGACCTAGATTTAATTACATCATTTAATTCTCAGAATAGATCTGCTGAAAAATTATTCTGATCTTTTCAATACAGAAAGTATATTGAATCAATCAGAGAGGTTTCTTCTTAGAGTTACAGAAGCAGATACTAGGCAGGGGTGCAGAGCCCAGATATTTGGTTTCATAGCTACATATTCTCCCACACTATGGTGGGCATCATGATGCCGAACAGCCAAGGGCTCTCCAGTTTACAGTTTATTCCAAATTGTGGTAGGAACCAAAGAGTGGGTGGGCTCTGGAACTTCTTATCATAATCAAAAAAAAATGCTGAAGGGGGAAACAGTGAAGGCAAAAGCCTGGAGAGTCAGGGTGACTCTAAAATGAGGATAGGGCAATGGTTAGCAGGGCAAACTCGTCCTGGGGCAGGGAGAGGTTTTGACATTACAGAAAAAGACAAGAGGGAGGAGAATCCCCCATCATTTCAAAGTACAAATTTCTTTTTTGGTGGTACTGTAAAGATGAATGTCCCGTGTGACCCCAGCTGCATTTGACAGACTTAGGACCCAAGCCTCATGTGAATGACAGAGCTCTAATCTCCTCCACCAAAAACGAAATCCCATTTTCACTTCTGGGTATTTCATTCATCTTGGCTTTTTTGGTTTTTTAATTACATTGCAGAAGTGTGACTGTAACTTCCTCTCCATGTCAGGACGGTGGCATTCATCAAGAAGCTTTTCATTCTCTGCAGCAATCACTTCTTTTCCCAACTCCGATTCAATCTCTGCCCAGGCAGAGGGGCAGGGCATATTGACCCCGAGGTTAATTATCTGCAGATCAGTTAAAATCACACAAACTCTCATCTGGGGAGAAGAGAAGCCATCCATTCCAAGAATTCCTATGGCTTGTCCTCTAATGGTGGCAGCAGGGAGGAAGGTTGGGCTGGGCAGTCACCCTGTGAGGGCCCCATCTGTCCTGCAGGATGGGACTGGGTGAGGGGCAGGTTCCTTCGATGTAGCTGTAGTTTTGCAAACCAAGAATGGCACATTCCAAACTGTAGGAATGGCACTAACTCTGGGCCGTGAAAGAATGGGGCTTAGACAAGATAAGTATATGACAAAATCCTATATGTGGCGCAGGGCGGGGGAAGAGAAGGAAGCAACAGGGAGGCTTCCCAGGGCCCATGAAGACACTGACTCCTTACAGCTGCTGGAGGAGTTGGCTGTTCGGTGGGGTCCTAGATGTCACGGGACCTGGCCTGCCCCTCTGTACGCTTCCCTCCTGACAGGACCACCTCCACATCAAGAACCTCTGCTCATCTTTCTGTCTTCTCAAATCCTATTGTGATGAGCACAAGAGTTATTTACTTGAATTCCATTTACAACCCTCCCCATGCAATGCAGGAATGCACACAGACAACAGAGTTGGCCACTAGGAGTTGGTTCTCTCCTTCCACTAGGGACTGAATTCAGGTTACCAGGTTTGTGTGGTATGGCTTGTAGGAAAGTTTGTAGGGCATTTTCTTGATTGACAATTAACACAGGAGAACCCAGCTTAATGGGGAGTGGTGCCACCTCTGGGCAGGTGATCTTGGGAGGTATAGGCAAGCCACTGAGAAGGCCATAGGGAGCAAGTCACTACGTCGCATTCCTCCATGGCTTCTGTTTCAGTTCACACCTCCTTCTGACCCCACCTGTATTTGATGAATGATTGTGATACGGACATGTAAGACCAATAAATCCTTTCCTCGCTAAGTTGCTTTTGGTCATGGTGATTTGTCTCAGCAATAGAAACCAAATTAAGACATGTGACAAGTGCTTTCACCCACTGAGACATTTTACTGGCCTTTTTGAACATGTGACCACATATATGACCTACTATTGGAATTTGAAGGGAGAAGAGAAATCGTCAAGTGCATTCTATGTGCCACGTGAAATTGTTTCCCAATCCTTAACTCATGGAGTCACTGTCTCCCTAGGAGGCTGAGGACAAAAGGGAGTCTCTGCTCGGAGGAAACTGTGCTCCTGCCCTGCGCCATGGGTTGACTGGCCTGCCACTTCTACTGACTCTTCATTGACTTTTGCATCCTCAACATCTAGCATGATGGCTGGCACATGACAGGGCTAAGTCAATTTTGCTTTATTATTGAAGTGACTTTTAATCCAGTAAAGATGGGCATACCTGTAAGAGGCAATACAAAGATTCATTCAAAGAGGCTCAGAGGGCAGAGTCTGGGGTGAGAGACAGAATGGCGGAAACAGATCTCAAGTTGGGGAATCTCTGAGATCCTGTTTCTGTGTTGGGTTAATAGAACCTTGCAGGAGGTAAGAAGAAGATGAGGAGGTAGAGGTAGGAGGGCAAGCCCAGAATCTACCAGGGCGGGGGAGTGGGGCTCTTCCGGATCAGCCTGAGACTCCATGTGGCATGGGCATATGGGACCCTCGTGATATTTAATGGGGTAAATCACATTAGGACTTTGATCATGGGAAAGGTACAGCTTCAGGTAACATTCTTTGAGTCCCTAGAAGGGACCAAGGGGCCTATTTTTATGCTCTTCAATTTTTAATGAGAAAGGATGTTGGAGAAGACAAAGCAAGATCAGAAAGCAGCCATAGCTTAGAATGGAATTTCACTGCAAAGGGGCTTTGAGCTCCAAGTTCACAGTCTGCCCAGCTTCTGCCCATGCTTCCCATGGCATCATGACACTGGTGGCTCAATGAGGGATGCTTAAGAGATCACAGGCTAAGATGGCAAACACTGTTCATTATATTTTTTATACTCCTGTGAATAAAAAGGCCCAGATTTGGGCCCTCTGGCTTTTAACGAGTCCATGTGACAAGTATCATGAGGGTCAAGAATCTCAGTCTTCCAGGGCTGGGATACAACCCAGCAGAGGTGCTGGGTCTTGAGGGCTACATGTCTTGAGGAAGAGAAAGAGAAGATAAGAGATAGAGGAAGGGGGCATGAGGAGAAGATGACAACAAGAAAGGAGGTGGAGAAGAAGAGGAAAGGGGCTAATCTTCTGGTCCTGGGAGGTTGTCCAATTAACACATCCTCTTTCCCAGTTCCTTCCTGTCTTACAAGCCCCATCTCCAGGTTCTCTGAAATGCCCCAGGTCTGCCACCTGCTCAGATGCTAGTCACGTGAGCTGACTCCCCGAAACTCTTTAGGGCATGGTAGCAAGGCATGCACATCCCAGCTCTCAATCACTTCTCCAGACACACGAGTTTTGATCATTTGAGCTAGGCTCTCAGAGCCAGTGGTGTGGATTAGCAATCCAACTATATCACTTGGTAGCTGTGTGGTGTCTGCCAAGTTACTTAACTTTATTGGGCTTCCTCTATTTCCTCATCTTTAAATGGCCACTTAGGACAAAGAGGATCAACAGAGTTGATCCATGTAAAGCTCTTAGTACAGAACTTGGGGCAAAATATACACACCCTAAAACGAGCAATTGTCATTACCAATTCCCAGCAATGGGAGGAGGCAGGATCACTGCTAACAGGAGAACCATTCAGAGGAGCAAACAGCTGAAGCTTAGCTCATGGCCTCTGAAAGGTTGCCAACTCTTGCATAATCTGTCCCTGGTGATAAATATTTTTGTCACTTGGAAGGAGACTGAATTTCTCTCTTGGTCCTGGGCTTGGACACAGTCACTGATGAAAACATCACCACTCTTTGATGTCTTCAGAAAAGAATGTTCCCCCAAACCACAATTATCACTGGACAAAGATCCAGTGAATTTCACAAGTGTCTAGGACTGGGGTTACAGAAAGTTACTATCACCACTCAGATCGCTCCCTCTATCTTCCACCCTCCTTCCCCTTTGGTCTTAGCAGCAGCAGTTGCTGCTGCCTTCTTGGTTTTCCCTGGATGCTGGCTTCTGCCTCTGCTCTGGAAATGAGCAATCTCCCCTTCTCTGAAGGAAGCTCACATTTCTTATAAACACATATTTATAAACGTATCTAAAGACTCCCGTTTTTCATCTTTTCTAAGCAACTTCCTTAAAAGATTCATGTCTTATCTCTACCATCCATAGCTAAAGATGGGGCCCTTTGCACCTTTCCTATTACTGCAGGCTGAGACCTGTCAGACTTCAGGGATGTGTTTTTCCATCTCCCTACTTAGACCTTTGTACTATGTGCAGTGACCCCGATTTCCTCTATTGAACCTCAGTCTCTCAGCCTCCTGAAGTTTTAGGAGGCTCTGGAAGAGTGCCAAACCATTTCTTGTAGGCTCAGCACCTACCTTTGTTTCCAGCCTCTACTCCGCTCCCCTGCACAGCTCACCTGGATGTGGGTGGTGCCTGACCTTTTCTCTGATCCTTTCTTTCTTTCACCTTTTGCTCTGTCTTCATGCATGGTTCCAGCATTCATTATTAGGAGGACGCTACAATGACTATCCCCAGAGCCTACATTTCTAAATACTGGCAAAGCACCTCCAGAGACTTCCTGTCTATAGGGATCAGCCTGGTTCAAACTCAACCACTACCTTCTCTCTGGCCTACTGTGTTTCCTGGTTCTATTATTTGATCGCAAGGTAGACTTTCCCAAGTCACTTGGATGACCTTGCACCTGTTATGCTTTCTATCCTCTGTGTCTGAATCTTATCAACTGCCATCTTCCAGCCCCACCCCCTAGTCCTCATTAAACCCATGAGCCCCACCTTCCTAGTACTCACTAAGTATATGCCAAGCACTGGCTCTTGGCTTGCCTTTGGTCTTCACTTTATATTCAGAATCTGGCTTTTCTTTTGTTTGCTGTTTTCTGCAGTACTAGGGTTTGAAGTCAGTGTCTTGTCCGAGCTAGATAGGCATTCTGTCACTGAATAACAGCCTTGTCCCTAACCGTCATCTCTGTTTTTGATCCTCCCTCTATTCCATCTTGTGCCCACAAAACCCAGTTCAATCACAACCCCGCTCCATTTCCCACTTGATGGGCTTTTTCTCCTCATCTGCAAAAGTTCAAGCAAGGATCAGAGCAGTTAGTCATAGAGGGTGAGTATCTAGATCCAATATACTACTATTGTCCTGTGGTTTGCTGGTTAGCACCATAGACAGATGGGTAGATGAGTGGGTATACAGAAGATGTTAACTAAAGAGATAATGTGGGTCTGGAATGTTCCCCAATGACCATGGCTAAGACTCGGTCCTCAACTAGCTCTTGTAGACCAGGCCTGCCTGTGCCTCCCAAGTGCTGGGATTAAAGGTGTGTGCCACAACCAACGGCCTCGCTGATTAAACCCTCCTTGCTTTAAGTTGCTCACATAGCTAATTTGTTATAGTGATGAAAAACGAACGGGTTCCTAATGGATGAGTAAGAGCAGCCCATGCTCCTCATTCAAGCTGGCTCATTTACAAGGGGTGGGCTGCTTTCGGGTGCTCCCGTAGACCAGTAGATCTTAGCACAGGAAATGTTTAACAGGGGAAATGATTTCCTCTGGGGACATTTGATGACCTGGAGGCATCTTTTTGTGGTGATAGTTGGGGGACAGGGGATGCTGCTCCTTGGCATATTGTTGCTCGGGATCAGAGTGTTTGCTGAACATACACAGGAACACTATGTATAAGGAATGATTGCCAACATGGCAGTTGTGCTAGGTTAGAAGGATTCAGAAGTCTCCCCTGGGAAACAGGCAGGGGTCTGAGTAAGTGAAGGACCATATTGAATCATTTTACATTTGGAAACCTCAAAAGCAAACAAACTCAAAAGAACATCAGAAGCATGGCCACCTGTGCAGCAGAATGAGGAGGGCACAGGCCCTTGTGTTTAAGCAGTTAGGTTGAACATTTGGGAGGAGAGTCTGGGAAGGCCAGAAGCTGAGCTCTGAATGCAGAAGAGTCCAAGAGTATTTTATGAAATCGTCTAGAAATCCCTCAAGAGGAGAGCAGCCTGAGTCCAAACCTCACACCTGACAGCACATATCACTGATGCACGCTGCCTTTCCTGAACAAGCTCCCAGCTCTGGCACATGTCTGCACCCTGCTACCCTGTCGCCCCCTCCCCAGATCCTCTCCACTGTCCTTAATCTCTAGAAGGCTCTGTCCCAGCAGCAGCAGAAAGTTTGTTGGTCTAATCAGGTTCTGGGGCCATTTGTTAGCAAAAACTGTCCATCAGTTACCTAGAGGAGACCAGTGCAGGCTTAACACCAATGCGAGTGACAGCTGCCCAGGGCTGGCTCTTCCCTGCAGTGGGAAGACGGATGCTGGCTGTAATGAAACGCCTGCTTTAAGTGTCCCTTTCTGTTACGTTGTGAGAAATAGAAACCATAGCTGTCTGTGGATGAGTGAGCAGCACAAATGCCCACAGCCACTGGACCTCACCAGCAGCTTTCTGGGGAGTGTGATGGTCTGGCAGCCTGCCGGGCAGGCGATGTTACAAGCACATCAGACACTGATGGAGACAAGGGACATTTCCTTCCACAATCTCCAAAGTCAGTGGGAGAACTTGAGAGCTTAGATAGAGTTTTGAGGGTGGCCCAGCCTCTGCATAGTGGAGGGAGGGAGAACAGGAGGACAATGGTAGGGTGGAAATGTCTGCCTCAAGAACAGCTTACCCTGGGGTAAGCACTTGGCTCTTTTCAGGAGAAAACCCCACTGGGTTTGAGGGTTTTGAGAACTAGCTGGGCCTGCTGTACACACCCGGCTCTCACTGTGATTTAAGCCCATTCACTACCCGTTATAGCAATCCACGGCACACAATGTGTTTTTCCTGTCACTTACTGCAGGCAGGGACTCCTGTGAATATATTCTCAGCTTTGCCAACAGCAAAAATCATTTTGAAGAAGTCATTCTTTCTAGATGAGCAGAATTATTCCCTTTACCTCCTTGCCCCTCACTCGTCATGAATAAACAGTCATTTCAGCTCCAGCGAATCTTACTTCAAAAGAAGCAAAGCCACAAACAAAAGAATAAAACAAAACAAACAAAAACCCAATAAAGCTGTAATGCTCCGAAATCCATAATTTCCCTCCAAATGTCACCGTCTGAAAACACCGAGTTCCTTCTAAGCACATTTGCAAAGCCGTATCAGGCCATTTCCCAGCTGCTGGATTATTCTGAAATACATACAAATGAATGAGTAGACTCACGAGCTAGGCATAATTCCCCATTTATGTTGCTCATGAAACTGTCACCATGACTGAAAATTCCTGCCACCGTCGCAACGAACAAAGAATGCAGCCCCGCTGATGAAATGGTAATGGCCCATCTGCAAGTGTTGCCTGTCCCTTCGGTTCACACATGTTCATCGAGGTAGCGTCCGTCCATCTCGCACTGGATTCTTTTCATTATTTAGCATCCATTAGCTACCACGGTAGATTCGTCTCCGAGCCATCCCTGTCCCTCCTGTAGTCCCTCTAATAGCTCCGTTCATGGGATGACCCTCTTAAATTAACAGTATGAGCAAACTGACCTCTGCCTCCAGACACACATGCCATTTAGCAAGAACTTTCTGTTGGAATCCCCTTGTTATGTGCCAATGACACATAGCAATGATGGGTGGATGGGGGGGGGTAACAGTAACCCCCAGAAGTGTTCATAGCTGTCACAAGCATCAGAGGGAAAGGTACAAGATCTTAGTGTCCCTAACTCCTCAGACTCATTAAATCTGCACTTAAGTAACTAGCTGGGGCACTTATTAAATATGTAACAAAGGCCCACACGGTACCAATCGTTGCTCCTCTGGGAGCAGGGAAGATGGAAGGCATTGGATATAGGACAAACAAATGGAAGGTTCAGGAAGCAAGTGCTGAGCAGAGCTGAGACTCAGGCCAAATTCTCAACACACAGATTTGGGTGAATGCACTTGTTGGCATAGCTCTTCTGGTCTTAAGGGAAAGCCCCTGACCTGACCTTTCTATGTTGTGGTGATTTGGCATCCTGCCTCTACCTCTGAAAGAGATAACAAATACAAAGGACCTGCTGCCACATGAAACTGACAGAGTCAATGGAAGAGGCATGTATATAATGTCTCCAGAGATCAGACAGGACCGGAAGTACTGGGGGAGGAATGGGGTCCAATCTCAAGGAGGAGAGTGAAGGTGAGCTGACTAGTGTGATGATGCCCTAGTAATAGCAATGTCCGCTACTGTCATTCCGTGCTTCCCGGAAAGGCTGTCCATGTGGAAGGGAAGGACTCACTGCCTGGCTAGGGATTGTAGTTAGAAGACAGTGTGTTCCAGGGTGATAGAGCACGCATGCGAGTTCAGCTCCTCACACCGTGCTGGTTCCTCCACACATGCAGCCCCTCTTTTCTACTGAAAGCACAGCTGTTTAGCAGAGGGGCTCATGAGGTCCAGAGGCCTCTTGGCAACACTCCACTCCCTCCTTAATCCTTTCTACCTTTATCTTACTACAAAATCATTAATGGAAAACCATTATTGTGGCTAATCAAGCACCATCTCCCTGACCATCTCCATGTGCCTACCTTTCTCAAAGCAACAACCTTCAAGGACACCGTAGATTCACATTTTTACAACCATACAATTTTAGATTTGATTTGACTTAACATTATAGCCTAAATATTTCCCCAGTTACTGTCATCACTGTCAACATCCTGTTAGGCCACAGGCATGAAGTGTGCACCTTTCTTCACTGAGACTTGCCAAGGCTTGAAGCTGCTTCCCAGAGTCACCTGTGAGCAGTGCTTCACTAAATGTGCATGTTTGCTCCACATTCCGATGGAGGGTTGTGGCATGTGATTAATCCCAAGTGAGGATTTAAAAAAAGGTTTCAGAAAGAAAAAATAGAGCTTCTATTTGTGAGAGGAAACATGGGGCAGGTGCTATGTGGCGGGCAGGTGCAGCACACCTCGTTTGTTGAAGTCAGGTCCGGGAAAGCTGGTGTGCCCCACTACGACAGTCACTTACTTACCTGCTGGAATTTACCCACCCAACTTCCAATTAATGTTCCTAAAATAACGACACTGATGATGACAATATTAACAACAGCCATAGCAATGGCGTCCCCTATCACTGTTGCTCGCTCTGTCTCTACTAGTTCCTCTTGGTCAGGGGGACCCAGAATCGGTCTATGATTCTGAAGTGTGGCATGGAAGGCACTGGTATCTGCCACATTGGTCTCTCTGGCTGACAGGCCTGGGCCAGCCCTGCCTTAGGAAAAAAGAGTCTAAACTGTTGTAATGGTTCAAATGTGAACGTGTTCCCCACAGGCTAATCTGTTTTATTACTTGGTACCTGGCTGCTGGTGCTGTTTTAGGAGGCTGCAGAACCTTTTGGACCCAGGTCTGGACAGCAGACCTTGGTCTGTAGGCCTGGGGCTATTATAGAGGGTCACAGTCTTTCCTGCTGCAGGCACATTTCTGCTTTCTGGCACGCTGAGAAATGAGTCCTGGCCACACGTTCTTCCAGCATTAACTGGTTGTGCTGTCCCCAAAATGGTGGAATAGCACTCTTGAGTCAGAGCTTAACTCCCTTCCCTTAAGTTGTTTCTTGACAGGTGTTTGTAAACAGAGCTGAAAAAAAATAACTAATACAATTATGGAAGTAGACTAATCAGGTCGATTCCAAACCCGCTCAAGAGAACTACAACCATGAATAGTAGGGAGAGGTGCACTAAGAAAATCCTTGCCTGGAACAGCCTTTCCGTTCCCACCGAAACCCCTTTCTCTAGTAGCCCCACTGCTCTTGGGGCTTCTGCAATCTTAGGGGAATGTGCTGTCACCAGCCGGCTGCTCAGCTGAGGCTGCTTGCTGTGGGTGCTTCTAAAATTCATTTCTAGCCACATTTTGGCCCAAAGCCCCGAAGCTTCTTTTCAGGAAGAGAGCATGGAGCCTCCCGATTTCATTTTGCTTTCTTACTGCTTGTTCAAAGAACAATCATCGAAGATAAAAATATCATCCGCAGGCAAAAAGAATTGAATTCAAGCATTCTTAAGAACAGAGTCAACAACTTTTCCCTCACAAACAAAACAAAGCACAACACAACACACAAAGCTGCCTCATGTTTGGTCCCTAGTTACCTTAACAATGAATGAAAAAAAAATGGTAGAGGGAAAGAGTATTCAGAAGAGAGACTTCCTACCAATTGGGAGACCGGAGTGGCCGTGGATAGGCTGTATCCCAGGAAATGGTCTCACAACCCTACAAGGGGACTGCCACTAGTCTACACTGCAGATGGCACTGGGGCCTAGGGGGATCAGCAACGTGCCCTAGGTTGTACAGTTGGTCTCAAAGAAAGTTTCAAAAATCAAGCAGCCTTCTCCCAGGACCCATGTTCTGATCCATAATGCTACACTTGGTATTTGCATATGGCTGTGGCCCAAATAAGCTAGGAAGTTAACCCTTGGTGAAAGAAAAACACAATGTGTTGGCATTTGACAGCTCTCCTCTCTCCCCTTTCTTTTGTTGTTAGTGGGGGTGGTGCTGGAGAGTGAATCTTAGCTCTGTGCTGCTGAGCACCTGATCCGCCAGTGAGCTGCACTCTCCACCCTTCTCATGCTACACCCCACACATCGCCTGTCATGAAGTACATCTCCCACAGCCAGCTGGTCCACTTCACAGGCTGCTATCCTTCCCTGTTCCTCATGAGATATGAAATACCAACAAAGCCACTGGTGAGCAGAACTTAAAATCTCTGCCTTTGGAGTCTCCCCAAGGCATCGTCGGAAATGTCTCTCTCTAAACGTTAACACCGTTGCCTATATTTTATTTCTTTTTACCTCACCACATCTATCCATAGCTTATGACTTGGTTTTTATTTTATAAAATAAGTATTGTTCCATATATAATCTTTGGGAATTTTCTATACGCTATATTTACAGTGTTAGAACTTTGAATCTAGCTATGGTTTCTTGTGGGAGAATTGTAAGTTTGAGGCCAAACTGGCACAGTGAGAGCTACATATAAAATTGTCTCGACATACACACACACACACACACACACACACACACACACACACACACGCATGCACACACGCACGCACGCACGCACACACCAGGAAAGAAGAAAGGATGCAAAGGGGACCTAACTATCTACTTGCTTGGGAAGCACAGTTCTACTTTTTCCCATACGCTGGGCACTGGATGAACACTGAACCAAACACTTTAGACATTATCTCTGACATCTGTCTCCTTTCTGAAACCTCTCTCTTTAACTCATTCTTTGCTTATTTCCTTTCCTCATGAGTCCTGCAGTTTTAACAAATGCTCACAAATGTAAAGGAGACCCCCCCACACACAAATACAGATACATACTTCAGGATCATCATGAATTCCTGAAGCTATTCTTTTCATCCTTGTCTTTTTCTTAAGTGCCTACATTAAGACAATAATTTTAAAGCTAATTTTTACAAGATTATAAGGTAATTACTTTCCTGTTAATTACTGGTCTCACAATATTTTTCACTTTCTGCATTGTAGGTAGATGGCAAAGTAGTGACAAAATCATTTTAAACATCCCTTCTCCACAGTGAAGCACACGCCAAGTTTAAAAGCGAACACTCTAATTGTAGCAGCTTCTGTGTAAAGCAGGGAGTGCACAGGACGTCACACTATAAGGACTCAAAGAAAAGCAAATAATGAACTTTCCAAGATTATTCTGAGTGGGCTACAGAACCTGAACTTGGAGTTACCTCGTATTGGTGAATGTGTTCTCTCTGTTACTGAGACAGGAATGATGAACCATTGCCAAGCCCAGCTCCTGGGAGCCCGTCATCAGAACTTCTGTAGATTCTCCATGAAGTTGAGGTTTGCGCAGAAGCCTGAGAGAATGCTCACACAAGGAAGGGTATTGAGAATGCACTCACATAGCCTTGCCAGGGTTTTGCAGAATAAGGCCTGTTTCCCAGACGCTGGTTAGCATCTATATCTGTCTTTAAGGTACAGGAAGCCTCGTCTTCAGACAAGTCTAGCAGAATCACCAGTGAAGGGGATGTGGTGAGAGCAGATCTCAGGCTCCACGAGGCAAGTGGTGATTTGCTTCAGAGGTTGTAAGCACCAGGAACAAGACAGGCAGTGGTTCAAAACACTGAAGACTCAGTATTAACAGGAAGATTCTCCATATATGATTTCATTGTTTTTAAAGCACACAGGCCTGAACTTAATAATCAGAATTTAATGAAAATTTTCATTTTAGACCCAAAACAAGTAACCACAGCCTAAGGCTGAGAGTCAGATTTTTTTGGCTGAAGGGGAATAGATTCTGCCTTCTGATAGGTATGTGGCCCCCAAATTTTCTGGTTTAATTAGATAAAAGTTTTGCTTAAAAAAAAAAAAACCATAGCCTGCATTATGAATTGCAGTCTTGGATTTGATGTTCCATGACACTGTGTATATTAGTATGTACAGTGTATATCCTTCTCACCTGGACTGATGATTACAGGGCACTGGCAAAACACCCAGAGAGCTACACAAGTCCTTCCACAAAGGCTGCCAAGTTAAAGAGCAGGTACAGGAAGGAGGACCCAATCCTCACTCACCGACCTCTACTTAGTGAGCACTGCCACAGCCCAGGCTGGGCGGAAGGTTGTACTGTGGGTCTAGGGGTACACAGTAGAACTGATTCTGACTCTCAAAAGTTCAGTCTAGCATGGAAGAGCGGAGTAACATTATCACATGATTAGCATAAAAAGAAAAGGATCCTTTAATTTTCAATACCTCACCATCCCTGCAATACAAGGGAAATAACAGTATGGTTGGAAGATCACAGCTGCATTCTCAAGAGGCATCTGGTGAGACTGATTAGCAAAGCGGGCTTCCCCAGTGAATAGCGGATCTAGGCAATGCTTATGGAGGACTACAAAAATTGCTAATGCAAAAAGATGAAGGAAGGATTGATGGTTAGTTTTGTTCGTAAAACTGGCCACACACAAGAATGGATGCTGAGAGAATTGGTCAGGCACACTTTCGGGCATATCTGTAAAAGTTTACAGAGGGAACTAGAATGTAGGCCAGAGATGAATCAGAAAGACCTACTCTCAATGTAGGTAACACTATCTATGACTAGTGTTGACTGAGAACTTGAGAAAAGTTAGAATTACCTGAGAGGTGGGCCTCTGGGCAGGTTTGGTGGGAGAGTATCTAGATTACTGTGATTGGGGTGGGACAATTCACTTTGGGAGGCACTATTCCCTAGGCTAGGGCCCTTGGAGCATCTAAGGGCAGAAAAAGCTAGTCAGTACTAACATGCTGCTCTCTACTTCTGATCATGGATATCCTGATTCCATCTCTTTCCCACAACCAGGGACCACCAGGGACCGTAACATGGAATCATGAGCCACATAAACTGCTTCTCCCTTAAGTTGCTTTGGTCAGAGTGTTATCACAGCAAGGGGAAAAAGGAAAAAAAAAATGTCATGTAATAGGCTGAGGTTGATGGAGCAAAAAGCCCAAGCTAGACTATTTCTTGCCTGTGCTTATCCCCTGACTGGTACATTTTTCTGCTTCTCAGGGATATCGGGTTCCAGGTTCCTTAGCTTTTGAATTTGGACGTGCACCACAGGCTCCTCAGGGTTTGTATTAATTGCTTTCTGTTGCTGTGATAAAACACCATGACCAAAGGCAACTTAGGGAAGCAATATTTTATTTTGGCTCAATTTTTAGAGAAATAAGAGTCCATCATCATGAGTAATCATAGCAGCAAGTGGCAAGCACTGCAGCTGGAGCAGGAGGCCAAGAGCTCAGATCCCCAACTTCAAGCATGAATCAAGGGAGTGAAGTGGAAGTAGGCTAAGCTATGTCTGCCC
The DNA here is from genome assembly GCF_982192425.1 of Myodes glareolus. Lineage (NCBI taxonomy): Eukaryota > Metazoa > Chordata > Mammalia > Rodentia > Cricetidae > Myodes > Myodes glareolus. Next base: position 52,912,085 of record NC_142039.1, on the reverse strand, counting down.
CCAGTGATGTACTTCCTCCAGCAAGGCTATCCCACTTAAACCTCCCCAAACAGCCCTACCAAATAGAAACTAAGTGTTCAAGTATCTAAGCCCACGGGAGACAATTTCATTCAAACGAACACAGGACAGGTCTTCTGGGTCTTCTGCCTTGCACTGAGACTACATTAATGGTTCTCTTCTGATGCTTCCTGAATTAAGCAGTTAATAGTTTTCCTGGCTTCCTAGTTTGCAGATGGTCACTGTAGGACTATCCAGGGTCTGATCCTGTGAGCCAGTCTAACAATCCCATCTTATATACACGATGATACCTTACTTTTCGAGAGAACTTGAACACAGGGGGATTATATAATACACATCTTATATAATACTCTGTTTAACTGACTAAACTTAAAGACATGACAAGTGACAGGTGGATAAGCTCTGCCAATCAAAGTCTTGTCAAATGTACAAAGAAAGTTACATCTGACCAAGCCTCTGTATTTAGCTACTTGCTTGAAGGAAATCGGAGGACAGCGGAGTGCGTGCAAGGACACCACAGGGTTGCAGATGGCAGGATTCAGAAGAAAACTGTTCAAGTCACATGACCCAACTTCATTCATCACAGGATCATGCAGTGGGGAAGGAAGTTTATAGATTAAGAGATTCTAGAGCCAGCAACTGAAAGCAAGCACTGGCCTTTATTAAAGCATGAAACAAAGAAAAACCTGAATATTATAAATCTGATAATTCAGAGTTTTAAAAAGCATTGACCACAATATAATGGTTACACAACTTATACACCCAAGGCTCAGAGAACATTGTGGAAGACGGTGTGGGAAGACTGTAGGAGCCAGAGGACCAGGGTGCTTGCTGTGAGGTGCTGCCTTTTAGACATGACAGGAATGCTACAACCATACAATCTCAGCATTATGCTTGCCTATATAAACCCTGCTGTCAACCAGCTGGCACACCAACATGAATGGGGACATTTTCACAAGACCCTACCTATGGATGAAGAGCTATAGCCAATTAATGGCTGCTGAGAGAGGGAGAATCAACTTTCACCAGCATGAAAGTCCTGATGAGTTAGCTAATCCCAGTAGTCAACCCTAAACACAAGTACATGTGAATAACATTAAGTGGACTCAGTAGGTTATATAATATAAATATGTATATGCATATATATATATATATATAAATCACAATTATAGGAGAAGAGATAAAAAACTTAAGAGGGAGTGGGGAGGAAGGAAGGGTAGAAATGATGTAAATACAGTGTAATCATGTATGAAATTCTCAAAATTTAAAAAATGTGGTCATCTTCAAATGTGTGGGGATTTTTTGGTTTTTGCTATAGTATACATATAAGTTTTTGTGGATGAAGACCTACAACTAATGTTAAAAGAACAGTGATGTCAGGTGGTGGTGGCACACACCTTTAATCCCAGCACTCAAAAGGCAGAGGCAGGTGGATCTCTGTGAAATTGAGGCCAGCCTGGTCTACCAAGTGAGTTCCAGGACAGGCTCCAAAAAAAAAAAAGTTACAGAGAAACCCTGCCTCAAAAAACAAAACAAAAACAAACAAACAAACAACAAAAAAAACCAGAAGAATCGTGAGCAGTTAGGTGTGATTGTACCTCACCTATAGCTACAACACTCAGGGCTGAGGCAGTAGCCAGGTGTGGTAGTACATGCCTTTAATCCCAGACTCAGAAGGCAAAGGCAAGTAGCTTTGTGAGTTTGAGGCTAGCCTGGTCTACAAAGTGAGCTCAAGGATAGTCAGGACAACATAGAAATACCAAAAAAGAGGCTGAACGAGGAAGACCATAAGTTCCAGACCAACTTGGGTTACTACTATACAGCTTGTAAGAATAAAGACAACAAATAAAGACAACAAGTCAGCAAGGTGGCTCAGTGAGTAGGGTGCTTGCTGCTAAGCCTGATAACCTGCATCTGACCCCCACATGGCTGAGAGAACCAACTCCTACAAGTTGTCCTCTGACCTTCACAGAGAAACCGTGACAGGTGCCCACAATAAATCAATAAATGTAAAAAAAAAACCCAAAGAGTGGTGGGAAGGCATACGAAGGGCTCCATATCACACATCATTAGAGGAACAAAGTGGAACCAGAGTGATACAATGCTTTCCCCACTAGGATGGCTGGACTAAAAGCTAACGTGGAGGACAATGAACTGTCACACACTTCAGTGGGAAGGCACAGTGCAGGTCTACTTGGAAGATAAAATAGTGTGGCAGTCCCGCAAGTGGTTAAACATGGAATGACCTGATGAGCCAGGAACCCACATCCAAGAAAAATGAAAGGAATATGTCAGCAGAAAACTTTGATAGAAACATTCATAGCATTATTATCATGATAGCTGACATACAGGAACAAACCCAGTGTTCACTAAATTATGGTCAGTCAAACACAGGAAATGCATACAATGAAATATTCAACCATAAATAAAGATTAAAAGGGGAGGTTAAGTGGAGTATGGAGGGGGAAATACACTTGAAGTACATTTTATACTTGCATGAAAATAGCCTTATATAAAACTGAATAATAAAAATGTATACAATGAGCTAACAACATGCTTTAATATTTATTAAAAAAGAAGGAACCTGGATAGATGCCATAAAATGGACAACCCTTGAGAGTAGACAGTCAGAAGAAGTCACATGTTATATGACTCCTCATATATGAAATATCTGAGTAGGCAAACCATAGCAACATAAAGTAGGCGTGGACTGGGATGGGGGAAACAGAAGGAGAGTGATCGATCTATGGGTTTCTGGGTCTTCTGAGAGGCAGTTTCAATAAAGGTGACGGCAGCAATGTACCACTCTATAATGGTACTAGAAAGCATGGGATGGCACACGACAACCTGTTTAAGTATGGAAGCTCTGCATCAGGTCTTCTGCGTCAAATCCTGCTCTGATCATGGCCATGACCAACTGTGTGACCTTAAGAACATAAGCCGTCTGACCCTCAGTTTCCTAAAATATAAAATGGGGGAACATACAGATTGTGTGAAAGCCTGAGCCCGCCTATGGCACAGAAAGAGAGAGGCTCAAAGAGCACAACAGTTCATGCCTACTTTGTCACCTGGCTCCTGCTGCCATGAGCACACATGGAGGCTCACACGAAGTTTCCTGAAGTCTCATGCTGGGTTGGTCATTTGATATTGTTATGGTGTTCTTTACCATGGTGTTATCGTCAAAGGTTCTGAATTTTTGTGACTTAAGTTTTCTTTTTAGCTCATACTACAGATGGAGACTTAGGGAGAGGAGCAAGGGATGTCAGGAGACCCTTGGAGCAATACAAAATTCTCTGCGCCAGAAAGCTTAGCTATCTTAGCAAATAACCACCAGTGAACCCCAGGCTCTCTCTTTGGGTGCAGACCTTAGGAGATCAGCTTAACTCAGAGGTGGCTGTGTGTTAGTAGCATCAACAGGCCTGACTGGATTTTAACTTGGTCTCTTGCCTTGCACTTCAGTTTTTGTACATCAACAGTGGCCTCCTAAGTTAGAAAATTGCCCTCAATAGCAAAGGCATTATGTGCATCTAATCAATAAAACTATGACAAATATTTTGTAAATGGCATTTTAACAGGAGAGTGTGCATGCGTGCACACACACACACTACATGCTCACATATGTTCTCAAAACAGAGCTGCAGTATTTTATATCATTCACATTTTCTTCAAAACAGACTTCTTTAAAAAAAAAAACACTTTGTGCTTTATGTATTAACTGCACAGGACAATCAGTCAACGAGAGGTTTAAGCATATGGACTAAATCTCATGACTTTCAAAGACACAACAGAGCCAGACAGCAATATGCTCTTCAGCTCTGCTTCCTGAGAATGCTACTCAGCCAGGCAGGGCCATGTCACTGACCTGGCCCAAGTTCATGGCAACGGCTTGTTGAACATGCAGCATACTGTGGGCAGGGGGTAAGAGCAAGGGACTCTGGGACAGGGGCATAGCCTTGTGAAAGCTCTCCAGGGAGTGCTGATCAGTGCTTCGGAATGCTCCCTCACAAGACCTTCCTACAGACATTCTGGATTGCTGAGGCAAGCAGTAAGCTCGGAGTTCAGGGCATGTGTGCATTTGACATGTGACCAGAACAGAGACTATTATTTAAAGTGAAAACTAAACGTGGAAGTAATTCATTGGACATTTGTTCCAATTTATAAGGGTAAGTGAGCACATCCTGCTGAAGAACAGAGCAAAACACCCTTGACTTCACTGTTACACTAGTTATAATGTACATGTTTGTATCACTTGCCAAAATGAACAATGTTTTTCCCATTTGCCAGTAGGATCTCCTTGGCTCCCTCTGGTAACTGACCTAGAACTGTGTACTGTGTTGATTTTGTATCCGAAATGCATGTTTGTGTGCACAGTGTATCCTTGTGGAGTCTGTGATTAAAGCATCTTTCCCTGCCCAGCCAAGGTAGAGGCAAAGTTTTAAAGACTCATTCCACCAGTTCCACCATATAGCATACTGCCATGGCCACTGAAGGCTTATGATGGTTCACTGGAGGTAAAGAGGCACACCATCTCTTGTCACTTGACCTCTTCTCTAATTTCCAATAGCAAGTGCCACAGTGAGGATTCTCTAGGACTCATTCTAGAGCTCCACTTAGGCTCAGGAATAGGAACAGGCACAGGTCTAGGGCCAGGTACTACAGGCCAGCACTACAAACCAAGGTCAAGGACTCAGGTTGGTGGGCAGGAAGATGAGAAAGGCATGTACAGTACAGACTGTGTGGCTCCAACAGTCACATGACGCTTTGAACTTTGACTCTGCCATTTGCTGGCTGAATGAGTGAGAGGAACTCACTTGAGCTCCAAATAACTCATGAGAGAAATGATCCATATTTCAGAGCTAAGATAAAAAAGCCAACAGTTTGTGTACAGTATGGCATCAAAGGTTGCAACAGCAGTCAGTTATGAAACCTAGCACTGTGCTCTCAGTGCCTAGCCAGGGAACCATGATGGTCCCTCAGACCTCAAGATTAAAATATGAGTTAACATGACTTATTTTTGTAATTGGATAACTTGGCTTCTCTAATCTAACTCTGTTATATTGCCAGAGCTCTATGGAGTCACTAAATTGAGATGTGAAGAAGCCCCAGTGATGGGGAGGGGAAAGGAGAAGCTTAAGAAAAGGTGTCTTCAACTATGCCGGCTCATGTGACAACTTAGCTTTAAATATGCTACCTAATTGTAAATTTACAGAAACATTTCTTGATAAAATTTGCATTTGTAAATGTCTTAGCCTTAGAAAAAGACCTGGGAAGGCAGCTGTCACACTGCCACTGCAGTGTCTCCTGTTACTAAGCTCCCATTAGCGGGTAAACCAATATCAAACCCTATATACTATTTCTCTGAAGTCCATCCTGTTGCAGGTTTTATTCCTTTTTCCTTAATGTCTTTTTCTCTGTCCAGAATCCTTCCCAAGCATGCCCACTGAAAATGAGGTGTGGCTCAAGATCTCTAAGAAAAAAAAAATTAAACTTAGAACTTTTTACCAAAGCAAAGCAAACTTTTTCACTGTGATTTCCCAGCTACTAGAAAGCAGAAATATGCTAAAGAAAAATTTTGAGCACACCAGAGTCCCCTATCAGTAGACGATCTTGTAGTTTGCAATATAGTGATATAGCAAGATGCCATGAAGAACTATGTGTAGGGACCATCCCAGATTGGGTGTCCTCGCAGCATCTTTGACTTCACCCCATCTTCTGTTCCATGTTCACACCCCATACTCATACCTAATGCTCAGGCAAAGCAGAAGAAACAAATCTCCGTCCTCAGAGAGGCCAGCATGGAACTCCTGCCTTCTGACTCAGAGATCCCTCAAGACTTGTTTACTTCATAGCCAGTGACAAGGGCTTTGTTAAGGCAGGGAAGGGCAAGTGGCTAGCTTTTGAGTTATTGATTTGCTGTTTTTTAAAAAAGAAGGGGTGATATGTGTGTAGGGGTGTCCTGAGCTCATTTGCCACAGGAAGCCTGCTCTGAATGGGCCTAGGTTCTTTACTGATAAAATTGGGGTGCTCCTCCCAGTAGGCAACCACCGGGGTCATATCTGTAGATTCCCCACCTCCATAGATCACAGACCGACTTAGTAAGACAGCTGGACCTTAATTAGCACCTACTATAAATGACTAAAGCTGGGACAGGGACAGACCAGCTGACCCCACACGCAGGAAGAAGAGCAACACAAACTAGTCCAATAAAAGTTCAGAGTGTGGTTTGGGGCACAAGGGAACCCCACAGCTGGGGCAGCGCAACAAAATTAAGCCGCTGTTCTCCACACCGACAGCTTATTACCTCAAGGACAAAGCCCTTCTGCCCCCATCCTCACTAGACTGCTCACTGCTCAAAACACGTCATACACTTAAGACTCTCCCAGGTCTGTACATTTTTATTCTATCAAACTACCTGCTGCATCCAGGGAAACACTCCTTCCTCAAGATTCAACACCCATGTCACTCTTGTGGAATATTACTCTAAATAGGCAAAGACATGTTACATTTGTTTGTGCTGTATTTGTTTAATAATTTGTTTAATGTTGCTCTGCTTGCTGAAGGCACCTGATTAGTCTAATAAAAAGTCAAAGTGCCAATAGCAAGGCAGAAGAGGGATAAGCGGGGCTGGCAGACAGAGTAAGTAGGAGGAGGAATCTAGACTCTGAGAGAGGGACAGAAAGTAACAACGAGGGAGAAAAAGAGTGAGACCCCCAGGGCCAGCGAGCTAGCCAGTCATTAACCAGCCCGACATGGGGTAGGACATACAGAATAAAAGAAACGTAGATGAAGAGAAGCAGGTTAATATAAGTTATGAGAGCTAGCGGGATAAACATAAGACAAGGCCGAGCATTTATAACTATTAATAAGCCTCTGGGTCATAATTTGGGAGTTGATTAGGGGCCCAAAAGAAAGCCTGTTACATGTCACCCTCGGTGTGGTCCCCAAACGTTCAATGACACACATGATGGCAATACAGAACTAACAGCCAGACCCTCCCCTATCTAGGTTCCCACAGCTGCACCCTGAGTTCCTGCTAAGCTTTCTTCTTTTTGGAGTATGAGGTGCTGGGGCAGTGACTGTGGTTCCATAAATCTCTGGGATCCCAAGACTAACAGAGGACATGGTGGGAGCTTCCTGTGATGTGCACTGGGGATAGACAGGAGATTAAGAAAAATGTGCTACTCTGTTGGCAGGCCAATGTTTCAAGGTAGGTTGGAAGACGCTCTCCTGCATACCTGCCCATGAGAGGCAGGAGAGGCATTCTCACGGCCCACTCATAAGGGTATCAATATCAGACTATGTTACACAACAGGGAGACAGTGATACCCAAAGTCTTGGTTCTAACCTTGGTCATCCCACCACGTACCCAGAGTGCCTTGGAGCCCATCTGCAGGCCTGGCCAGTGTAATCACTGTTTCTAATCATGCCGTACATATGTCTCTGCCTCTCTTTGGGTCACGTGGGCTGAAGGTGAAGCCTGATCTAGCATCAGGGTTTCCTGATGCTTAGCAGCTCCCTGAAGGCCCTGATGCCACCTTATTCTCAGATGCCAAATTTGTTTTTCAAATCTGTGAGGTATTGGAATAACGGTTGTTGCCCAGCTGGCAGCAAGAGTATGCTTTTATGAATGACGCCTGCACCAGCGGCATGGCATGGGGCAGCCCGTGCTGTGAACTGCAGGCAGGACCCACAGGAAACTGCATGGACACACTTATTTTTTCCAGCAAACATGGCAACAAGGTGATGATATCCAGCAGGCCTCTAATCAAAGAAAGCGGAGAAAGGACACAGAGGAACAGGGGCAAGCAGAGCAAACAAGCACGCACAGGCCCGAGCTGACTGCGCCTCTGCTAAAACAAAAACAAGGCATTGTGGTTCATCAGGGCACATTGGGGAAAGCTGAGTTGCATCTGCCTGGACTTTAAATATGGCTCTGCTCCTGGAAACACGAGCTTCATCATGGATGCAAAGACAACAACCTCAAATACTACCCTCAAGTCTAACAAAATTCTTCTCTAAGTGCCTTTCTGGCTATTTCACCCAGCAACATCTGGTAAATCGTGAGGCTGGAGACGAGTTACATATATAACAGGAGTTGCTGAATATATTTCTCTACTTAAACATGTCTCAATACGGTTAAAATATAGCCTGCGATTACCAACTTGTTTGTAGCTGAAGGACTCATGTAGAAGCAAGCTAAATGTCACAGTTGTAAATTCAGCCATGCATGCAGCCTTGGGGTTAAAGGGACATTCCTGGGCTGTTACTGTGAAGGCTCCTGGAAGGGTACTAGCTGCCAGCCAGCCCTAGGACCTACAAGTCCCAAGAGGTCAGTGACACTTGATGTGGGATGGAACAAACCCTGAAGTAACCATGACAGCAATGACCAGTGGCCAGCTGTATTAGAGGGATATGATGCTGACCAGGACACAGCCCCTGGCTATCAGAGAGCTGTCATCTAACAGAGGACAGACCAAGTGTCACTGCTAACACAGAGGATAAGGATAATGACTGCCAAGGGAGTAAACAGCATGCTGTCACTTAGGTCTAGAGATGCGAGTGAGCACCACCAACCGTAAAATAGAGTGGCTGCAGCAGGGGCGCTCGAGATGGGTGAGCTCAGACTTGGGGAGAACGATAGGCATTTATGAACTTAGAATATTCTGAATTAGTCAAGGAGGGACTGTGTATGTAGAAAATATAAAGTAAAGAGTATTATGGGTTTCTTAGGGTAATGAGCACTGGACCAAGCCACTCAGTTTAGTGGAGAGAATAAGAAGCACTAGGCAGTCTCAGAGGAGGCACTAGGCCTGCATCAAGGAAGACTAGCTAGACAGCCACATATCGGATGGATTAGAGAACACAGACCCAGGAAAACCAGCAGGATGAAGGAGTGGCTCACACAGAGAGCACTGTTCTGGGCTGGCCACCTTGATCACGGAAGAAAAGTTGGGGGCAGTGGTTAGATAGCACAGGGAACAGTAAGAAGGTGATGCTGAGGCCCCATGTCTGGGTTAGACAGAACTCAAGTGGGTATAAGGTAAACCCTGAGTGTCATCAGATCAAGGCCAGAGTGGGCAGTGGGCAGTTGGAGATAGGGCTCTAGGTTAGAAGAGAAATGGCTTTAGAAACAGATCCGGGAGGTACCCTGGTGTATGGAGGATGAGGGATGAGGGAGGGAAGCCAAGGCAAGCAAGCATCCCATGGAAGTTTACATTCTGGAGGTGGTAGGCAGCAGAGAGAGACACAGGCACCAGGGTTCCAGGCACATGAATCTGCCAGGGAGGACAGAACCACAGCCATGTTCCCCAGGTGCAGGTCTGAGTGGATCTTTGCCATGTGTGCTGGGGAATCCCCTGAACAGGGGAGTGAGCAAGGGGGCAAAAGTCCATGGATACAGGAAGGGGTGTTCCTCAAGTGCTTCATCCACTTCCATTTTTTTTTTTTTTTTTTGGTTAGGAAATCTAAGCTGGCCTCAAATTCATGGCCTTTCTGTCTTGGTCTCCCAGAAGCTAGGATGACAGGCACAGTTCCACACCAGGCTACTTCAACTCTAACAGAAGAAAACTATCTTCTGTGATTACCATTTGCCAGCTCCAACAAATCATGACTTTTGTGACCAGAGTTTCTTAGCTTCTAAGGACCAATTAATTGACGGACATCTGGCATACTCATCTTGTTTAGTGATTTTCTTTAAAAAGCGAATACACATTGGATCAGAAAAATGCAGGCATTCATAAAAAGCTATCACCTTTGGCTGCCATGAGCAAGGACCTTGCAGTGAGCCATCTTGTGGCACGGCTTTCTGGTTAATGGATTCAGTGTCAAAACACAGGCACAGTGCATGTCATGGCTTTGCTACCTTCGGCAAGTCATTGAGCGCTCCATGCTTCCATCGTTTCAATTAGTGTACAAAGAGACAATTAAACACATCATCACAGTAAACCTGGAGTGTCCTTGAGGAAGGGGAAACTGAGTCTCAGGGTGCGTATGGAGTGAGATGAGGGTAGGCAATGCCAGCTTTCACTGTTACTCCCACTGTTAGATATTCCAACAATATAAAAAGCAGCCGGTGCCATGTTTTGGGTGGCTTAGGTGGATAGCAATAGTCACAGCGACCCATAGACAGGTCACAGTGAGCCTTCACAGAGGAACTTGCACAGGGAGAAGACAGATTTTAAGTCCAGAGCAAAAGTTGCCTGTTTCCATAGTGAAAAGAGGACTTGCCTCTGAGTAGGTCGGCGGTGGGGAGGTTCCTGATCCTTCCTTTACTGCCTCTGTTTCTGCAGAGTCTTCTCATGTCCTACAAGTGGTTAGTAACTATGACCTTTAATACTTCCCGATTTCCTCTCAAATGAGCAAAAGGAAACCACAAGGAAAGCTGAAACTCTTGGGGATCCAGCTGTGTGCACTTCCGTTCAGCTGGCTGGCTGATGTGGATGAAATCTGTGGTCCTACCCTCTAAGCTGGAGTGTGATGTCTCTATGACAGGTTCAGACTATTCAATACTGAATTCATCTCTCTGTCTTATTAAGGGGGTCCTTGAAGTCACGTAAGCGGGTCTCTGCTGGCACGGTCACTGTTCCAAAGGACGCCGCCCTACTTCAAACCCATGAGGATAATAAATATAACTCCAATTCTCTGAAACTCAAGAACCAATCAATCCCCACAGACAATGTTACAAATCAGGATGCTTGCTGCTCTGGAGTACCGGGTTGCATGAGAGGAGGCCCTTACAAGGAAAGGGCATAAGGGATTTTCTGGGACTCCTAGGGGAGTGCAGTTATTGAGGCCATCCAACTGAACAAGGAAGACTGGCGTGTTTTACCTATTTTATATTTGTCCTGTCACCACAAAAGTTAAAACAGTTAAAAATAAAGAAAATCCATGTGAGTATCCTGTCCTTTCAGAGTCACGGATTCCCGGGTAGGATAAGGAAGTGTAGGAACCGCTGTTCCCTCTGCTAGATAGACCCAACCCACAGTCACACTTTCTACTTCAACATCAGAAGGGAGTCAAGGAATGTCCAGTTGCTCCCCAGAGGTCTCGCCAATGGTTCTGGTACAGTCTCTTTCTTCTAAGGAGTTACTTCCTTCTGTTCATGTAGTGTGACCCTGCATTCCTTCCAAGACAGCATTCCTGGAAAGAAGTCATGTAACAGTTTGGGGGTAGAATAAATACAACTGGAAGCTCCCAAGTATCTCACCAGAGGCACTGGCTAAGTGGGGAGTGCCAGCAGAAGGCAAAGCAGAGTGTCTTAGAGTTTCTACTGCTGTGAAGAAACCCCATGACCACAGCAACTCTGACAAAGGAAAACATTTAAATGGGGCTGGCTTAGAGTTTCAAAGATTTAGTCCATTATCGCCATGGCAAGAAGTATGGCATCATGCAGACAGACATGGTGCTGGAGAAGGAGCTGAGCATTCTGTATCCAGATCCACAAGCAGCAGGAGGAGACACTGACACTTTGGCATGGTTTGAGCATCTAACACCTCAAAGCCCTCCCTCAAAACACTTCCTCCAATAAGAACATATCAACTTCAACAAGGCCACATCACCTAAATGTGCCACTCCCTATGGGCCTATGGGGGTCATTTTTATTCAAGTCACCAGATAGAGTATCTGCTATTGGACCTTCTCTATATACAATTTCTCTATATACAATCCATATTGTGTGGACTCTGTGCTGTCACTTGAAACAGGAATTCTGCCAATAGCTCACGCTACCTTTGCTCTGAGTATAATGTTAAATCAAAACATATGGATTTCCCAATATTTTGCCATTTGGGGTTCTTTAAATAGCAACGTTATGTTTTGAACTGTATTTCTTATTTGCGATGCATGTTGTCAGAATGTAACTTAGGCCAGCTTCTGCAACTGTGAGGGACACTGCTACACTTTTTTTCATTTCTCTGACATTCACCATAGTATCTGTCTCGCATGCACCAAGAACACTGCTTTTAACTGCTCCACATCAAAACCTAGGGGTTTATAGAGTTAGTTGTCAATAACACAGACAGAACATGGATGTGTCTACAGCATCTTACATACAAGCGCTTCACTTATTCCTCACAGCCTTCTGAGTGCACGTTCTATTATCAGAATGCTCCCCCACAGACAATGGCCAATGGCGAGAGTGAAACGGCTTTCCAGTGTAAGTCAGTCAGATGTTTAATACACTCCCTATTTATGCTTTTCTTTCTTGGCTACTTTGGCAAACTGATCACCCAGTCACATCAGAAGCTTGTTTTACTTTCAAGTCCTATTCCTGTGATAAAATGCCCTCAGAAAAGCAATAGAGAAGGTTACAGTCCATCATTGTGGGGAAGTCAAGGCATCAGGAAGCTGTAGCAACTGGTCTTATCTCACCCCACATCAAGAAGCAGAGAGAAATGAATTAAGACATGCATGGCTGTGCTCAGCTCTCAGCCCGTCCAGGAACTCTTGTCTGGGGGAATGGCACTTCTCATGGCAGGCTGGTCTTCTCAGTTCAATTACTATAATCATAATAGCTCCTTACAATAATGTCTGGATCAGGTTGGCCTCTTACTGAGACTCTTCCCAGGTGGTTATAGATAGAGAAAAATCAAAAATTAACCAGCACGAAACTTGCTAACTACCTTGTGTGTTGGATCCAGTTCTAGGATTTGAATATCAATCCCCTTTGTTTTAGATCGCTAGAAGGATTCTGAAGCCCTGATACAATCACTGACAGAAAACGACTAATTGGGCCTAATAGAGCATGCAACAAAGTGAGAACTGGACTCAGGATGTTTGACTAAGAGCCATGGCACTGTATGAGGCTTGTCATTCATGTAATGACAATGTCATCACACATAATCCACCGAACTCCACAGATGTGTCCGCTAGTGACAACTAACTCCATTCTGTTTGATGAGAATTTGAAGGAAAGTACTTTACTTTCATGAAATCTTGCTTGTGGAAATGTTCAAGAGTAAGCATCTCATTTCCCTTTGAAGCAACAGGATCTCAAAAAAGCCGATGCCTTTAAATCAAAGCCAGTGTGTGGGGAGCTATGCCGAAGTCCTATCATGGGGGGTTCCTCTGCTGTCCCCATGGGAACTGGGAGGTGGGTAGCATCTCAAGGTATACAGAAGGTATATAGTCTGAACTGCTGATCTGCTCTGACCTGTCCAGAGTCCTCCATCCCATGCCTCCTCTTATGCTGTCAGCTCAGTATGTATGGGAACACGGCTATGCAAAGAAGGAAACATGGCACTGCACAGAAAGGGACATGGCGATGCACAGAGGGAACATGGCCATTCACAGATGGAAACATGACAATGCACAGAAGGAAACATAGTGCACAGGAGAGAACATGGCCATGTACAGAAGAGAAGGGAAACCCAAAGAAAATTGATCAAAAATCCTAGTTAACTATAAAACCTTAGGGACACATCCTCAGTTGTATGTGCCTGGTATTATTTTTGATGTCAGATGGAGTATTTTGACATAAGTAATAACTTTCCAAATACAGCGTGGGGGAGAGTTTGACCAGATCACCTTAGCTTCTAAAATTCAGCTGTAATTATTGACTTTTATCAATCCCTTAGTGAGTTGCCTTTCCATCAAATTCTGGACAACTGATGATTATAGTCAACTTGAAAAGGATTCCTATTACCACAGACTAAAGCTACACTTTATTCAATCCTTTCAAAGGCAAGAAGCATGCACCACTATGGAAGACAAGAGCCAGAGAAGCAATGGGGTGGCGTGCAGCTCGGCAGTGGACCCTTCCTACTATGCTCAAGGCCCTGGTTTAGATCTCCAGCACTTGGGGACAGTGAGGGGTGGTCTGGAAATGTAGTTTTCTGATTCACTCTCATTAACTAGGACTGCTCAGAACTGACATTATTACCTCTGTGGTCACTGTCCCTGCCCAAGAGCTGTCCCCCCACCACCAAACCATTACCAGAATCTGGCTGAGTATACACCTTGCTAACCAACTACTTTTGTTTCTAGTATTTCAGTCCAAAAGCACAAAACTGCTAACAGTAAGAAAAATGCTACTGCTGTTTTCACTTTGTTTTTTGCCTTGCCCTCAATGAAACATTTAAAAACCATCTATAGCATTAGCCTTCAAAGCCTCAGCTTTTTAGATACCATGTTAACCAAAATTCCAATCTGAGGTTATGTCAAGAGCAACAGTACAATAAAACAGAAAGCAGAGAGAGGCTAGACTGGCTTAAAAATAGCCAGTATAAATCTGGAAATAAAAGTGTAAGGACACATATACGTAGACTGCTGTATTTTGTATCTGACAACCTATCCATCTATTTCCACCTACATTACTGTTACCATGTTAAAAAAAAAAGTGGCTAACAAAGAGGCCCACAACCCACAGGCCACAAGCACCCATTACAGGGCAGTACAATAAAAACTTGGTATTAGAGAACAATGAATTTCAACAAGCCGTTTTATTTACATGATCTGAGTTAAGCGCGCCAAGCCTTTCATTTATTTCATATTAATGGCGGCTCCTCCTTTGTCCCTAGTGTTCTTTCAGGGATTAAGCCAGAGACTGTGAAAAACACAAGGGTGGTGACACTAAAACTGGGGTTCTTGGTGTCAGTGCAGGTGACAATTGTGAGACTGGCTGTGTCTGATCCGAGGCTTCATTAGTCTTCAGTTCTGCACCTGTGCAAAGCGGTGTGCAGCATCCCTGTTCCCAGGAAAAGCCCGGCTCTGAGAGGTACAAAGAAGCCTTGGTCACATTCATGCTTCTACCACTGACACAACCCCCACACTCCAGGCTGCTCACAGGCAATGCACAGAGACAACCCTGAGCGAGAGATGACAAGGTGGCTCCCAGGCACACCACGGACACCAGTTTTCTGCCTGTGACCAACAGCTTTTGCAGACAAAAATGAACAGGACTCTGACTCTGCAGGCTGGGTAATCTGCAAGAGTGAATCCTGTCTCCAGGGAAGGGTCTGCCACGAATGCACACTTGTCACAGGCTGGCAGGCCATTTTTCTGCCATAGCCCACCAAATCCCACAGATCCTGCTGGGCCTCAGCAATGAGCTCTTCATACCTCAGCTCTTATTTAATGCTCACATGGAAGAGCAACTCTATGTGTTGTCACCATAAAAGTCCTGTAGAAAATTAACAGCATATGTGGAGGAAAACATGAAGAAAGCCATTTATTCTCTTCTGGGCTATTTGGGAGAGAAAACAATATCCCTGTGAGCTACAGTCTAGCACAACAGGTGCTATGGTGACAGAGGGGGCCTTTCCAAAAAGATGGGGACCCTGCATGTGGCAGCCGTACCATTAGGGAACATTTACATCTGTCCCTAAATCTTAATGTTTGTCAAATATGTGTCACTGATCATGAGTTGACATACAGAAATGAAAGGAAAATGACCTCTCCTATTCTATCTACTTATATATTTTAAAAGCTTTCTCAGAGTTAATTAGATAAAGCCAAATACATTATTTATTCCATTTGTCTATGTTAATTATTTTTTTAGTACTAGGGTTTGAATTCAGGGTCTCTTGAGTTCTAGGCAAGCATTCTATCACTGAGTTACAACCCCAGCCCTATCTAACACAGTTCTGAATGTTCAATAGTGAATAAAACAAGAAACCATGGTAGTAAATGAGTATCCCTAGGCAATCATCGAGGAAAAATCAAGAGTTACATTTTACACATTTGGAAAATACTAACAGTATAGTTCAGTAAATGAATGCATTTGTATCCACGGCACTTCACCCCCAGCATCTTTAAAGGTGGCTGTCCCAACAAGCACTCTCCAGGCATGGGAAGAGGCATATCTGGAGCGCTGGGGTAGTTTACTGTTAGAGTGTTCTGTCAGTACAGGTAAGACCCTGGGCTTGATCCCAGCACTTAAAAAAAAGGTTTACATAATGTTTTTTGACTTTTGAAAGAAGCTAAAATACTGCCTTTGAAAGCACAGAGTATATTTGGGGACCAGAGCCCAGTTGGTACCAGGAGGGAGGGGAGACGGCCATAGAAGGTTCTGGACCACAGTAAATGCCCCTGAATGCTGCTTGAGAACAGCAATGGCTCTCAAATGCTGCAGCCTGACAGTCACCTGAGCTTCAGCCAATCTTGAGGTAAAGCCTCACTCCAGACCTGAGGACTGGGTATTTGCAATCTGTATTTCCCTCTCAGCCCTCCAGGTAATTAAAAGTGCTGACAAATTTGAGAACCAGCACTCTAGAGTCATGATTTTCAAACTCTAATGTATACACATCTCCTGGGCTATTGGTGAAGGGTATAATGTTATCTAGCAGGTTGCAGTGTGCCTCAAGAAACTGCATTTAAATAGACCCCAGCTGATGTCAAGGCTGAAAATTCATGCATCCGTTTGAGTAATGAAATTAAGAGACAGTAGGAAACCTCCAGAAATTCCTGTGTGAGGGAGTGATGTTATCAAAGCTGAGTTTTCCAAAGATCAGCTATGAATCCCTTAGCATGGAGAGTCTTGTGGGGAGGCAACAGACCCCCATGGGCTCTAATGAGAAAGGGAAAGCTGGACTAGCCTGAAGGAATCTGGGAAGCAAGGGACAGTAAACCTACAGTATGCAATATTGCCCCACAAGGGGCTGCTGCTATGGGCAGTCTTATAAAAGGCCTCACAAAGGTCCCAAAGACCTTATACCACTGCAGCCTTGCTAGGTGTTCTGTGCCAGCAGTCTGCGTCACCACCCAGCAAGGTGCAGTAGGGATGCTGGTGTCAGCCAGTTCTTGCCCAAACTGCTTTATCCTCCACATCACTTTCATTCTCCTTGTAGGCACAGATGACCAGAGCCTTGTCCCCCTGCCCTGCCACAGTTGGTAGAACCCCCGATGGCTTCTGATCAGTGCAGTGTCTTCCTGCTCCACACTGCAAGCTGAACTAGGAACAGGACGGAACGAAGAGCCTCCATAACCTCTGGCATGGAGGTGCCCCAGGAACAGGTTCTCATAGCAAGAAATATACTTACTGAGTCAAATCATCCAACTTTCTAGGTTATTTGCCACTGTACCATGTGTCTGGCCAATCCTGACAGACACAGCTACTGACACAGGCTCTGAGACCCCTGGAGTGGTTCAAGAAACCCGGAAGATATGACTTGAGGCTCCTAGTGCCTGAATATCCACTGACATGGGGAAGCTGACTGAAGATCCTGATAGTGACTGACTTCCAGCCCTGCGGGAGCTTGACAAGGCCAGAGCTACCAAAGGGCTGCTAATGTCTCCTGTATCCACAACTTTACCGTGTGGGTTTTGCTTCCATTCTCCACATCAGTCCAGATTCTATTCTCTACAGGCGGAGTTCTAACTAAGCGGCAGAAATCTGTTAAGATTCAAATACTATCAGATGATATTTTTGATTAAAAAAGCAAGTGTTGCTTTTAAGTTGAGAATAGAGCTAGATAGCCTCTTCAGACCTTTCACTTCACACCAAACCACAGACAGTTCAGAGGGGTCTAATGCCACTCAGTTCAACCACACCCTAAAATGAGATATTTGAAGTCTGTAAATGAATGTAAAACACGTTCTCTTTGAGCAGCGTACTAAAATAATGACACAGGGCCCTTTCAAAGGTGAATCTTCAATTCTGGGCTTACCGCATGGCTTGTCTTTGCTGAAAGCCAGACCCATGTCTGCAGGGAATGCTAAAAGATGCTCCAGGAAAGCATGCTTACATCATACGGTGCTGGGGAGTGGGAAGAAGACTGCATAGCACACTTGTGCTTTTAAATGGACTTGATAAACTGGACACAAATTTCTCCTTGGTAGAGCAAAGGAGCCAGAACTCTTATTGTCTCTAAATTCCTATGCAACAATGGTTTAGGACTCTCTTTTAAATTTGAAAGGACGACTTCACTCCTCTCACACGGTTAATTAATTTAAAAATCTATATTTATTTATTTTGTGTATGCTCATATGGAGATCAAAGAACAGCTTGTAGGAGTCAGTCCTCTCTTCCCAGCATGTGGCTTGCAAAAACTGGGCCCAGGTTATCCGTCTCGGCAGGAAACACCTCTACTCGTGGTGCCTTCTCTCAAGCCCTCTCATGCCCTTCCAATCTCCATCTTTTCTGTGTCTCCTATAACTCAAGTTATAGAAAAAAATCATTCTAATTTATCATGAAGTCAGCCATTATGCTTTATGTTTTTTCATTTTGGTTAAGTAAACTTTTGTTATCTGTGTCTACATCTACAGCCTGTTTGAAAGAAAACCCATGAGAAGTTACTGTGATTCTCCAACTTCACTTAGGTAAGTAGGGAAAGCAAGAGCTCAGAAAGCAGCTTGCCAACGTTCTTGTGCTTTTCTAACAACTGCTAGGCTGAACAAGTCATCAAAGCTGGTTAGCTTTGTTACTTTTTTTCCTCTTCTGTATCAAATCACTGCTGTCTGTTTTCCATGGTTGGTGAATTCTGAATGCTGGCATGCAGTGATCCATTTCCACAGGCTGCTTTCTGCACCCAGGGTTCTGATAAATAAAGTCTCCCATACTTCCTTTGTAATGAGTGTTTCCTATACAGTGTATGTAGACATATCACAATGAAATATTTCAATTGGAAACAGGTCTCATTTTCAGAAGTAATTGTTAATTATTTCCTTTGTACCCTTTGTTTATGTTCTAACAAGCACAAAATTTGATAATAGTCTATAGCCCATCGTATAACTGGATTCTTTCAATATATCTGTATTTGCTATTTGTTGGTATGCAGAATACATCATACTGACTGCTACGATTTCATGGTATAAACAGTCTATGATTTACTCAGTCCTCCACTGACAAGCAGTTTCTGGTAAGGTATGTACCATTGTAATCAATGTATGTACACACATCTTTGAAGGCCTGTGTTAAGATTTGTAGGAAGCAGGTATGGTGATACATGCCTGAGGCATGAAGAATGTTGAGTTCAAGGCTAATCTGGGCTATACAAGAAAACTCTGTCTCAAAAGAAATCAAAGTAAATTAACTGTAGTCAAAGAATAGGTTAAGCACACACACATACACACACAGAGGAAACTGCTTTCAAGAAAATTTGTATAGATTTTTACTCTACAAATAAATAGGTGAGTAGCATTTCCCCACAATGGCATCACTGAGATGCAGCTCTTTGGAATCTTGGAGGATAGGTTCTGTGACCACGCCCCAGACACCTAAATATTCATGCCTCTTATATATAATGATACAGTATTTGCATAGAACCTGCGCATACTTCCCCTATGCTTCAAGTCATCTCCAGATGGCTTATACCACCTATCAAGCATTGCAAGTGTTAAATAAGCAGTAGGTATACTGTACTGTTCACAGAGAGCAAGGGGAAAGTCTGCACATGCCTGGTGTAGGTTCTTCATCTATTTTTCATCTGTTGGCTCAGTCCACAGACTTGGAACCCACAGGTGAGGATTGCCAAGTGCATTATCAACCCCTTGAACCTTTGCCAACAGCTGAAAGGGTGACCTTCTCTACAACCTTTAATCACAGTAACATACTTATTCAGATAAAAAGCCATTCCAGATCTCAGGTGACTGACCCCAAGTGGCAGCTGCTTTGTAGGTTAAATTTCAATTTAGGTAACACTGGCACATTGGAAATTAGCATCTAGGTTTACTGTGCAGGCTCCACTGACCTTAGCTACTGGAAGGCAGCTTCAGGCTTAGCTGTTGGCTCATGGACAGATTTGGAAGTGACTGAGCTTGGACATTCACCCTATCTCCTATAGAAAACTCTACGTGAAGCAATGCAGAATGCCTAGCATCTACAGTTACCTGACTTTATTCTGATAGGATTCAGTCACTGACCCTTTGAGAGGTGTAGGCTGCAGTCCTGTTTCCTGGAACATGGTGGTCATGAGATCATTCTCGGCTAACAGAGGGGAGCAGAAATGCAATGGGGCCACCAAAGCCTGATCACAGTGTTCCCTTTTCTCTCTTGACATGATTGGCCAGTAAATGAAGATTCTCATGACTTAGAACACTCTGCAGTGAGACACACTGGGTCGCATGGAGACTGTGGGTTCTCCTGTCCAAATCCCACAAGTCCCAGGTGATAGCTGGTACTGATGGCCATGTAATGGATGGTCCTCAGTGCAGTCCTGACACTCGCAGCCCGAGTCTGCTCACACAAGAACTCACTACAGAACAGAAATAATGGTCTTGAGCATAGTGATCTCCCAGCACTGAGGATCTCCAAGTTTGGGGGTGATATGCTATAGAGCAACAGATAACTGGCCTTTCACACTAGGTTTATTTGAGAATGGCTACCTTGCAACTGGTGAGGATAAATCATGTCCTAAAGTGCTGCAAAATTTCCATGGGAACAGTGTAAACATGTTAGTTACCCTGCACATTAATATAGCATTTACTATTACTCTGTGGGAAGCATGTTTCCATCCTTCTCACCCTCTGTCAGAGCTAAGTGTGGGATTCCCATGAATCATCAAGCAGTTCCAGGGTCAGCAGTTAGAGGGTAGGTCAGCTGAGCGCTTCCCATAAAGGAAAGAAAATGTCCAGCCCGTCTTGTGAGGGGCTTGTCACATGCCACATTGTCACCATAGGTTTCAGCTAATATTTCAAAGTTGTCTCCATGGCTGTGTAAGTGTAAAACCACCTTTCCAGAGACTGTGCAAGAGAACTGTCAGGCATAGTTTGCTATGTGCAAGATAAACTAATGGGATGCTACTGTGTCAAAACAGCATGACGATAACTCCTTGTTAATGTTTATTCTGCAAACAGAATAGATATTCTGAAATATGAGTTCTCTGCTATAAGGCCTAACACAGAACACCAGAATAGGGAAGAGCTGACACCGATTAACCTGCATCTGTGAGGGGCCTCATTTCTGATGGCAGAAACCAACAAGCAAACACAGATGCATGCATGCATGCACATACGCATGCACATGTCAGGAAAGGGGATAAAGAGCCAGGAGACTAACTTCTAGATGTGGGAAGGTAGGTGGCAATCTAGAGGCCTGGTTACAGTGCATAGGTGTGACCAATTATGACAGGTTGTACATAATGACCAGCAAACAAGAACAGATGCATGCATGTATCAGACCCACACAATCATACGATGGTAGGTTCAGTATATTAGTACAGTATGAGAATAATGTAGTTCATGCCATCACCTACTATAGATGTTTTGTATATTATAATAACATTTTATTATTCCTCTACTAACATTGGTTAGGAATAAAGCTGTTACAATTTTCCTAGACCAGTGAGTGGTTCCTAACCTTCCTAATGCTGTGACCCTTTAATACAGCTCCTTATGTGACAGTGACACCCCAACCATAAAATTATTTCATTGCTGCTTCATAACTGTAATTTTGTTGCTGTTATGAATTATAATGTAAATCTCTCATATGCAGGATATCTAATATGTGACCCCCCCAAGAGGGGTCACAACCCACAGGTTGGGAACCGTTGCTCTAGACTAAGTGGGACACTAAGCGTCTATGTGCATCTGTACTTCGACGTTTTCAACAATCCCATTTGAAGGCCAATTTTGACTTGTCAGTACCTAGCCCATATGTGGTAGTAACTGAGTACTTTGGTAGTGTTTTTGATGGGTAGAAATGGGACCCAGAAGCCAAGAAAGAGTGAGCTGCTTAATAGAAGACAGACCTGAGGTTAAATCTAACAGATCTTAGACCTAACAGATCTAAAGCCAAGGCTGGGGCAAGTTTTAAACAGCTAGAGAAGGCCATGGAAGCCAAAACTGCTACTGTGGGTGATTGACCCTGCAGCTTCTTCAGACAGCCAAGAGCCCACTTTGGCAAGGAACAGGGTACACAGGAGAAATGAGGACCAACCTCACTGCTCATCAGTTTCCTGGGCATAATCCTGGCTACTCTGTTCTCAGCACAAGTATCACTCTCACCATGGCACATAACACCCCAGTCTCTAAACCCTAAGCCCTTTGTATTTATGTAGTCAGCTTCATCTAGGATAAGAAAAAATAAGTAAATAGAGCATATGCCTTGATCATGAACATGAGCTGCTCACATGGACGAACATTTGTCAAAAATCCTAGGAATGACACCCAAATCTGATGCTCTGGATTCTTGGGGACTTATCAGACCACTGCTGGTTTTACTCTTGGAGGAGGCTTTCCCAACTGTGTGTTCCTTCAGAGAGCCGGGGATGCAGCCTGACCTGGCCAGGGATGGATCAATCAGGGGCATACATCAGAGCCAGCTCACCGTAGACAATCCTTTCTAAACACAATGTTCACTGCCTGGGGCTGAAGTAACAGTGACACCACATCTCTCAGAGGCAGATGGGCAGACGTGCACCAAAACTGCATTGGGGAAGCTTGAGTGGGTGGATTCAGTTATACTGCTGTGATTAGCAGAGGGGGCCAGACTAGAATGGTCTTTGCCTGGAGACTCCCTTTCCATACCCTGAATATATAGCCAGCAACTTCAGGGAAGTAGCAGTTGCTTTCAGGTGGAGCCAGAGGTTGTCCCTCCATCTCAAAAAGACTTTACCATTCCATGGCCATCTACTCCAAGTAGACACCTATCTTGTCCCCTGACTCCTCAGTACCCCCTCAGCATATCTTTTCTCCTTGACCTTCAGTGTGATGCCCACTCCCAGCCCAACGCTCTATCACTTTTTGCCTGGCCAGGCCCTCATTATAACCACTGCTAACAGGCTCTAACTGACAATTCTCTCCCCAAGTCTCTGATAGTCCATTATCTCTGTTGAACCAGTTATGAAATGTCTGAATCTGTTCATGTTGCTGAGAACTTTCCTTATTGTGACCCACTGAGCCCTACACTTCCCAGTTTCTGCTCATTTATCCAGATCACTTTCTCTAGCAAACATACTAACCCTGTCCGCACCTTAGGTGTGTGCTGTGGTACCCTGTAAAGATTTGTCACTTGTATTGCTTTAATACAATACTGATTGGTCAGTAGCCAGGCAGGAAGTATAGGTGGGGCAACCAGAATAGGAGAATTCTAGGAAGAGGAAAGGCTGAGTCTGCAGTCATCACCAAGACACAGAGGAAGTAAGATGAGAATGCCTCGCTGATAAAAGGTACCAAGTCACATGGCTAACACAGACAAGAATTATGAGTTAATGTACAATGTAAGAGTTAGTTAATAAGAAAGCCTGAGCTAATAGGCCAAACAGTTTATAACTAATGTAGGCCTCTGTGTGTTTCTTTGGGACTGAAAGGCTGTGGAACAGGGCAGGACAGAAACCTCAGTCAACAGGTGTAGTTCCTTTGTACATGCTGTTCCTGTTGCCTCCCTAGACTTCCTGATGTTCTCTTCTTTCCACCTATGCCACCCTAATATTTTTTAAATTTACTTTTATCTTATGTGTATGGGTGTTTTGCCTACATATGAGTCTATGTACCACACGTGTGTAGTACCTGTGGAGGCCAGAAGAGAGAGTCAGATCCCTTGGAACTGGAGTTAGAGATGGTTATTGACTGCTATGTGTGCTGGGAACTGAACCTGTGTCCTCTGTGAGAGCAGCCAGTGCTCTTAAGCACTGAGCCCTTTCTCTAGCCCCCTGAATCTCCTTGCAGTAGGCTCAGCATTTGATGTTCTGTGCCTGTACTCACCTTTACTCTTGTTCACTGCCAGTGACACTCTACTCCAAATGAACTTGCCTGCTCATATCATGTCTGTTTTCCCCAATATCCTGAAAACCTGATCTTGCCATCCCAGCTGTTCTATGCTGGTCAACCCTGACAGACTCTGGCACACAGCAGGATTCAGCATCTGTTGAGTGCATGGATGAAAGAGCACCACGCAAGTCAGCAGGCAAACAACTACACTGAGAACTGCAGACACACTCTCCAGTGTGCTGGATCCACTATGCAGGGATGGTGCATGACAAGTCCTCCTTGGTTGGAGTTCCAGCTGCTTTGGGCACATCTTTGGGATTCCACTATCACACTTCATACTGCTCTTTAAAATCCAGAACATTAAGAAACTTTGTTAGAAAAGCACATAGTCTATCAATGTTCTAGGTAAGGTGAGTGTTCAATACTTACTACTCAATTACTATTCTTTTCATCTACCATTAAATTATTTTCATTTCCCATGCGTCCTTCATATCCTTCCAATACAAATGGGCATCTTTACAATGTCGTACTGACAGTCAGATATAGCGTTTTTCATTTTTCTTTGTTAATAGTTTTTGATACTTTAACCCACTTCTTACAGGTCTTAATGACTCCGTAGTATTCTGTCAAGGTGACACACTAATGTAAGGTACTCATGCATTTTTCTCTCTTCAGATTTAGCTAACTGAGCTATTGACAGCTCATGGAGAATAAAAGTGCTGCATGAACCTAGGTAGTATGAGAAGCAACCTTTTAGTAGAACTTAAACCACATTTTGACAAGGGCCAAATCAAAGGCACACAGTCCACCACTGGCATTCTTGGCTGGCTAGTTTATAAGAGCAAATGGTAGACTGTTGTCAGGAAGCCCTAAATCACATCACAAATTATTAATGAAAGAATTACTTCAACTGCTGACCGAACGTAACCACAGACTTAGGAAAAGGCACCAATGGAGGGAGGGAGGAGCAGAAGGCAGCAACGGAGGAGGAAGCTGAGAAGACATTACCCAGGCCCAGGACTGACTGTTTTCCTTTCTTGAGGTGTTGAGAATGGTCAGTAGTTTGTGAGCAGATGGGTCAATCTAGGTCAGATGGGAGGACAGGGTTTGGGTGTCCTGGTGTTCCCCATCTTGTGAAGAGGTTTCATAAGCACCTGCAGTTCCTTGTTCATTTCTTAGGACAAGATTTCATGTAGTTCAGGATGCTCTCAGTCTCCATGGACCCAAGGAGGTTGGTCTCCAACTCCTGGTCCTCCCTGCCTCCTGCTCCCAAGTGTGGAAGTGTATGTATGTGCTTCCACCCCAGGCTTCTTTGGCCTTTCATATTTTAATTACAGGTGGAAAATTGAATCACTACTATTTTAAACTGCATTTTTATACACACTAATGAGTTAGAACTTTTATGCTTTGTTTTAAATTTGGATTAAACTGGTGAATTATTTTCATTTTACTGATCATTTTCCTATTAGAATGAAGTATGCTTTCAGTGATTATTTGAGCTACTGTAATACTGCTTTGAAAAAGCAAAACAAACAGCACATGTTTATGCATAAAAAAGAAATAGAAATAAGACTGGAGGAAATTCTCTGAAGTCTTAATTACGGGTTGGATGCTAAGAGTGGATACTTGAATTTTCTAGAAGGATAATTTAAAAGGGAACTATAAAGGGTACACCTCCTCCCACGTCAGCGCCACGCGATGATGATGCACAGAAAATGGAGAGAGAGCAGGTGCTGCAGAGACCCTCTCCTCTCTTACCCGTGGACACAGGGTGGTGGCTGCTGCTGGACAGGCTGGTGTCACAGCTACACACGACCCACCACACCTTCACCATGGGTCACTGTCTTATTCCCCTGGCTATGCGCACTTGGCACTTGGACCGAGACAACTTTTTACAGTTACTCAACATGCAAGCACTCACTAGAGTTCAGAGCACAACCACCAGATTTCAGTCAAGGCCCCAACTGTACCAGGAGCTACACTGCTGTGTTGCAATCAACTTTTCCTCGTGTGGAAGGAAAAGTTGCTAAAAATTAACACCTGCGACAGCTGCCCCCATTAGGCTAGAGGGTGAATTCAGTTGTGGCACGAGATCTGCTCTTTAGTTTTGGAAAGTGTGCCAGTTTCTTCATGAGGGGGAGCAAGGCTCTGCAGAGCTGGGCAGGTGAACTTGATATTAACTGAGCTATGTAACAGTATAGGAAACACTGCGTGGTATTATGAAAGAAAGGCAGTATTCGAGCCTCTGAGTCAGGTCACAGACACGGGAATCTCAGGGAGACTGGGCACTCACTTGGGAGGCAAGAAATTCGAGAATCTTTGCTCTAGCAGGCTGTCCTGGTGCTGCCCAAGCACCAGAGGTCAAGGATGGTCTCTGAGTGTCCGTGGTGACAAGTCAATGGAAGCTGTGAGACCGCTTACAGAAACTCAACTGTCAGTGGTGTCTCTATTACTGCTAATCTTATGAAAGCCACTGTACTTCTGAGGGGCCCTGGGGAAGTGGGGAGCTGAGGTGATCAGTGAAGCTAATGCCAAGACAGGGAGGGCTGACACATGGGGGATTAATGGATCAAGGGGTCCAGAGGAAAGAATGCGAGTTGGGAAAGTTGAACAGGAGCAGCCACAGGCAGCCTGGAAACGCTCAGCAGGGATGCTGGTGAGGGAGGGCTGACTGTGTCTGACTTTAATGGAGAGAGAGAAGGCTGGTGACTCTAGTGTGCACTGCAGTCACCGACTACACTGCAGTGGCCCCTGTCAGTCCCGTGAAGACCTGGTTTTCATCTCATCACAGACATGTGGTCTACAGAGAAAGAGCATTGCTCCTAAGAGCATTGCCTAAACAAAGTATGAGAAAGGAGATCACTTTGTCACCTCACTTTTCTAGACTTCTTAAAGCGAGGGGCAGCATGTAATAGCTTTATTAGAAAAATAAACCTATGAGGCCATTTCCTAAGGACAGGCCGCTGTCTGGATGTTCCTAGAGCTTAGCTTGTAATTCTGACCATGGATCAATGTGTTCTAGACATTTCTTCTGATTAGAGGGGCACCAATTCTGGGTGGAGACAGTCTGTGGCCTCATTCATTGGATTATCAAGCATGGTGGGCAAGACTTCAGGGCAGGGCATGGCTGAGAGTCTGTTTCCTGTCACCTGTAGAGGGACCGGAATGATCAGATGAATTATTAAGCACTGTAATTATTCTCGCTGTAATAGGGTCACCACTGCTGAGGAAATACCACGACTAGAAGACACTGGGGGAGGAAAGGCTCCGTTCTGCTTAAGTCCACAGCACTGCTCACATACAAAGTAGCTAGTGTGGAAACTCAGGGCAGAAATCTGGAAGCAGGGGTGCTGCTTACTGGTTTAGCCCTCCTGATTTCTTACAGCACCCAGGAACACCAGCCAAGGGGTGGGACCGTCCACAGTGGGTTGGGGGCCCCCACAACACTAACTAAGAAAATGCCCTGCAGGATTGCTGACAGCTTCTCTTAATGAGAAATTTCTCAATGAGGCTCCTTCCTTCAGATAACTATAGCCTGTGTCAAGTTGACATAAAATTAGCCAGTACACTCACAGACTTAAGGACCACAGGCAGAGCCGCTCCCTCCTCATTTACATGATGTTCAGCTAAGCCTACTTTGGCCTCCTGAAATGGCTAAGAAAAGGAGATGTCTGAAGCTCCAGGGGTCACAAGAGACAAAGATGGTGGTCAAGCAAGCAGTCCTTATGATTCAAAGCAAAAGCAATGGGTAAGAAAGTGCATCATCTTGAATATAAAGACACATACATGGTTTGAAAAAGCATATGTTCTGATTTACAAATTCTATTCAACATATGTGGTTATATACAAATTCATCATTTAAGACTTAGAATATTTAAAATGTTTTAAATCAAAAAGTAACATTGATAAATCTACTCAGGTGCATTATTAGATGTGTGGGCAATTTAATTATATATACGACTCTGAACTTGAGAGTAATAACTATCTCCTGGATATTCCAGGGATGCCCTTTCTTTGACATCCTCAAACAGAACTACATTTCCTCAAGTCTGTCTATATTGACTAGAAGAAGCAGCAAACACCAGACCAATCTCTGAGCAAGAAAGAGAACACTTCAGGCATAGGATGGGGCTAAAATTTAAGGTAGGTTACATGATTTTAATTTCCTAATACAGAACAAAAGTACAAACCAAGCCCTATTAACTTCAAGAGCATTTAATAGATAACTGAACAAAATGAAACTTTCACATGAAGAAATATGAGTCCATATAGTTTTTAAAGCATGCTGAGGCTCTGAGAGTCTGTCATATGAAATCCTACTGCAGTGATTTAATGTATTATCACAAGGCAAGGGGCAACACTACTTTAATGTGACATTGTAAATGTCCTTATGCAGCTCTGATTTCTGCAATGGTCTTATTAAAGTGTTGCTGAGAATTAAAGCAGATCCCAAGCTGGGACACCACAGGAATGTGCAGTGAAATATATTGTTAGTGTCATGATTTAAAAATGAAAGATTAAGTAAATCTGAAGTTTTGAATGTACATCCAGCCTGAGAGGACCAATGTATGTAGCAAGTGCAAAATGCAACTGAAGGCTAGTGCCTAATTTGAGGAAAAAAGAGAGAAAGAAACAAAATAATATAATCATTACAAAAGACATATTCACAGCCAACATCTTTAAGAGGCACCATGAAAGGCCTCAAGGTGCTTTGTTGGACTAAGCCTGTCACAAGTCTGAGTCAGGTTGAGTTGATAGCTACTCATTAGTTTTTATATGAGTCTAGCTAGGTTTAATATATTTTGTCTTTATTTTAATTCATATTTTAAATGTCACTTTACCACAGTAAAGTAAAATTTCCATAGGTCTCTCACCAGAGGTCCGTTGTGGCACATGATACAATTATAGCCAAGATGCTGAGCAGTACACAGAAAAGACGATCAGGAAAACACTATCTGTGACATGAGAAAAAGTGTATTCTACTGGTGCCAGTCAATGAAAATGTATTCCGCTGGCGCTAGCCAATGAAAATGTATCCTGCTGGTGTTAGCCAATGAGAAGCACCATGGGAACAGCAGACCATTTGTAGCTTACTCATGCATTAGTTCTGGTTCACTTTATTTTCTTCTCTGAGTGCTTTACTTTGTTTTGATAAAGTCCAGCATTTCCAGCCATTTGCATGTGCTATTTTTATGTTTCCTAACTTGCCCTTTCCATATGAAATATGGTATGAGAAGCTTGGAGGCAGTAATTTATCTATCCACCTTTCTTTCTATTTTATGCAAGATTATTTTTCCTGCATGTATGTACCACACATGTGCAGTGACCAAGGAGGCCAGGAAAAGGATATCAGTGTGTCAGGAAATGGAGCTAGAGACAGTTGTGGTTGTGGGAATTAACTCTTGGTCCTCTACAAGTATTCAACCACTGAACCATCTCTCTAGCATTAGCTGAAGAGCTTACACTTGTTCTATGACTGATCGTGGTCTGGAAGGGCCCTTCTTAAGCACTCAACTTGGTAGGCACAGAATAGTAAGGAACATGTTCAGGACTAAACTGTTACTGTAGACAATGCTGCATTGCCATCAGAATGTGAGCATGCTGGCGTGCCTTTCTCTTCCAAACTCCCTGCGCTGACAGAACATGAGATGTGACTCCCTGTGCGGTTTTATCTAATCTATCTCTCTACCCATCTATCTGCTGGTCTAACTTGCTGGCAGTCTAATCCTATATATTTCATCCTATCATCCTATCTAGCAGGCAGGTTTTGTATACCTATAAATTCTTATCTATTTACCTGTCTGTCTGTCTATCATCTACGTACGTCTGTCTTTCATCTATTATGTATTTCTATTGATCTAATAGTAAAATATATGCAAGCTTATAAAATGCCTTCTTCTTAAAGTTTTTACTGATGATCTGTGCTGTAGACAGGTCCTTTAATCTTTACTTCTTTTCCCCCTAAGAATGCAGATTCTGAGACTTTCCTTTTCTTTTCTTTCTTTTTTTCCCCTGTGCTGTGGATTGAACCCAGGAAAATACTAGGTGGTACCTAATCTTGGAATCAAACCCCCAGTACTAAAATACTTTAAAACTTTCCCCTTAAATCCCCAGAACCATTTGGAAATCTGAGGTGAGATGCACTGAACATCCAAAGTAAAAAAGAGAAATGGTTTTGGTTTCGCTGTGCTGACCAGACTTGGGTACTTTCCTTGCTGGTGTTGGTGTCAAAATTTCCATTTGCATAATGTAGGAACAAAACCAGACAATATCTTTTAAAAAATCCTGAGTACAAAATACCACAGGTCCAAACATGGAAATGCTTTATAATGGTGGAAACTGGCAAAAAATAGTTCTCCCAGAAGAACTGAGCAATGCTGAGCTCATGTCGGCTCTAAGCATTCCGACATGAGAAGACATTTCACACACACTCTCCCCTCTGAGAATCTGAGCCTGAGCAAGGGAAAACAAGTGTTCACAGAACTGTTAGTGAAAAAATGATCACCAACATTTGTAAATGTAAAAGACAACTAGTTATCTCTGCCTGCCAGAAAACAAGAATTCCTAGCTCCAAGACTAGATGACTTCCACAGGGTGTCCTACTGTCCAGTCACCAGCTCCCTTTATGTGCTGGTCAACTAGAACTAACACCTGAGCAGTAGGGTTTCCTCTTAGAAAGGACGTTAGCTGTATGAGACTAACAAAACATGGAGAAAGATGGGCTATCCGGCTCTCCCTAATTTGAGGTTTATTAAAATGAGACAAATTAAAATGAATGGGGTGAATATATCAACAATTTTTCTGATTTACACCTCTGCTTGCCTGAGTTCCTCCCTTCCTTCTCCCCTCTACTCTTTTTTCTTCCCCTTCTCTCCCTTCCTTCCTCCCTCCATCCCTTTGTTTCCCTCTTTCTTCTCCCATTCATTCCTTTCTTAAAAGAATGCACTGAGTGAAAACAGTCACCGTTAAACCGAAGAAAGGACAAGGAGGATATATCTTCAGGGTGAGTGGTTTTAAAGTCAGTGTTTGAATACAACAAAGATATAAATCTTTGGCAGAGTCACCCCTGGGTTTCAGTTTAACATTCTGCTTAATGTTTGCTTGGGCTGAAAAAACTATACAATAATTCATATGGATGATTTAAAGTTAAATAAGCAATATAAATAAAGAAGACCATTGTCCACTGATCCAGAGAAGAGTTGCCAAACCTTCTAGTTTCCTGGGATGATATATACCTCATATATATTGTGTATCTGTATCTTAAATTAACCCCATAATCCAGCAAACCCAATCGTTCGGAGACCCAGGAGATCACGGTGTTGACATGCCATGCATGTATGCCTGTGTACTAAATTGCCTGTTGGGATCTCTGCCCGACACTGTCTGCAAGTCTGTGTTCATCAGAGATAAGCATCAGCAGCATGTCAGTGAAACGGATTCATTTCTTGAAAAGTCCCTATGTTTCTTCTTCCCACCCCTCATTTTCTCAGAACCGGCACAAATTCAAAAGCACATAGGCAAATTCTGCACAAACGTCAGCGACAATCCTTGGCTGCTCAAGTTCCATTAGGAAAATAAAACCACTGCAACTGTACCCTTGCTAACACAGATACCTACATCATATTGGATAGGTCTAAACTTGTGGCTTGTCACTCAAGTCCTCTGGCAAGTGTCTCAGTTGAGACCGCCTGCTGACAGAAAGAGGGAAGCAGAGTCTGCAGGCAGTATGAGCTCACTTCAGTTCCAAATTCACAATGGAACCCTCAAATAGGTACCAGCAGAATCAGATGAGGCTTCTGTCCTTATGATGCAGAATTGGAATTTGGAAATGGACACACAAACTGCACAGAGCTTCTTTATTTGTACTGGTTTCTCTCATGTTGTTTTAGGAGCATTTGGTCATCTGCCCCCTTGATGTAAACCACAGTACTAGGACACAGGGAAGATGCACATATATGGAGGACTTGATTCCATACTGCAGAGAGATGTTGACAAATTTCCTTCATAGTGTCAGGTTTCACATCTTCCCCTAATAAATGGCTAGGAATTCTATGTTACAGTGATATCTTATTTATGTTTTAATCAATAAAGCCTGCCTAAAGATCAGAAGGGCAAAGCTAAGCCACTAGAGATCAGGCAGTGGTGGCACACACCTTTAATCCCAGGATTTGAGAAACAGAGGCAGATGGATCTCTGTGAGATCAAGGCTACCCTGGGCTACACAAGAATGTGATCAAACCGGACTCTCTGAATGTGGCTGACAATGAGGGCTGACTGAGAAGCCAAGGACAATGGCACTAGGTTTTGATTCTACTGCATGGACTGGCTTTGTGGGAACCTAGTCTGTTTGGATGCTCACCTTCTTAGACCTGGATGGAGTGGGGAGGACCTTGGACTTCCCACAGGGCAGAGAACCCTGACTGCTCTTTGGACTGGAGAGGGGGGGGGAATGGGAGGAGGTGGAAATTTTTAATAAAAAAAATAAATAAAACCCCAAAATAATTTAAGATACATATAGAAAAAGAACAATGTAGAAACAAACCCAGGTGGTAGTGGCTCGTACCTTTAATCTCAGTACTAGGGAGTCACATGCCTTTAATCCCAGCACTACAGGGAATATAAAATGGGAGGAGAGAGGGGTTCAGTCTGTTTTAGCCTGCTTAGGCTGCTTAGGCTGCTTAGTGTGCAGTAGCCCAGCACTGTTAGAGGTAAGACTTCTCTAGTGGCTTGGCTGTGTTGCATTTATCATTTTTTGGTTAAACCCCAGTATCTGTCTCTGAGTTTTTATTATTTGTGCTACAGGGAGCCACCAGAGGGACACATTAATTACAGTGGACCATCTCACCCCATTAAGATCACTATGCAAGACACTTGCTCTAAAGGTAAAATGTGGTGCCTCCAAATTCTAGGGTGGGATCTAAGAGGACACCTGTCAGCTGTGTCAACCAATCTCAGCTTCCATCACAAACTACTGTGGCCCGATTCTTATAGTTCAGCTGCAGCCCAGTCCTGGGTCACACTGAGCAATGACTCAGCCACAGGTAAACTTTAGACCAGGGTCAACCTTCCTAATGCTATGATCCTTTAATA
Source organism: Myodes glareolus (assembly GCF_982192425.1). NCBI lineage: Eukaryota > Metazoa > Chordata > Mammalia > Rodentia > Cricetidae > Myodes > Myodes glareolus. The sequence continues at coordinate 52,879,394 of NC_142039.1, read as the reverse complement.
CTGTTCCTCATTCTGTACTGATCTCCTCCTCAATCATAAAATTATTTCACTGCTACTTCACAACTGTAATTTTGCTACTGTTAGAAACTTTAATGTAAATATCTGATATGCAAACCCCAAAAAGATCATAGCCCAAAGGTTGAGAACCACTGCTTTAGCTGTTGTAAGGATAGGTACAGGGCGGCAGAGAGTTGGGGTGGTGGTGGATGAAAAGTTTTTTTTTCCCCCTGAACTTTCTTAAGCTTCAATTAAATCTTTGTGCTGAAACCAGTTACAACCCTGAAACTACATCACCCATACCATTTAGCATTCTCTGCTCTTGCTGTCAAGGTTGGAAAGCACCTCTCTGGCCAAATTGAGCAAAACAGAAAAGAGGAGCTTTCAAAAGAGCCTGGGCACGTGATCTAGCCAGATTCTCGGAATTTGGCCGGATTCTCTGACTGTGGCTGGCCTGGGGTCTTTCTGAAAAGCCATTTACTATGACACTGGGACCTGTTTCCTCTGCATATGCTGGATTTTGGGGATCCAGTCTGTTTGGACGCTCACCTTCCTGGACCTGGAGGGAGGGGGAGGGAGCTGGAGCTTCCCACAGGGCAGGAAATCCTGACTGCCCTGGGGGACGGAGGGGAAGGAGGGGGGGAGTGGGAGGGTGTTGGGAGGGGGGGCGGAAATGGAAACTTTTATAATTTAATAAAATTTACTGAAGAATTGGTAATAGAAAAAAAAAAGAGCCTGGGCAACATGGTTTAGAATCAGAACCCTCTGTCGAGGTAGGCTGTGTCAGGCTAGAACTAAATGTACAGGATGTTGTCAAGCGTTGTGTGGTAGAGCAGCTGCCTCAACTGGAGTCTCTTCAGAGAAGGGGACTGTTAGATTTGCTGTGGATTTTATGAATTCAGTGTTCTCCCCATTTTCCTTTTCTTGTGAGTGGGCTTTAAAAAGCTGTTCTAAAAAGTATGCACTTTGAGGACACCTGTAGCTCCTCCTTTCATATTTATCCCAGAGTAGTCCTCTAAGATGGAAGGCCTAGGAAAAACTAACTCAGAATGACCCCGCCCTACTGGAAGGAAGGGGGATGAGGGGAAGGGGCCCATAATCTGCTGAGAACGTATCCACATCACCGGTTTGGGACATCATTGTTTCTTCGGTGTCTGCAGGAAACAGAAGAACTAGGCAGAATACCAACCTAAAGCTGAATTTTCCTCTCACTGGACCATACTAACCCCACATCTCGCTCGGTGGGTCATTAGCAAACCACTTTCAGCAACAAATGCATCCAACTGGGGACAGGAAGGACAAGTTGGAGAAATGCCTGCATTACATTCTGCAAGCTCAGCTGTGCAACCTCATTTTTCTTTCTGAGAACTCACAGCACTGAAACTTTCTCCTCAGCTGTTGGCCAGCAACAGGCCCTAAATTAGTTAAATTTAACTATAATAAACACACTGCAAATGCATTATACTTAACCCTAGCATCTACCTCAGGGGCTTGTCTTCAGATGGAATAATTTTAGTTTATGTTACCCTAAATCCCCTAACTATGGCAGAGAGTAATTACCCAAGGATTTACCATAATGAGTTCACTGACACTCATTATTTATTATAGTATGGGGACAGTCCAATCATTACACAGTTAGGAGCAGACTTCATACTTCTGAAAATACAGACTTGGATAGGAATTAACAGGGCACTGAAAATAAAAATGTTCCCGATACTTATGATTTCAGCTAAGACTCACCATTAAGAGTCTAAGCTTAGCCTTGCAACGTGAAGAGAGCAGGGATTGCTAGAAGCACGGACAGTGTGAATCAAATGCCAAACTTTTGGAGAGAATGGAACAAATGGAAACACAGGGAATGTGTTAAGAAAGGAAAGAGGGGGCTGGAGAGACATCTGGAGGTTAAGAGCACCTGCAGCTCTTCCAGAGGAAGCACCCATACGGCTGCTCACTGCTGTCTGTGGCTCCAGTTCCAGGGAATCACATGTTTTATTCTGGCCTCCTAGTGTATCAGTCTTCCTGTGGTACACAGACACACATGCAGTGCACAAATACTCATACACATAAAATAATAAAATAAACCAAAAACAATTTTTAAAAGAAAAAATAGTAAGTAGATGTCTGATCTGTGCCCACTAATGAGGATTAGCTATATACAAAAGCAGGGCTTGACCCAGGAGCCTTTGGTTAGGACAGTTTCCTTTGGCTAGAAGCAATGACAACTTGTACAACAAGTCATTTCTTATCCATATTATGATATTCGATATTTCATTATTTTGAAATATATTCCCATTCATATTTTGAAAAATTCTCCCTCCCCTTTATTGAAAATAGTCTGTCTCATACAATACATCCTGATTAGTTCCCCTCCCTCTATTCTTCCCAGTCCCTCCCCACCTCCCCTCCTTCTATTCTTCCCAGTCCCTCCTCATATCCCCTCCCATCCAGATCTACTCCCTTTCTGTCTCCCAGTAAAAAAGAACAGATTTTTAATAGATAACAACAAAACTTAACAAAATATACTAAGGCAAATATAATAAATATACAATATATTATAATTGCATAAATATAACATAAAATATAACAAAACAAAACCCATCATATCAAAGTTGGACAAAGCAAACCAACAGAAGGAAAAGAGCCCAAGAGAAAGCAGAAGAATTAAAGACCCATTCATTCATAAACTCAGGAGTCCCATAAAAATACTCCACTGAAAGCTATAACGTAGATACCGAGGCCCTGGTGCAGATCCATGTAGGCCCTGTGCTTGCTGCTTCAGTACTGTGAGTTCCTATGAGCTTGGCTCTGTTGCTTTAGAGGGACTTTTCTCCTGGCGTTTATCTAGTTATCCTTACATATTATTGCATATCAGTTGTGGGTCATATATGGTAAGAATAAATACTTAGAGAAGAGATGGGCTTTTTCCTCTGGAGGCTACAACTTTAGTTGGGCCACAGCCCTGTGCGTAAGTGATTTCTGAAATCATGGTATCTGCATTGGTAAGTTGTATATACTGCCTGATGTATATCAATGAATTGGTTGTGATTGATTCATACTGAGTGGAAAAACCTAAAAATAACTTGGCCAGTAATCAAACCTATGGCCAATCTTGGCCACTGAATGTCCCTTGTGTACTAATTCATAATACCCAAACTTGGGTGCATATATCATTAATATGTTGTGTTTGATTTTCATAAAATTACACTGTGTCTCACTTTCAAGGTGATCTAAAGTGGCTAACAAAAGAAAATATGTAATAAAATGCTTGATGAAAACCAAAGAACCAACTGACTTCCACTCACTTCCTTCTCATCCCTTTCAAAGGCCATGAGCCATGGAAGCATGTAAAGTCACCTGAAAGTCTAGACTTACAAATGGTTCTAAAGCCGGCTCACTCTCTTCTCCACCAACTCCTTCACTCACCTGACATCAGACCCAGCCTGGTGCTCTGTGGCTGATGAGGTGCTCCCCAACAACTACTCCACCTCAACAGATTCAATTCTTGGGGGTATCATAGATGCTGGGATGACAAGAAAGGTATTAACTTCTTGAGTGGTAACTACAATACTATGTTATCAACCTTGGATGCAACATGTGTGGTCAACATTGGTACTGTTGAAACCAGTGAGAAAAGTAATGCAAATTCAAGCCCTGAAGGCTGACACAAAATAAGCATGGTCTCTCCCCAACCAAAGAGACAGGGAAAACAGGAGCAAAATTGCTGTGGACCAATCCTTCTGTACACTGTGTGAATATATGTTGCTGTGAATGGTTTAATAAAAAAAAGCTGACTGGCCAATAGCTGAACAGGATAAAGGTAGGCAGGAAAGCCAAACTGAGAAGGATGGGATGAGGAAGGGTAGGGTTGGGAGGCACGAGCCAGCCAACCAAGGAAGCAGGATGTGGTAGGTAACGAGCCATGAGCCACGTGGCAAAGCACAGGAAAGAAATATGGGTTAATTTAATTGTAAGATATAGCTAGCAACAAGCCTGAGCTATTGACCGAACATTTATATGTAATATTCAGCCTGTGTTGGTTATTTGGGAGCAGGCAGTTGGGACAGGAAAACTCCACCTACACAGAATGCTTAATACCAACTTAACCTGCACCATGAGGAGAGCTAAATTCTCACAATGAACTAAGAAATTTCTCACAGAAGATTTTACAGAGTCTTCCAGTGCTACAATGGACAAGGTCCTGAGCAAGCTTGCTAATGTGCCTGTAGCAAGCAACTCCCTCTGGATTTTTCCTTATAGGATCTGCTGATGGAAGCCAAGATAAGTAATGTTTGAGAACGATCAATGGTATCCATGCTACCAAAGGCTACATTATCACAGCTAGTTTAATATTATTAAACGGCTTGTGACTTTTTCCATCCCAGAATTTCCCTTTCTTTTGAGGAAGAAGATTAAACTCCTGTTTCTATTTGCAGGTACAATGGAAGGTATCTTATTAAAATAGAATCTTCTTGAAAATTCTGTGTAGTATCACCATTATTACCACTGGAAACACTTGAAGCCCAGAGACGTTACACAGCCTGTTAAGGTTTTATATACCTATGCCAAAGAAAGCCAGGATTATACTAGAAATGCCTCCAAAGCCATCCATTCATTCAGGCCTTGGATGTTCCCACATGAAGAAAAACAAGACATGACCTGTCTGAATGAAGCCATGAAAAACATGCAGTAAACATCAATGCATTCAGTTAAAAATTTTAGTGATCCTGTTCACTCTTGTGCTTTGGTGGTTTGAACTGAGAGTGGGCCAGCTCCTTCAATGACACGTCTCCATCTGTACAACACCAAGATTGTTCTGGGTATCTATCTGCCATGCTTCCAATGGCCACAAAACATTACAGTTCCATTTATGTCCCATGTGATAGTACAGAGTGAAAATAAATTAAACATTCGCTTATGGGGTTGGTTAGAAAAATGCATATGAAACAGAAGACAGCTTACATAATGAAAGCAAGCCATTGCTGTTTAGAACAAAACACAGAACAGAAGCTTTGGATGCCCAGATCATTCCTAGGGGGAAAGGTAAATTTACACACCTCTCATCTGTTTTTTGAGCTATTTATTGTTGGAAAGCAGGGACTTCTGAAGGGACCAGGTAGAGGAACGGCAAGGAGAAGCACTCTGACGGTGGGCATTAAAGGAACGTGGGCTGTCAAACATCACATGGAGTGTGTGCAATGCTTCGGTAGTTCAGGAAATCCCCATGCCACAGACATATTCCACATCAATACTACGAAATCTTTCTCATGTTCCACGAGTCTGTCAGCAGCAGCCAACATATCTTCAGAGCAAATGGCTCCGTCTGTCCCAACCCAGAAATACTAAGGTGCATTTCCATACCACACACACTGCCCAAGAGAAGGGTGATCAAGTGCTGCTGGTGTCCCCACCTCAAGATGAATGATTTGAATAGACTGTTCTAGGGGCTTGTCTTGCTCTGCTATCCTGCTATTCTGTGAGTTTTAGCTGCTGGCTCTATTTTTGATGTTTTATAGGATTTTCTTTTCTTAATGTCAAATGATACTTCTTTTTCCCATTTCTAAAGTTTGATTTTCTTAGATACAGTCTTAACCTTACTCTCCTTACTGTCTTTGAACTGCACATGCCTGGTTCATGGGAACCCAACATATCCTAGGTAATGAACTGTTGTTGGCCCTGCAGCTGGCAGGTGTCTTCGCACTCTGAGCATTGTAAGGAGAGAGGCCAATACTGTCCCCGTACACTATGCTGGCTACTTTCCTCAAGTGAATTCATGGGACATTTAGGTGACACTTGCTCAGCGCAAAGTGCACTTGGGGAGCTGCAGAGACCCTTTACCAGAAAGAGTTTGCTCTGCTCAGTTACACACTCTGTATAACTGTGAAGTACGCAAGCAAAGAAGACAGATGACTCGGCTGTGCCTCTTTTTAGTAAGGAGTAAATGGACAAGGTGAAGGAATTACTGGATTCTTTGCACAAGCCACCATTTCTGATTCAGGCTATTGTGCTCAGGAGGACCCCAGAGTATTTCAGGGCTAGCTGAATGCTATCAAACTCACAGCCCTTTAAATAAGTACAGCACTCCAGAGGCCATGAACTGCCGTTCCCCTTTCCAGATTCTACCATGGAGCACTGTGTACTTCCCCACACAGGGCTTCTTCAACACCAATGCCTCTAGCAACCCTCTTCAAACTTCTCAGGACGTAAGTACAGCAGCTCTTAACCTCGGAAACGACGAGAATTCCTCGAGAGGAAACAGGGAGCTCTCACCTGTAGGCTGCTGCTAGGGTTTTCATTATCCTTTCTGAGTTCTATCAGGATACTTTGTGGGGAAAAAAAAAAACTAGAAAGGCAATATTCCTAGGTTAAAACCTCAAAAAGAATCCTTTAAAGAATGACAGAAAACATATCCATTACTGTTCTGAGAACTTTCTCTTCTAGGTTGCTAACAGCAGCGTGGTTCTGGCTCAGATTTTCCAAGTGAGGAGAGAATGAATTCAGTGGGCTGTCTTCTTAAGGAGCAATCAAGCACCTCAGCCACATATAACCATGCCTCTGCATCTCCCCCAAAGCCCTCAGGAGCTATATGGCCCTAATCTCTGAGAAATCAAATGGTGTCACAGCCTGTGTGCCTGTTCCTGCTCTTGCAGCAGGACACCACAGTGAGATGGCAGCCCAGCAGCCTCAGGCACAAAGGGGCCATAGCCTCTGTGTAGCTTTGTGCACTTCCTCTCCCCACTGTACCATGCTGAACACAAGTTCCAGAGGTTGCTATTGAAAAGAACTCCAAGGGAAGCCATAAGCGTCCTAGCCAGTTGAGAGCTGGGGTAGGTATCCTCACAAACAATAGCCGATGTATGACCACCTGAATTTGCTTAAGTGCCAGGAGTTCCTACAACCAGGCACCAGTGTGATCTCCAGAAATCCAATGAAAAGAGGGAGGAGGGATTATGAGAAAGGAGGTGAAGATCATGATGGAGAAATCTACAGAGACAGCTGAACCAACTTCGCAGCAACTAATGATCTCCAGACCGACACCTGTGGAGCCTCCATGGGCCAGAACTAGGCCCTCCATAAGTGGGAGAGAGTGGTGAAGCTTGGACTACCTGATGCGCTCCTAGCGCTAGGACCAGGATCTATCCCTGCTGCATGAGTTAGCTTGTTGGAGCCCATTCCCTAGGGGCGGATGACATGCTTGGCCTTAATGCAGGGGGTAGGGACTTGATTTTGTCCTAACTTAATGTGCCAGACTTTGTTGACTCCCAATGGAAGCCCTTACGAAGGAGGGGATGGAGGTTGGTTGGGGGGGATGAGGGAGGCAAAAGGAGGGGGGTGGGAGGGTGAGCTGTGGTTGGAATGTAAAACGAAGAAAAAATAAAAACACAAGAAAAAAGAAAAAGTTCTTCCTTTCTTACAAACAGCTTCTTTCTAAGTTTTTTCCAAAGTTGAAAGAAACTTCTTGTGATTTTCTTCTTCTGGTCCTGGAAGCCTCACGCATACTCACCTTTCATCATGCATTGGCTCTTTAAAGAAACCAATTAATGCTTTGCAGGTGAGAAAAGAAACAGAAAATAACAACTGATAAAACTAAATGAAGACAAACAAAATCAATCAGACATTGCACCCTTTCTCTGGGTAGGTGCCCCGAGGCACTCTACAGCAGACCAGGTACACCTCCAGAGAGCACAGCTGCAGTACATCCCTCAGGTATGCTGATACAGTGCCCATCCTGAGGAAGTTTCCCCGTGGGTGCCCAAGCGCAAAGCTGACTGAGGTGAAGGTCCCACCTCATGATCTAGAGTCAAGTGCAAAACACCTTGACTGACTCAGACTCACAGTCCTGCCTCTGAGGCCACTCTGTGTCTAGGGAAGAATCGGTAACTGCCCTGCCCCTGCCCTTGGGGGCAAAAGTGGCTGCCTGGAGGACATTTCCTCAATGGGAGTGAAAGGAGGGTTCACTAGGATATCAGTCACTCAGTTGGTCTTTGACTTCCAACCCCTTTTCTATCCTTTCTGCATAGGCAGTTTCTGTTTTCAGCATAAAATTAGCATAGAGATGAAAGTATTCCAGGAATTCAGAGTGAATTGACACAGAAGATAATAAGTTTTCTGTTTCTAAAATGAAAAAAATTCTTTTTTTCTTTGAAACCCCACACTGCCACTTAATTTGTGTTCAGATGGTACTTCTACAGGGACGTGTGCTAAGGAAGCAAGCTGAGGGCTGAAGGGGCTCACGCAGAAGAGAAGGGCTGGCTGGAGGGGAGAAAGGAGAAGTGAGGGCAAAGGAGGAGGGAGCTGAAGAGGAAGGGTTGGAGAAGGGGTGGGGAGGTAGAGGTACAGAGCTGAGGGAAATGAAAAATGGGTACAAAGGAGGAGGGCTGAGGGGGTTTCTGAGGCAGAGGAAGACTGAGAGGGGTATGGGGGCCGAGAAGGGCTCAGGAGGGTGTGGAGAAAAAGGGGGCTGAGGAGGTATGGACACAGAGAAGAGCTCAGGGGAGTATGGGGGCAAAGAAGGGCCCAGAGAGAAAGGAGAGATAGAGTAGAGGAGGGAGGGAGGAATGGGTAATAAAGGGGAGGGCTGAGAAAAGAAGGAGGGCTAGCCAAAAGAAGAGGGCCCATGTGGGGAAGAAGGGTTGGGGATAAAAGAAGGGGGGTGAGGAGTAGGTTTAGATGAGGCAGCAGAGCAGGGCTGGAGGGGAGAAGGAGTCGCAGGCAGAGGATGAAGGTTGAGGAGGGAAGGAGGGTTGGGCAGAAGAGGAAGGCTAAGAGAAGGAGGAAGGGAGCAGAGATGGGTTGTGGGGGGAAAAAAGGGCTGCGGAGGGCAGGGGTGAGGGAAGCTAGGTACTGACAAGGACTGGGTGACTTACGTGGAGATGCCAAAGAGAGAAGAAGCTTAGAAGGGCAGAGAAGATGGGAACCAGGACAAGAGCAACTATGGGCATGGACAGAGCCATCTACAGCGGGCAATGACGTGCCTACTGACATGTCATCAGGTGGGCCCAGGAGGACAGTGACTATGGACATGGGCGGGGTCATCTACAGTGGACAGTGCAGTACCCACTGATATGCCATCATGTGGGGGGGCATCTGTTGCTCCTGAGTAAACAGGTGAACATGTCTAGGAGCAAACACTAGCTCTGGGGAGACTGTCTGGAGGTTTGCTGGGTGGGACCTGCTCCAGCTCAGCTCCATGTCTGTCTGGCTCTCCACAAATCATTTCAAAGTCATCTTCATTGCTCTTTTGCCAGGATTTCTTACCTCTCCTGCCACTGGGAAACATGTTCTGGGCTGGGCAGATTTGCCCTGTGCTTGCATCAGCTTCCATCCCTTCCCAGGGTTTCCTGCATGCCTCCCTCAGCTATTTTAAGTTCTCCCGTTCTTTCCCAGGTTTTTTCTTTCTTCCAGTCTTCAGTGGATTGCTTCTGCTCTCAGTGGGAAACATTCCCAAGTCATCACTGATGAAAGACTCTATAGAAGACTGGCTTCTGGATGGCTGGGAGGTAGGTCTGTCCAGGGACAGTGTCAGGGCCTTTCAATTAAGGAAGTGCAGGGCAGCTTTGAACAATGCCACATTCCTACAATAAAGTATTCCACCCTAAATCCAAACACACTATAGTAAGAATTTTATTTTTTTAAATTCAAATATTTTATTCAATTGTTAAATGGTTAAAGATGGCTAAAAGCAAGTATGTTTATCAGTGCAAAGTTGGCTGAAGATGCTCCCTACATCAAAGGTGTGTGTGTGTGTGTGTGTGTGTGTGTGTGTGTGTGTGTGTGTGTGTGTATAATGCAAAGGAACAGATATTGGTTATTGCCTAGGTGGTAGATAACACTGTGTAAAACTAGGTCCAAAGTAATCAACTTTCAGAGCTCTATGTAACAAAACCAAAGAGCATCCTAAATGAAACGGTCAACAAATGGTAGTAGGAGAGACATGGGAAGCCCTGGCCCTGTCTATAAGTGGATACACGGCTCAGATGCTGAAGAGCTCATTATGCCTCAGGTGCCATTCTACAAGCTCTGTGTGAATGAGCTCAGTTAACCCGATGGTCACCAGGTGGGAGGACAAGCATTCTGTGTGTTTTACAGGGAGGAAAACTGGGGCACGATGAAATTATGAATTGTCTAAGCTTACAAAGGGCTAGGCAGTGGCTGGTCCAACATCCACACCCAGGACATGTGACTGGAGGGACTGTCTGCTGACCAGGGTCTGTACCAAGTGCTTCTCACACAAGGGCTCCAAAAGCCACCCCTTGGCACCACTTTCTTAAATATGCAGTTTGAGAACCCAAGGAAAATTATATTTACAACACTTGAGTGAAATACACACTCCTGTTCCTGGGTTATTCAAAGTCAGCTGAGGGGTGTGGCCTTGGTAGTAATGTCTCCTTTTAGGACAGGGTGGTGACTTCTGTGTGCAACAGCAACTTTGGAAGGGGACAGGGTGGGAGGTCACTTCCATGATGCAGTTTGAATGGAACGGACACACAGCACTGAGGTATGAGGACGGTTTTGTACGTCCTGAACTGCTTGCTGACACTCATAGAGATGTCCTTGCAAAACTGAAGGAACCAATCAGTCAACACAGGAAGAACTGCTGTTGGCAATGTTATAAAGACAGAGAAAGTAGAACAAAGAAAAGGTCCAGACCAGAACAGGAGCTGTCAGAGATCTAGACAGGAACAAAACCGTGCAGTGAAAATAGGTGGATAATCCACAGCAAGAGAGCAGGGGAAATTATAGTGGCCTAGATCCATGTCAACGGGAAGTCCAGGGAGAACATTCCACAGTAATGTCCCCAGGCACCAGGGAGGGATTTGGGCTAGCAGAGGTGGAAGGCCCCATGCCTCTCAGCAGCACCCAACTCTAGCAGACCTTGACTCTGTTGTTTGTCTGCTCACCCCACTTCGCATGTGTTCCCCCAACCATTTTGAATAGTCTCCAGAGCCCCCTGCCACTCCTCAGTTAACTAGAGTCCAGTGTTTTATCTGTTAATATTGAAGAGTCTCTGCATGAACTTCAGAGAGAAATTAGAGGCTATCAGATGAGAACTCCATCACCTTCCAGTGGCTCAACTGAGAACCCTCCAGCTTTAGTCCCTAACTGTTTTGGTCTGACCTTTCTTCCCCAGCTCTCAGAGTTAACCACTTCTACTTTTCTGGATCTTTCTTGCTTTCCCATACACTGAAGCTTTTTTTTTCTTTTAATAACACTTTTCTCTATCCATGCATTCACTCCAACTATGACCTCATCTCCCTCCTTCCTCAAGTTCACTACACAGTTTCCAGTTCCTCTGTCCCCTCTAAGCTTCTCTCTGTCCCCTAAGAACAATCCGTTCCCATTATAGCTACTAAAGACCCTCACGTATTAAGCACGGTGGCTGTCTGCCATGTCACAGTTTTTCGGTAGTTTTTGACATGTTGAAGTCTACCTCGTGCGGCTCACATGTTCCTAGCTCCACATGCTCCATTCAGGTGCACTATCTCGTATCATCTCTAAATCCTCAGGTCCTTCACTACTCACCCAACACACCTTGTTCTTCTCACTGAACACTTCCCAGGCCACCTTCTCCATGCCTTTAGTTACATATATACGCCAAATGAGGGTTTCCCACAAATTTATACAAGCACACCAAATCTCATGTACTCCTGAGCTTCACATGATTCCAAATTGCCTTTGCAGCATGGTGACTTGGGATCCATGGACCCATAGCCCTTGCCCTGTCCTACAATGTTACTTTTGAAAGCCAAAGCTGACCATGTCACATCCTGATATAGTCTAAGCCCCCCCACCCAAAGACCCATGTGTTAAAGAGTTAGTTGCTTAGTCTGTGGAGCTGTGGTGGGGTCTAATGAGAAGAGTTTAAATAATTGGGGAAATGCTGTAGAAAGTGATTATGGGACTTTGGTCTCTTCTTCTCGCTTTGCTTCCCATGAGGTCAGCAACTCCTCTACCATGAGTTTCTGCTGTGATGGTATACTGCCTTACCATTGAAGATAAAGCAATGGGGCCAAGTAATCAGGGTCTAAAATCTCTGAAACCATGAGCCAAACAAATATTTCTTCTCTGTAAGTTCATGAACTCAGTTGTTTTTAAACAGCAACAGAAAGCTAGCACACGTATCCTTTGCTTTTAGCATTTCAGGGGAATCCTTGTACGGATAATGTCTCACGCTCCATCCATACTGTCCTCCAGCAGAACCACTTTTAGAAGTTACACATTCAAGACACACTCTCCAACTTCTGAGGATAGCAAAGTGTGTGTTTATACCCAGGACTGAGAACCCCTTTAAAATGGAAATGCTTTGGGGAAGGCACATTGGAAACTGAACTCTTACACAGGAAATATCTTTGAAGACCCCAGGAGGATTTGGCAGGAATGAAACTGTGCCTTCAATGTATCTTGCCATATTTGTATCATAGATCTTTTAACACATTGCTGTATCTTATTCTGTATGTTCCTTCCTCTTTTAGCTAGACTATAAATTACTTGAAGGCACAGACCAGGATATGCCCTCAGTCGTATAAGTAACTCAGGTCCAGCATAGCTCAGGAACTCCTGTGTTTTTGATGAATGACTCATAGAAACATGAATGAATAGATAACTAAAGACAGACATCATAGGACAAAGGGCTTCACTTTACAATAGTATGGACAGCCACGCTGGAAGAGTTATCTATCAAGTGTTTACGGCACTCTCCACTTCCACAGAGGAACAGAGCAGTGGCTGGGCATTGGACAACCCTGTTACCTGCCTACCTGTCGCTATCTCCAACTCTGAGTTCCTCAAGCAGTACTTTTTCATTTATTCTTTGAGTTTGCTTTTATTCCCCCCCTAGTTACTAAATGAATTAATGTTTAGTCACAGCTTGGGCACAAGTATTTGAATTAGTCTTGTCTGTAAAATTCTTGTGTTTTCAGGCTTATTATAAGACAATGCCACATAACCTCAAAGATCTTTCTCTTGGCTTTAACACTTGCTGAATCCTTACCTCACCATTCAAACAAGTAGAAAAGAAATGGGGACAGCCAGGGCTTACACGAGAAAACCTTCCAGATTATTAGTAAGGGTTCCAGTAAAGAAACAATTAGGCTACTATGGGCAGTGTGCATAGAACTCTCCCAATGTTTCAAAATGCTACAGGGGATAGTCTCAGGAGACACAGGATGAACTAACATCAGTGCTGAGCAGCCTAGCAGCAAAGGGTTCAGATGAAGTGCAGTGAAAATGCTGAACTGGCTGAAAATATGCACCAGGTACTTTTTACCATCACTGTCCACAGAAAGGGTGTTTAAACAATTTGAAGTGAATTTTCAATTAACCAATAACTTGGTTTTATCACTGAGGAAAACTGCTACAAATTTTCTCCTACAAAATTTTTATGACAGAAATTCAGTTCTATATTTGGCTGAAGATCTATTTCATTCTGAAACAAAAAAAAAATCAGTTCTTGAATGGAAAACTCTTGGTGGCATTCCCCCAAACCGGACCGGTTTAGACTGGTTCAGACCGGACCGGAGTGGTATGGACCAGTTCAGACCGGACCAGATCGCTTTCGACTGGTTCAGACCGGACCAGACTGGTTTAGCCTGGTCCAGACTGGGCCAGACCGGTTTAGACCAGTTCAGGCCAGGTTAGACCAGTTTCAACCACACCAGAGCGGTTTTGACCAGTTTAGGCCGGTTCAGAACGGATCAGACCAGTTTTGACAGGTTCAGACTGGTTTAGGCCAGTTCAGACCAATTTCGACCAGTTCAGAACAGTTTGCACGGGTTCAGACCCGACCAGTTTAGACCAGTTCAGGCTGGTTGAGGCTAGCTCAGACCGGTTTGCAATGGTTCACACCGGGCCAGACTGGTTTTGACCGGCTCAGACCGGACCAGACTGGTTTAGACTGGTTGAGACCGGCTCAGACTGGTTGAGACCGGCTTAGACTGGTTTTCATTGATTCAGGCCACTTAGGACTAGACCAGACTGGTTTTGACTGGTTCCGACCGGACTTGATCGGTTCAGGCCGAACCAGACCGGTTTAGACCAGTTCTGGCTGGTTTAGACCAGTTGAGACTAGTTCAGACCGGGTTCAGCCGGTTTGGTCCGGTTAAGACAGGTTCAGACCGGGTTTGACTGATTCAGACTGGTTTCAACCAGTTCTGGTCAGTTCAGGCCGAACCAGACTGTTTTCAGCCAGTTCAGACCGGACCAGACCGGTTTTGACCAGTTCAGACTGGCTTCGACCGGTTCAGATTGGATGAGACTAGCTCAGACTGGTTTACACCAGCTCGTACAGGGCCACGCCGGTTTAGACCGGTTTTGGATCGGTTAAGTTCAGACCGGCTCAGACTGGTTTCGACCGGTTCTGGCCGGTTTCGACCAGTTAAGACTGGTTCAGGCCAGTTTTTGACGGTTAAGACTGGTTTTGACTGGTTCTGGCAAGTCCAGACAGGTTTCGACCTGTTCAGACCGGGCCAGACCGGTTTTGACCAGTTCTGGCTGGTTTAGACGGTTGAGACTAGTTCAGACCGGTTCTGACTGGCTTGGACTGGTTCAGACCGGTTTCGACCAGTTCAGACCGGTTCAGATCAGGCCAGTTTAGGCCAGTCGAAACTGGTTCAGACCGGTTTTGACTGGTTCAGGCTGGTTTCGACCGTTTCTGGCCGGTTTAGACTAGCTCAGATCTGTTTTGGCCGGTTAAGACTGGTTCAGACCGGCTTTTGGCCGGGCCAGACTGGTTTAGGCAGGTTCAGGCCAGTTTTGACTGGTTCTAACTGGACTAGACCGGTTTTGACTGGACCAGACCAGTTTAGACCCGTCTAGACTGGTCGAGACTAGTTCAGACCAGGCTGGTTTAGGCCAGTGTGGCCCGGTTAAGACTGGTTCAGACCGGACCAGACCGGTTCAGACTGGTTTAAGCCAGTTCAGACAGGTTTTTGACCGGACCAGGCTGGTTTGAACTGGACCAGACCGAACCAGACCAGTTCGGGCCAGTTTTGACTGGTTCTGACCAGACCAGACCAGACCAGCTTTGACCGGTTCCGACGCACACATGACAAACACCAGTCAAACACATGGCACACACATGACAAATATGGCACACATGACAAGCATATGACACGCACGTGACAAGTATGGCACACATGGCGAACACATTAGTTGCAGGAACATGAGGCAGCTGGTCCCATTCTTTCTGTAGCTAGGAGGTAGAGTCCAGCAATAACACTTCAATGCTTGCTTCCACTAACCCATTCCTTCTATCGATGATCAATCTCCTAAAGGTTTCATAACCTTTGAAAGGAGTGCCAGCAGCTGAGTATTCAAATACATAGAGCATACGGGGGACTTTCACACGTAAACCACAATGCTTGCCCAATGATATAACTATCAACCGAAAACCATCTGTGATCACAATACTTGGAACCTTAGAAGCCCCTTCCTTGAAAATGTCTGGGACTCTTCTGACCAAAATGACTAATGGAAGAGATGTTTTGAGGCATTATTCACCAACAACCTAGACCACATGTGCCCAGCTTGTCCTGTGGGTCACTTCGGAACTCCTCTGCCCTGTAGCGTCTAATGGATAAGAACATGGTCCAGAACCACAGGGGCTATGGTTCAAGTTCCAGCTTTGTCATTCCCTGCTTATATGGACCTTGGGAAAGTTCCTTAGTCTTCTACTTCTAAGTCTTTTTGTTCTCATCTACAAGATGATAACATTCATCTTATAGAGTTATTTAAATGAGATATCATTTGTTAAGCACCAGGGAAAATGTGTGGGCTGATGCCCAGGCAGGGCCAACACTCTGGTTTTCTATACAGCGCTTCCTGGACTGGAGCCTAAACACCTGCACATGTAGTTTACATCCACCTTTGCATGCTCTTCTGGAGTCCACAGAAGCTGACCTTAGCTTTCCAGGACTGTGCCAGACACTTGCTTTCCACAAGGCACAGTGGGGACAGAAACTTTGGATATGTAAAAGTTTAAAAGACTGAAATGATGCGAGCTACTTTAAGGATACCGGAGATAAACGATCTATTTATATTTTTATGGTGAAGACATAAATAGAAAAAAACACAGCACCCGAAGAAATGTTCCTTAAAATATACGTACAGCATGGTTGAGAGATACATGCCGAACACACAGATGCTAAGTAGATACCTTTTCACATCAGCCATAACTTTGCAAGACACATTAATTCAAGGAGATTTACCAGGCACTGATATAATTATAAAAATGAACCGTCTGACAAATTGGGAAATGGGGTGCTTCGGTGACTTTTTTAGAATCCATTATATAAGCAATCTGTTGGAACAGAATGGAAGAACTCCTCAGTCATGGCCTTGACTCTTGACCCACAGACATTACGATTAAGCAAGGACACACTGTTTTATCCAGCATCAATCCAGTCAACAGCTGTTTACTTAGTGCCTCCTGAGCACCAGGCAGAGCCAGCACTCTGGGCATAGCAAGAACAACAGAGATTCCAGCCCATAAAGTGATGGAGCTATAATTAAACACAATCATGCTAGCTAAACTCTCCCACTAAACAAGAAAGCTGTAAGGCTTGCTAGCTGGCCACTCAAGCCTGACCATCTGAACTTAATTCCGGAGTCGAGGGTGAAGGAGAGAACCAATCGGATGAAGTTAAGGCAGGCCTTCGAGTATATGTATATTTCTCTTTTACTGTTGCTCTCATTCTGAAATGAATCCTTCAAAATCCCAGCATGAGGGTGGGGTCACAGGGGAGCCCTGCCTTCCAAGGTAATATTCAAATCAAGATACAGCTCAATTTATTGTGTTTATGACTCTAACTGAATAAATCTAAAGTAACAACAGACGTGTCACTCGGCTATGGCCTTGCCCAAATCCTCTTTGGACACTTGAAACACATTCCACCTGCTTCAATTCTGTCTGCATGCAGGTAAACACACTCAGTCCAGTCCCTAATTTTGCCCCAGAGGAACAATGGCTGCCATTTGTTGCTGTAGAGGCAGCTAATGTTTACTGATGAATGGAAGCTGTGCAGATGAAGTGTCTAAGAATAATTTAAGCATTCTTGAAGGTGGGGATGGTAGTATTGTCCTCATTGTTCAGCCAGCCCTTACAGCAGAGATGCTCAAAACAGTATAGCCCTGTGGCGTGGTTTTACTTCTTCAGATTCACAGAAGTTGGAAATTGAGCAGATTTCCTATGTCCTGTTAGGAGAGTCCTTAATGATTCTGAGTGCATAGCTTTTCTCATTTGTAAACATCTTCAGAGAGGATGCTGTAATCAACTACCACACATTCTAGCTTCTCTCAGTTTTTAAAAAAGAAGTTAAAAAATTTAAAAACTGTACCCTTACCAACCGGGAGGAGGAATAAAAGGGGTGGGGGAGAGTAAGTAAGCTGTCGGAGCTGCTGAATTAGAGTGGGCGGATCAAGCATGGAGCCATGGAGCAACACCCAGGCTCTCAGACTAAAGGTGCAGAGTGAGCCTTGAAGATTATACGAGTAGACCTGCTGTCACTCTATAAGCTGCCAAGAGACAGAATCAAAGGTACTGTACGCGATGGAAGCCATGTCAAAGAAGCACGTATGAGAGTCACTGTGTTGTGTTCAGTAGAGGAAGAAATCCTTTGTCTTAATGACACTACCTACACGCAAACATAACCTCAAAGCAGGTAGGTGTATGCGTGCACGTATGTGAGTGTGTGTGTGTGTGTGTGTGTGTGTGTGCGCGCGCGCACACACGCAAGTGTGCATTTGCTCACTCTATTTTTATCCTCTACTCTCCAGAGTTAAAAAGTTATTTCTCATGCCGGAGTGAGCATTCTGTTCTCCTCTGTAGAGAACAAGTGGTCTTCACCACCACTGTGTTCGAATTAGTCCCAGTATTTCATTACCTTTTCCAGGATTCTGGTATCTCTTTTTGATTATTGAAGCGGAGATATAACTATTTCTGGGCCTGGTGGACTCTGACAGACAGTGTGTGCTTGAAAATTGGCTTCTAACCACAGGGGAGAGGCAACTTCTGTTATAGGGCACAGTTCCCTGGGTGTGCTTGTGCCTCAGGATGGCTCTAAGTCCCATCACATGCCTATCTTTGGCCACTAGGGTAGCATATGCCAACTTCCCTTATTATGGCTGCAAATGCTATCACCGATGCTCAAGACAGGCAGGGAATGTTTACCGGGTAAGCACAGAAGCACACCAGTACTGCTATCCGGAACAGCCTGCCCGCTCATTAAATCTCCCTCAGCCGGCACAGTTCAGCTCCTGCTTGAGAATTTTCCATCTTATATCCATTTTATGTCCCTCTGATCTCACATCTTGTTTCTAATCACAGCTCTGAGTGAAACACATGTAAGGTAATTACTCCTTGGTGTACAGTGGGAGTGCTCATTGATTAGAAATAATTTCTAGAGCGAACACCATAGCAAGGAACTTTGATCAAGCTGGGCTACTATTTCAGTTATCTCAGTTATATATCTGCTTCTTCTTTCTGAAAGAAAGTGTGTGTGGAGGTGGGGGTGCATGAGCACGTGCACACACCCCTACCTACATGCTTGCTTGTGTAGACAAATTGTGGGGCAGTTAAGAATTGTGTCCCCACCACAACCCACCCCATCTTCTACAGGGTCTCATGTAGCACAGGTTGGCCTTAAACTCACAATGTAGCTGAAGATGTCCTTGACTTTAGTCTTCCTGTTCCTACTTCTTTGTTTTTATTTAAATATATAATTACATCATCCTTCCCTCCCTATCTGCCCTTCTACTCCTCCCATGTACATTCCTACCTCACTCTCTCCCAGGTCCCCCAGTCCACAGCTCCCCTCTTCAACTATTGTGCCCTATAAACTAATTAATCTATAAATACAACCTGCTGTGTCTGTTCAGTGTTACCAGAATAAATGCATGTTTTGGGGGGCTGACCACTTACCAGATGACCAGTTTGGGGGGGCTCACCCTCTCTCTGCAGTTGCTAATTGCTTGCAGTTGTTCATTTATGGACAGGGTCTTGAGAAATTTCCCTTATATATGTGGGGATGTCAACTGTTGTTGGAATAAATAGGCAGTCACCTCAACAACATGGCTGCCTCTACTCTAAAAGTGCTGTAATTACAGAGGCAGGTCATCAAACTTGAACTATTTCCTTTTCTTTTATGTTGAGGGGTGGTGGGCATCACTCTGTAGTCCTGGCTGGCATGAAACTCACTATGTTGGAGCTTTGACCACTCTGCTGCTTTGTCTCTGGGATTGTAAGTGCATACCAATAGGATTCCACACTCCAGGAAAAGCATCTAACAAACAGATTCTGGACTCGCTTCTTCTACAAGCTCACATCTGTGTGGTTGTGTAATCCTGCTCAGGTTAGTCCCTGAGTTGAGCCTGTGTTCAGGTCAGGTCAAGATTCAGTATGTTATAGAGTTAGACAGTCTAGACAGTGAGACTTCAACCTCATCAGGGCAGTGGGTGCTGGGGTATCAGGTCCCAGTGGGAATACTTGGACTTCACATGGGCTATGGGGGTTTTGAGGCTTCATGAGAGTTGGCTTATAGGTCCAATCTTTATACCCTTATTCTATGAGCAGAATTAACTCTACGAAGATGAAGAGCTACAGTGAGGTGGGGCCTTCTTTGCAGGTGTATACCCTGCACATTTTCTCATTGGAAACTGAATTTTCTCACTGCAGAGCTACATTCAAGGTCTGACACAGAAGTGGGGACAAGATAAACAGGAGAAACTTCAAAAGTTCAATTATATGTATATATATGTGAAATATTATATTAGGATATATTAATATTATTATGTATAAACATATATATTTTTAAGAGTATCTTCCATTCTTCTTGAAGTTCTGTGTTAGATTCCATACACACAGGGGAAAGGTAGGATATTTTATAATGTCAACTCCCAGCTACTGTTTTAGATGGGCAAAGAGAACAAGACATTCTAGAAAGCTTTAAAGTAAAGATTTTTTTAATAAAAAATTATTTTATAATTATTTAAATTATGTGTGTGTGTGTGTGTGTGTGTGTGTGTGTGTGTGCGCAATGCCTATAGAGGCCAGAAGAGGGTGTCATATCCTTAGGGCTGGAATTATATGGATGCTGGAAGTCAAACTTTGATCTTCTATTTCTCAGATCAAAGACCAGCTGAGCTATTTCTTCAGACAACACCCCTGCCTTTTAGAACAACAGTCTTAACCTGGAGGAAACTACCATAAGTTATTAATCCAAGCAACCAGAAAGCTTAAGCAACAAACAAGAAACTTAAAACAAACCAATCAGGGATTTCACAGTATGCAGAGGAGCACATCAGCTTTTATTTGTGTATCAGTCTCTACCATTCTAAAGAGTCTATGGTAATTACGCAGTGATAAACTAAAATATGTACTGTGAATGTGTCATAGTACACGGGAATACGTTTATATATATTCATATCTTTATCTACATTTATATTGGTGTAAAACAGAAATTTTATTCACTTAGTAAATTTTGACTGACTATCCAGTTATATCAACAGATTTCCTGTCTGTCGGGAGTTTACAATTCAGAGGTAGAGACCTGAAAATAGTAAGTATCTTAATAACCAGTGGTCAGTTCACGGGCCTACATGCAAGTGAGGAACACCAAACATGGCTGACTCTTTGAAGGACAAGGGTATTAAGGGGCGTTCTCTAAAGCCTTTGCATGTGAGCACTTTGAAAACTCATGACTGGTGAGTGTTGTGAGTGACAAATAACTGTATTTGGTAAATATACATCTTCCATATGGCTCCTGGGCTAATCCTGAGGTTTGAAACCTGCTCAGTGGCAGGGAATGCACCTGGGAAAGAGCTAACCACTTACCACCTAGACGATCTTAATCTAGGAAGTTATTTCTAGCCACAGTCCTATCATGGTACTACTTCATGTGTGTGTGCACATGCATATACACATTGACACACACACACCTGAGAAAAGTTACATCATGTGATATTGGTAAAAAGAGACTGAAAGACAAGGAAATGTTCAAGCTTATTTTAATAATACTTAACTTCAGAGCATCGATCACTGGAAGCTGAGGCAAGAGTACATGCATTTGCCAGCCTCACTGCATAGTAACACTTTGTCTCAATAACGAAACCCAAACTAGTTTGATCCTGTGAGTGCGCGTGCATACGTACGTGTGTGTGTGTGTGTGTGTGTGTGTGTGTGTGTGTGTGTGTGTAAAATGGAGGGATGCCTTAATGCAGGGGGCAGGAGCTTGGTCCTACCCCAACTTCATGTGCCAGACTTTGTTGACTTCCCATGGAAGCCCTTACCTGTTGGGATTAATGGATGAGGAGTGGGTTGGGGAGGAGGTTGGGGCTGGGAGGAGGGGAAATACTGTGTATAGAATGTAAAATGAAATTTTAAAAAAATTAAAATAAAAAACCCCAAGTAGTCAGGTAGGAGCAGTGCCTGAGAAGTCTCTTGAAATTGCTCTATTTTGCCCACTGATCAACCAGCAAGCCACTTTCAAAACCTTTCATATTTAGCATATATACTATACATAGGATATAAAAGTATATATATTACTTTATAATATATCAACCAACAACATACCATATCACACATAACATATAATATTAATATATTATATTAATTATATATATTTATATATTAATCATTAATCAAAAGCAGTTCAGCCAGACAGGGACCTATGTTGTTTAAATCTGTGTGCACTGGCCACTCTTGTCACATTATGAAGCTGTGCTCCCACCAATGGGATGAGATCGTGTCTGACCTATGTTGGGGATAAAAGCCAGAGAGCATCTTGGCCGAGCATGTTCCCTAGCTGGTTTGGGTTCTGGTGGAGCATGCTCCCTAGTTGGTTTGGGTTCTGGTGGAGCATGCTCCCTAGCTGGTTTGGGTTCTGGTGGAGCATGCTCCCTAGCTGGTTTGGGTTCTGGCTCTCTCTCTGTAAAGAGATTGCTTTCCTCAGTGCTTTCTCTTTGCTCACATGCTCCTTTGTGCAACACTGAAATTATTTGTTTTCCATAGTCCTAATGAAGCAGATATATTAAAATGAGCCTGATTTGAAAAGTACAAAAAAATTTGAAAAAACATTTATATTTAGAGTTTGTATTTATATTTAGAGTTCCTTATCTCAGGGAAACTGTGGGCACATTAAGCACTCATCTGTGAAATGACAGAAGAGAGCAGGGCATCCTTCAGAGACTTCCAGAGTCCAAGCTGTTGTCCTGTCCCTGAGGAGGAAGTCGGACAGCAACACATACCCTGACACATGGCACAGTGCTAAATATGAAGAGCTTGCTGGTTGAGCAGAACACAGTGATTCCAGAGCCTTCTCGGGCACTGCTTACCTATTTGTAAACACTGAGCCACATGTAAAGACAGGAGAGCTGGCCTGGTCTCTTAAATTCTAAGAGAATGTGGCTGTTCTCAGCCTTAGAGAGTTTCCTACAGGCATTTATGCAAATGACCCAAGGGAGGTACCCATTCCCTCTGTTTAAAGAAGCAGACTTCTGATTCTTGAACATTCCCAGGATTTAATATGTCTGAGAGGATTCCCAGAGGATTCCTTCCATACAGGGTGTAAACACTGAGTGGGTAAATTTGAAATCATCATTGAGCCAGGCTTAGGAGAACAAGCCTATACCTTGAGGACTTGCTGATAGAGGGGTGCACCCAGGTCAACACAAGGGTCTAAGGGACAGAAATGGGACTGGGTACCCCTAGGATGTCTCTGCTGTACACCAGGGCTGTGGATGTGGGATTGGGACTCCTCCCCAAGGAACGGCGGCAGGACAGGGGTGTCCTTGAATGCTGCTTGAACTCTTCTGACTCCCACCTGCTCCATCATCTTCAGGCAGCCCTCCGTCTGCCTTGCTGCAGCAGAAGGCAAACAAATGATGGGAAATGTGCCTCTATTAAAAGAAACATGGAGGATCTGGAGAGATGGCTCAGCTCACAAGATCTAGAGTTAAGATCCCACGACCCCACCTAGGAGGTCAAGCTACCCATAGTTAGTTGCAACACCAGATGAGGAATCCCATGACCTCTTTTGTCCTTGGAGGGCATATAGGCATGTACTTGTACCCACACCCCCACATGTATATACACTTACATAGACACACATACACCTAAAAAAGAAAGACTGGAGAAAAGAGGAATCTTTGTTATTATCACTATTTGTGAAATTCTCATCTAGAGCTCAGTATCTCTTTGTCCAGTGGGTTGAGATTCAGAGTATAGGATACTTCAGGGCACAACACGTCTGTTATGGTCACTGCTCTTGGTAGGGTTGGACAAACAGTTTTCAGACAGGACAAGGCACTGTGATGGCTGAGGTCCCCAAATGGAGGTTACCAGACATTCACAGCTGTCAGAACTCAGAAATCTTTAGCCAATTTATCTCAATCCCATTCTCATATGGGTGGCACTTCTTCACAAAGATTTTGACTTCCTTTCTAATGTCACCATTTTATAGCAGGTGTGGTGGCACAAGAGCAGGCAGAGGCCAGTATGAACTATATGGGAAAATGTCGTTGTAAATAACCAAATTAAATGAAAAGTTGCCATTCTCTTAGACTTTATCCAGGATTCTAAATCCCAAATGACTTTAAATTTGGAATGTTGAAAAAGGCTGAAATAAAATAAGGGACATCTGAGGGGCCATATAAAAAAAAACTACTACAATAAAAGTTTCTCTTTCTCTCTCTCTGAAGAAAATACATACATACATACACACACACACACACACACACACACACGAAGGAAAGAAATCTAAAAGGAATCATGAAGTAACAGGGAGACAAAGCCCCAGTTAGACCTCTCTTGCCACCAGTTCCACAACGAATTACATTTAATTAAGTTTTGGGCCACAGGGACCCCATGGAAACCTCTGAACAACTCAGGCTTTTGCCAAGGCTATTGGTTGCTCTCCACAAACTGATAGCAAGGCCTTATTGCTGAAGACAATTCCTACATAACTCATTGACCATGGAGAAATTGAGCTGGTGCCTAACTAGAGCCATCACCTCTACTGAATAGTGTTCATGGTCCTGGAAGATACTTTGCATGTTTCCAGAGAAGAAAGGTAAACACTAACCCAGCTACAAAAACTTACAATGGTGACCTGCCTACATGATATGCTGGTGGAATCGTTGTAAGAGTAACCAACAACTGTCTGATTAGATTTAAGGCCCTCTCCATGAAATAAAACCCATGCCTGACAAAGTGCGGGTGGCTAAGAACCTGTGATTAGATAGGCCATGGACTTAGGGGAAAACCAAATAACACTATTCTGCTAAAAACCATAGCAATATAATGACAACATTTCATTCTGTTATATACAAAGATCTGTGTCTTGCCTGGCTTGCATCAGAGAAGCTTCCACCTGCAGTATACGGGGACAAAAACAGAGATAAACAACTGCACAATGTGTAGAGAATAAGAAATCTTGGAATACCCAGTCCTAAATGGATGTTTCCATAAAATCCCTTCCCTCAGAGAACTTTGAGGAAGAGGAAAATGAGATTGTAAGGGTCAGTGGGGAAGGGAACCACCAAGGAAACAAGACCTTTGAAACACTGCATGGCTTATGCACATATGAACTCATAGAGACATTAGCAGCATACACAGGGTCTGCAAAGGTCCAAACCAGATGGGAGGGAGAGTAGGCACACTCTCCCATCCCTAACCAAGACACTATCTCCAACTGACATCCATTTCAAAGGAAAATTTACTTTTCTCCAATGGAGTCTCTCTGAGTATACAAACTATACCCATGCCCATCAGTAGATGAACTCAATGGTATTTTAAGAGATTTTTCTTTTTGTCTCATAATATTTGGAGCATTTTTTCCTTTTCTTTTCTTTTGGTTTTTAAATCATACTGGTATTCTGCTTATATATGATGGCTTCCAATTTTGTGTTTTTTATTTTTTGTTTGTTTTGTTCTATTCTGAGTTGGTTTTTTTGTCAGAGAGAGAGAGTGGGGTGAGAAGGTGTGGAGTTGGAAGGGTCAGGAAGCGGGAGGATATGAAGGAGATGAAGAAAAAAAATCATAATGAGAAAATATATGAGAAAACCCTTACTTTCAATAAAAAGTACATTAAATTAAAAAGAGAAAATAAAAGAAAAGAATAATCAGGCATGAGGGCACACGTCTAGTTCTAGGGAGACTGAAAAAGGATCTAAAGTTCCAGGCTAAACTGATCTATTTGGTGAAAGCCTGTTTCAAACAAGCAACCCAACCCATTACAATTCCTTGAAACCCTGTTTCAAAGTATTGCTATTGTAAGTCAGTATAGAAATACTGCTTTAAAACAATTGGCTAATGGTTGATGTCTTAAAAATCACTTTACCATGAACTATATTTTAGAATACCAACAGGTAATGACAAAATAGTGTCATTTCTTGAGAGTGATTGATAATCCTTGCTCCAGGAACAGTGACAACAGCAACTACTTGGTATTCACTCAAACTGAATTCCAAATCTGAACACAGAGCCTTGAGTCTGTAGGTCCCATAGCTACTAAGTCACTATGGGGTAGACACTGGGCCTCAACTGTACCTTGAGAAACAAAGGCCCAGGGCCCATGCTGTGGGCACTCCTCAGCCAAACCTTCCCAATCCCCAGTGATAGTTCCTTCCATCCCTTCAGGACACTTGGTCAGGCTGCAGGTATCATCAAACACCGCTGTGCCCAGTGGTGCTGGCTGCAGGTGCTGGTTCTGTTTATCAGAGGCACCCAGTGGTTTTCTACTATTGTATGTTTCCTTCAGGAGAAGTGTGCCACCCACATGATTATTGTGTTTCTAGAAAGAAACAGACATAGGATTCCTTATACTATTACAGAAGTCGGGCTCACAGAGCTAAGGGCACAGCTTGCGTGTCCTTACCATTCCCTTGTCCTGCTTTATGCTTTCCTTCTCGAGACAGTGGCAGTAGCATGCAGAGTGGGTTACCAATGAAGCAAGTCGAAGCCTATTTTTATATGAGCTCTACTAGAATTATCAGACCTCAGCTATATTTGCAAGGCACTACCCTGGCTTAGAATTTGTTTTTCCTAGAAGTTCTCTTGTAAGATTTTATTACTGCCATCAGTAGTTAATCTTATTGGATATTGGTGTGCAGTAACAACAACTGTGCAGTAGCAACAACTGTGCAAATGCCTCTCAATCCTGAACAGTAACACATTTCCTCTCTTGCAGGGCTTGGTAGGATACGACCGACTACAATAAAGGTCCCACTGTGAAGCTATGTGGCCAGGGTAAGTCTCACTGTGATGGTGGAGTCCCAGGACTTAGCTATCCATTGAGTCAAGGGGATAACCAGGTATTATCCTCCATCATCTCTGGCAGCACAGTAGTCTCAATGAAGGGACAAGGGAACTGTCATGGGACCACTCTGGTAGGAAGTGAGAGTGAGGTATCTTTTAGGAAGGATTGGAACACACGAAGGCCCAGTTAGAGACAAACCTGTTTCCCACACAAGCTAGTCTCTGGGGTAGCTGTGAAAATGTCATGTGGAATAACTGGGTTTAAGTCTTTTGTAAGAGATTGATTTATTGCAAATGGTTCATCTTATAAGTGGCATCAGGGAACCAAAAGTATGATATTCACATCTTATGATGCAGTGGCAAAGCCAAGATAAAACTGGAAATAAACTGTTTAACAGTAACTCGAGAAAATGTTAAGTAATATCTACAACATCTTTTGGGAATGAAGGACTTTCTACCTGTGAAGCAATGGAATAAATGATGAAAAATGTTACTTATGATGATATGAAAATATCTCAATGCCTTGAAAAGGCAAGCAACTACCTGAAAAATATAGAAAACAAAGATGGGAGGCATCAGTCTAGAATCTGGGCATATAATAGCTTACGACAGTGGGCAAGAGATGCTATTGTTTGTACAGCCCCAAAAGAAAAGAAGGAGAGACAGAACACTGGAAGCTAAGACAGGCAGAGAAGGTCCTGTTCAGAGAGACTGTGTTCCCAGGGCCTCCTGTGGGTTGCTGGCATCTATCTTCCCACTGAATTTTAACAACTGGAATTTCCAACTCTTCTTTTTAATTGGGAGGTAGGGAGGAATCCAGGGTTAAAAACATAATCCAAAGACTTCACTGAGCAACAAACACAGTGTCTGGGGAGTGACATGGGACAAGGGTACCGAGCAAGATGAGCAAGGATGACACCTGGAAAATTCTAGCAAGCAGATTGGGAACCACAGGTGATGCCAGTGCAGTGCAGGCAGGGTTCTGAGGAGGAGACTGCTGCTGCTTTTAAAAGAGGAGAGAGATGGGTAATGAGGTGGATGTGTTCATTTGTTTTGGGATAGAAACCACTTAATTAAAATAATACATGAATTCCATGACGTAATCCTGCAGGTCTCGGGTATGCACAGTGAAATGTACTGAAGACAGTGTCAGAATGGTTGACTGCTATCCTTTAAGAACTATGTAATTATGAGTATAACTGACTTGTTGGTTTTAAATCACAGCATGAAACGGGAATGAAACCTAAGTAAAAGTATTATTTAAACGAGCAGAAGTGAGTGATGGCAGCCCGTAAATGCCCACCTCGAGCATATCAGCAGGTCCGCCTTCTGACC
Source organism: Myodes glareolus (assembly GCF_982192425.1). Taxonomy (NCBI): domain Eukaryota; kingdom Metazoa; phylum Chordata; class Mammalia; order Rodentia; family Cricetidae; genus Myodes; species Myodes glareolus. The sequence continues at coordinate 52,851,817 of NC_142039.1, read as the reverse complement.
AGCACAGTGTACAGCCAGACACAGGGCTGCATGGCAGGCCTGTGCGCGGTCTCTAAGATGGTCAAATTCAGAAAGGAAACGGAGGACTGATCACTGCTTGGAAACTCCTGGTTCAAATCTCTGAGACATCTGCCCCCGACCCCCCCAGGAACCTGGAATCAGTTTTGAAGGTTAGGGGAACCTTGAATTTGGGTTTTGGATTAACAATGAGAATTTTTCATCTTGAATCTCTATATTGATCTCTTTTACTCATACAGTGCTAAGAATAGCACCAATTCATGCTAGTCTTCTCAAGAATTTGATCTGTTTAATATTGCAGGTGTATTCCTGCATCAGACATGGTATAACATTATTTCAGAATTAAGAAGGTTCATGAGCAGTAGGAATCCCAAAACTAAGATGTTCTATGAAGAAATATTCCCCAGTTCAATCTGGGTTAGAAAAATCTATAATTGTCCCTCTTCTATTTCCCCTCCCTTCCTTTCCTGGTGTCTTTCTCTCATTTTGGGGAGGCTGTTTTTAGCTGGAGAAGTGAGCAGAGGGCAGGCAAAATTTCAAGAGCCATGTGTACTTCGCATTGTATTTCACTTTGGTCCCCCAGACATGGAGGTGACAGTTCCACACAGCAGGGGCACAGACTCCCCTACCACCTAAAGCACAAGGGAAGTATATACACTTTAACAGGTGGGTTGTTTTGGTCTCCTATTTTGAGAAACGCTGATTAATATATGGTTCAAATCCAATCTATATTTTCATTTGTATGCCATCTTTTAAAATTAGACACTTAGATAAGTATCATGAACTGGATTTAATGAATAATGAGAATAAGTTAGGTGAGGCACCTCAGTTGCTAGGAAGTTGTTCTCTCTCTCTCTCTCTCTCTCTCTCTCTCTCTCTCTCTCTTTCTCTCCCTAAGATTCATTTTATTTTATGTAGTGAGGGTTTTGCTTGCATGTATGTCTGTGAAGTCTCGTGTGCCCAGCACCTGAGGAAGACAGAGGAGGGCATTGGATTCCCTAGACTGGTACTAGAGTTACAGATGGTTGTGACCTACATGTGGGTGCTAGGAATTGAACTTAGGTCCTCTGCAAGAACACTCAGTAATGCTCTTAATTGCTGAACTATATCTCCAGCACAACTATCATCCTTAAGACATTTTAAACAAGTGTCCATTTTGTGTGTGTGTGTGCGTGCGCACATGCGTGCCATGGTGGGTACATGAAGGTCAGAGGACAACTTGAGGAATCCGTTCTTGCCTTCCACCAGGTGGGTTCTGGGTATTGAAGACAGGTTGTCAAGCTTGGCAGCAAGCGCTTTCACCCAGAGTGAGCCATCTTTCTGGCCCAGAGTTCTCATCTCTAATCCAGCATCTGAGTAATTCATGCCCAGAAGGGGACTATAAATCCATCAGCTGTCCTCTGCACTAGCTGTACAAGGATGAAAAATAAAAACAGAAATGGCAGGAAAAAGTTCCCATGGCATTCTCTCAAATGACATTTGGGGAAATATAACTAAGAAGAGGCTGTAGGCTAGTTTCTGGTCACAATACACTGGCCCAAAAGCATTGGACAGATACATACATAATTAAAACCAGAACTGTCTCATCATTAACATTTGTGGAAATGAAGGCACAGTGTGTGGTGTGCATCTATGCAGGAACACGCATCTCACCGCAGAGCATTTTCTCCCATTACACTGACCACTGGGGACCTCAGCATCAGAGCCTTGCCATCAGGCCTGCATTCTAACAGAAAGGGAAAGAATCTTGCAAGAAAGCTATCCCCCAGCCTCTGTTCCTTCAGTCACACTTTCTCTATACCCTCTGTGAACCTTGGTGTTTCCAGAGTGCTGCTTCCTTTTGATTTTCCTAGCCAGACACCCACAAGGCCTCTAGGTCTTCTCTGGAGTAAGAGTTACTCAGTCAGGATACTTTATGACCCTGGCCCTCTCAGAAGCTCTTGTGGCCATATCCCCAAATCCGGGAAGTCCAAAATAACCAGGACATTGTTCTGTCTTCTCTGTCTCCACTTCACTTTCAAACACTGCTCTCTTGGGTACACAATCAGGAGTGTACCTTGTGTAATTACCTTAGGTAATTACTTAGGTTTATCACCGCTATATCTTCCTCAAACAGTTCACCTTTCCTATGGATTTCATTTAAATATTCTTCCAGTAAGCTTCTTTCTGATCTGGTCTTAGCCCAAACTCTTTTCTCATCTAGATTCTTAAAAAAGATTTTTTTATTTTAATTATATGAGGGGTGTGTGTGTGTGTGTGTGTGTGTATGTGTGTGTGTGTATGTGTGCACGCATGTGTGTGTGTGAGTTCATGTGAGTGTAATGTCATAAAAGCCAGAGAAGAGCCGTTGGTTCCTCTGTGAGTGTAAGCACAGGTGGTTTGTGAACTGCTGATGTGGACATGGGTACTGAACTTGGATGCTCTTGCAAGAATGGTAGGTGCTTTTAACTCTTGAGCCCTCTCTCCAGGTGCTCAGATTCTTGAGGTGTGTCTTATCTGGTGTGGTGGTATCTGCAGGAGGACCTCAGTGAGTCTGAGGCCAGTTGGGCTGCCTAGGGAGTGACTGTCTGAAACAGAAACACAAGCAAGCAAGCAAGCAAACACTGATGATTAGGTGTGTCCTACACTAAAATGCTCCAGACTATATAAAAACAGTGTTTTCTTCAGGTTGCACCTTGTCTCCAAGGGATTCCATTTTACACGCAGACTTTAAGGAAGGACACGTATGCACTTAGGTGGACACACAAATAGTACTATCTGTTTGGCATGGTGCATGACTTATTTCTGGGAGTAAAAAGGTTCTGTTTTATATGTTTATAATGATGAACTTTGATTTGGGGGCACAGTGGCATATTAAAATTGTATCAGCGAAATCAAGCCCAGGAGCTTATCAGACATTCCAGACTGAGGAAAAGGTCTAACTCCTTCACGTGCATTCCATAAAAATGTAGATATCCACCACTAAGATGCCATGACACTCATGACCAATTATCTCATACCCAGTATATATGTCGCAGACCATGTACATCAAGAACCAGTATGTCAGTCAAGGACCAAGAGGCAGAAAATTAAAACCTGTCCCTGTTGTTAACATAGCCTACTCAGCTGCTGTCTGCTTGTCCTTCTGTTTGCCCATCTGGACCTGCCTTTCATCCAATCACTGGCTGCAGCTTTGAACCTAGTCCTGCCCTTTCACCTCGAGGTGGGGTGTTCATCTTAGTTCTCTGCCCAGACTGTAGCAGCAGGTTCTTTCAGAGAGCTGGTTTGGGTTCCTTATCTTATCAATACAGTTCCATTACTGTCTATCAGCACCGCTGATATCTCTTAAAACTTTATAGCTGTATCTTTAGCATATGTGTGTGTGTGTGTGTGTGTGTGTGTGTGTGTAAAACATTACAGATAATATATATACACACACACAAACATTCTGTAACACACACTCATACACACACATACATGTTACAGCATGGGTACAGAGGAACAAAAGGATATGTAAGTGTATTGTGTGATATGTGATAAGAGGTAGAAGTTTAGAGAGATAAAAGAACCTGTGTGCACCTTGACCAGATTACCATAGGAAATGGGGTTGCCAGGCAAAGTTTTGTCTATAAAAGCGACTTACATTGTAAATTTGCTATTCAGTACATTTTAACTTTATGGAAAGACACAAGAATGTTTTCTTGTTTCTGGAATAGTAAACTTAAAACAATAGCAAACCAGACAAACCAACAGACATCCCTCAACTTGTTTCCCAGCCTCAAGTCTTCCTGGCCAACAGCGTCCCCAGAGGAAGGAAAGGCAAATAGAATTAGATCAACAACTTTCCCGATTTTCTACCAGATAAGCTAACGTTTAGTAAGAGAAAACAAGTCTTCTGCTGAGGTTTGAATGAATACCCCCAAAAGTTCATGTTAAAAACTTACCCCCCAATTCATAGTTGGTGGCATCTGGAGGTGGGGCCTTTTGGAAGGATAATGGCTAATCTTGGTTGTCAATTTGATAGAGTTGGGAAGAAGGGACATCAACTGAGACACTGCCACCACCAGATTGGCTCTGTGTGGGCATTTTCTTGATTGCTAATTAATGGAGGAGGACCTAAGACACTGTGGGTGGTGCCACCCTGGCTAGAACAAGCCTGAGGCAGCATTCTTTCATACTTCTGCTTTAAACTCCTACCTTGGATTCCTTTGACGATGGACTGTAACCTATAAACTAAAATAAACCCTTTCCACCCCAAAGCATTTGCGGTCAGTGTTTTATCACAGTAACAGAGAAGCAGACTCAGACTGGAAACAATGCTGATCAGGAGATGGGGGAGGAGGAGTCCCCCAGTGGGATCATGGCTCTGCTCCTCTTTCCCTCATGCTGTGATATAGCAGGAACCCCACCCCCACCCCAATGTTGACGCTGTGCTCTTGGACTTCCCAGACTCGAGCTGTGTCATACGTAGATCCCTGATCATTATAAGTTAACCAGCTATTCCTTTCTAGTGGTGGGAAGGGACAGAGGCAGCGGCGAGCCCTTCTGAACTTGGGGTGTTTCCCGCATGTCCCCAAGCTTGTGTGATGCTGCTCGCATCTCTGTCTTTCTCTCCCTCTCCCACATTCTGCTCGGTCCACCTGGGATTTGGGAGGCCTTCCACTTTAAGCTCCATTTGTCCTCGTGATTCAGCTGGACCAGGACCTGCAAAAGTCACTAGAGGGTTTAAGGGAAAGTATGGTGCTACCTTTCTTTGAAACAAGGGTGCTTGTTTATTTAATGCCTTTCCTTAAATTTCCTGAGGACCAGGGCAGGGTTGAAGGCCATTCCATAGAATCCTTTGGCAAACAGAGCAGGAATGAGGGACTAAGGTAACTGCTTCAATTTGGCTGATGTTTGAGCACAGAGGCCTGCTGTGAGAAGTAATATGATGGACCCTTCATGGAGTGCTAGCAAGGGGCAGCTTGGGGAAAGAAGAAAGAAAGCTAAAAGCCAGGGTTGAAGCTAAAAATAGTTCCTTAGGATTGCCTTCCAGGCCATTAGAAGTACAACAGACAGTCTCTGGCCCCTGCAGCAGCTCTGCAGTAAAAGAAGGAAAAGGGAGGAGGGCAGGTGAGTTCAAAGGCAGACCCTGCTGCCCCTGGCCATCTCTGTGATACTACAAGTTGTCACTCTCAAGGAACACAACTTCAGACAGGCTTTCTGTACTGTCTGAAGTATTCCTCAGATTAGCAGACTGTTGGTTATTATATTACTGCTACTATTATTATAATCATTACAAAAGATTGTTAAGGAATCTTTAAGTTCAGATAGGGCACTCACTTGGTTTCATCACAAGACCTGGAATGACAAGCAAACTAGAGGGGTCATCCCACCTGCCTCTGTCTACAACATTTTCTCAGCCCAGGACCCAGGGAATAGCCATGACGGATGCACAGCTCTGCTGATCAGTATCGAGGCCTCTTCTCAATGGTGCCCCTCCCCAATTTAACAATTCAATCAAGCTACAGGGTGAAGGCACATCACTGGATGGCCATTTCTTCTCCTCACTCCCAGGGCTTGCAGTCAAATGGACCTGGCTGACAAACCCAAGTCTCCCATCTCTACCAGGAGTGTTTAGAAGTTACTGTCTTTTGTTTATTTTAAACAAAAAAATAATAGCTAATTATCTCAGTATATTTCACACACAAAGCTCTATTTTAAAGTAACCAATCAAGGAAAATATCACTCCTAATAGCAGATGAGAAAATAAAGGTCAGAACAGAATATTACACACATGAGCTTAAGACTGGATCTACAGCTTCCAACTACATGTTCTAAGCTGCTTCTAATATACACATTGCCCCGCACTAAGAACTCTTCTAAGAAGGAAGATTAATTATCCGCTCATCAAGCACCCTGAGTGAGGGGAGTGAGGCTCTGGCCACCGTTGTGAACACTGAGAGAAGATGGAAGTTAGCTACTGTTGCCTTAGTTTACTGCTGCTGTAACAAAATAACTAAGCCTGGGCAATTCATAAACAACATAAAGCAATTCCTCTCAGTTCTGGAAAGTAGGAAATGGAGACAGCAGCAGATCCAGTGTCTGGTGATGCTTAGTAGAGGCTCCTCTCATACACTCTCATAGGACCAAGACTGTGAGAAACATAGGCCCTGAATCCTCCTCTAGGACGAAAGGCCTCCTGACTCACCCACTTCTCTAAAGGCCACCTCTCAGGACTGGCACAGTGGTGATTAAACTCTGGCACAGGTTTCAGAAAGACGGCAACATTCCAAACATGGTGTCTACTAAGCAGCAGCCCTCAAGGAGCGCTTGCCCTCACACAGCACCTGTGCAAATGGAGAGCACAAGACAGGAAGGAGCAATGTGAAGCAGTCACGAAGTGTGCACGTGAGCAACCTGGCCAGGGAAGGGAGGTCGCCCTTGTGGGTTAGTCTGAAAGAACTGTATTGCCAGCCTTTCTATGTGAAATTGCGCTGGAGAGTACAAACAGCATGGCTGTTTGACGAGTGGCCCCGACAAGCCTGACACTGGCCTCTGGCCTCATAGGGGTTATCCACTGACTGTAGAGAGCCCCAGAAGGCAGCCTGATCAAACACTCTGCCCCAAGGTGGTGACAGTGAACTCTGCCAGTCGAGCTATGGCCAAAAGCCACTGTGGAATGATGGGAAAAACTATCCAGGGGAAGCTGTGTGCCACGAGGGAGACAGAGGTTGGCATGTATGTATAAAGTGGGGGAGCTAAATACAGGCCTGTTGAGAAAAGGAAGAAAAGTGACAGAATCAAGGTACCCAGATGTGGAGGATCGCTGCCCTTTAGGTCTGCCTCAGTTCCCAAGACCCTTATAGTTAAGATTCAAGTAAATCCTTAAATAAATCCTCTGTCCCAAGACAGCCAGGCTACTACCCTGTGGAAGTACTTCTGCCAGTGAAGACCCCTTTGGAAGCCCATGACAATGGCAGTGCTTGGGAACACCCTCTATGACAATTTAGTAAGTGAAATGATTGGTCACAAAAGCGGGTACAAGCTCTAGAGAGCTGAGAGGAAAAGTGACACTAATCCTGAGTGAGTCACAGGGCTGATTTATCCCTCTAGAGTCACAGCTCTGACCAACAAGGTTCAGAGGACACCCATCACGACCATATGAACAGCGGCAGTACTGCAGTCCCAGAGAGACTTGTGTCTACGAGCAAAGCCGGTGCAGGGACATCTGTATCTGCTGCAGACACCTGCATTTTTACCACTGTACACTTCTTACGTGCCAACCCAAATATGCAAAAGAAAAAAAAAACCCAAAAATTTTAATTCTCTCAACAACATGTCTTAAGCTCATCAGAACTCATCCGATTTGAGGCCATTTTATTTGATAATTTATCTCTATAATTCACAAGAACCTGCTGCCATATGCAAATGAAGTGGGAGCCTGGAGAAAATGTTCTGCTTTTCCCAGTTTCTCTTTACTCTTTCTCATGCCCTAGGCTAAAACTATTCTGAACAATTGTGTCGCATAAAAAAATAAACTTGGCACTATTAGTCTTAAAGCTGCATGAACTTAAAGCTGCAGAGACTAAAGATGATTGCTGCCTTCTAAGGGAGTTGAAGGCACACATAGGATGACTTATGATTTGCCTTCATTACTCAGGACATGCCTAGAGAGCAATAGTCCACAGGGGCCCGGACAGCAACCCTGGGAAGGGGTGGCCACGACGGCATTTGTTGTTAGGTTAAACTTTTGAACTACAGACTCCCTTTAGTACATTAAGTGGCCCAGAGAGGAAGCAACAGTGCCCCTCTGGAAGAAGGTTCTGAATGACCAGCTAGAACCGAATGCCATTTTCTTCTAAGCCATGCATCCATCTTCCTGCAGGGGACAGACTGTTATCTGTAATTGAGACAAAACTCCTCTATTTGTTGAACATTATGAAATTAGCCCCATATTTAGTAGATTATGTTTCCCTCAGACATCCTGAGATGTGCTCTTGTTCAAAACACAATATGCAATTTGTTCAACACTTATTTATCTCAGAGAGGATTCTCTGTGCTTCCTCCATATGTTCTGGATGTCAGGTTCAGGCTCCTTTGTAGCATTGTTCACTTATGTCTGCAGAGAACACTCTCATGGAGGGTATTGACAAGTTCAGTCTAGGCCACAGTTCACTCCTCACCCAGCCAGGTGCCTTCTAATGGGGTGAGGGGATGCAGGATGCTCAAGGGGCCTTGGGATGGGGAGAAGGCGTGGGGTGTAGGACGCTCAAGGATCCTTATATGGGAAAGAAGGTGCAGGCTGCTCAGGAGGTCTTCCATGGGAAGAGGGGTGTATAGGATGATCAGAGAGTCTTCCATGGGAAGAGAGGGGTGTAGGAAGCCTCGAGGCCTTTCAAAGAGGAAGGGCGTGCAGGATGTTCAGGAAGGACAACCTCCCAGGCCAGAGTTGCAGACTCAGAGTGGGGTCTTGAGACAGCAAACTGTAGCTCACAGGCCACATTTGACTCCTAGGTTGGCCTGGGGCACAGGCAGGCCTGGCCACGTGCACTCAGTTTATGGCAGCTTTTGCTGTGCCAGTCAGGTCGTGTGGAGAGACAAGAAGGTCCACAAAGTGAAAACGCTTAACAGTCTTAATATTAACTGGGGAAAGCATGACGACCTCTGCCCAAGAGACTGTGTGAATGTGAGCAACACGGCGAAAGAACATCTTTCCTCAGACCTGCTCCTCAGTGGTATGGACTAGGTTTAACTTTGGATGTGAACGACAAACACCTGTATTCAACACACTGCTTTCGTCTCACCTACAGTACCAGGGCTGAGGTGACAGGCCCCAGGGCCAGCAGTTTTGGTACTGCTCTCCAGACAGCGTCACACTTTGGTACAAAAGAGCCGCTAGAGCAGCAGACATTGAGTTTCAGTCAGGCACTCTAGGAGAGTCAGGAGACAAGTAGCACAAACAGGTTCCAAAAGTGGAACTCAAGTAGAAAGCCAATAGGATGAAGCAAAGAAACACCCGTAATATCTTCTCTCAAAAGACCCCAACAAATTGCTTTGCTTTTACTCAAGAACTGAGGTTTATAATCTAAAGTGCAAAGGAAGTGTCAGTAAATGTCCATTCTGGGATAAACAAGAGAACATCTGTTTTGAACAAGTATAGACTTTGGGTCAGAGATAGGAAAGGAAGATGAGGCTGGACCTGGCAGTGTAAGTGTGTAATCCTAGCCACTCAGGAGGCCAAGATGGGAAGATCCACGTTCAAGATCGCCTGAACTAGAGTGAATTCAAAGCCAGCCTGGGAAACTGAGTGAGACCTCATTTTAACATAAAAAGCAAAAATACGTCAAGAGACATAGCTCAGTAGTAGAGTGGCAAATGGGAAGCCTTGGGTTCTCTCTCCAGTACAGCAAAGAGTTGGTTCTTGGGAGTAGAGAGGGAAAGAAACCTTGCTGATATAACAAGTTACCATGAAGGAGGACTTGAGTGTCCTCCCCCCATCCCCTGCCCCAGGCCAACTCCCAACCTCCCCTACCAAGCTTGTACAAACACTTGGTCTAGGAAACCCGATGCATTCAAATGAGTTACAAAAAGGCAATCCCACTTCTACCACACACTCATCAATCAAAACAGAGTGAATGAAGAAAGTGGTAAAAAAGCTTATGAGCAAGAACTACTAAGAGGAAAGATTGCTGCCACTGAGCGCATACAATTTCTGATTAAATATTTTGCAGTGACTCGTTAAAACCAAGTAAAGCAACTTCTTTGTAATGAGCATGATAAAGCAGACATAGGGAAGCCAGACAGTGGTGGCACACACCTTTAATCCCAGTACCCAGGAGGCAGAGGCAAGTGGAGCTCTGAGTTTGAGGCCAATCTGGTCTACAGAGTGAGTTCCAGGACAGCCAAGGCTACACAGAGAAACCCTGTCTTGAAACAACAACAACAACAACAACAATAACAAAAGACATACCAAGATTAGAGGAACAGGATGTGAGCTCTCAGGACGCCACAAAGGGGGAAGCAGTGACCGAAGATGAATATAGATGTGTGGACAGGGGGAGAGACAGAAAAGATAGACCTAGGGCCAGAGACTATCATAGTAAGGAGGCCTCTAGCTAAAGTGGAAATAAAGAGATTTAGAAGATGAGAGAGAAAAATAATAGGAGCAGAGTCAGATGATGGACATTCTCAGAATGAACCCATAAAGAAAGAATTTAAGACAGCTCACCTAAAGCAAAAGCAGAGACAACTCTCATTTCTGAAAGATACACATGGGAGGAAGGTTCCCACCGAGGGGGATCCTGATCAAGTGAGCCGGCTTTTTAGACAACAAAAAAATCCTTTAGGACAAAAGTGAAAATGGTCAAGTGTGGCCTTAAATTCTTCATACAAAGTTAAACTCAAGAAGAAAGGGAATAACACTACACGTTATGTCTGATCCAAGTGACAGTCATTTAGGTATAAACAGACTGCCGGTTTTAAAGACACACAGGTCATAGGATACTGTTTCCACAGGTTTTTGAGCAAACATTGCCTTTGACAATGAACTTTAGGATCTCTAAGTATTGGGGAAAATGAGGCAAAAGCTGGAAGCGAGAGCACCAAAGACCTTCATCCAGGGAAAGGAGAGCTAACGAAACAAAACAAGAGAGACTGTGCTTGGCAGGGTAGAGAGTGGACGTGCAAGAGCAGCATTATGGGTGTGATCCAAGTGTGAAGACCAGGAAGGGGGCGTGGAAGGGTGCTAGGTCAGATTCAGTGACCATCCAATCTCCAACAGCTGGGAGTCAAGAAGGTTCTTTGGAGAACGATGAGCCAGGAAGGTGGGCATCTCTCCATCTTTCCTGCTCACACACTTATGACACTTCCAGTCACAGCTAATGTAAACTACAAGTCTCAGACTTGCACCTTTTGGCGTGGCCTGATCCTATGGACACATCTCTACCTAAGAGTCACCTCTTCTCATTGGCTTCCCCCTAGCGCCTCGAGCCACATTTCTTTGCTGGCTTCAGCATCTTGTATGTGCCACTGTCCCACCATCAGAGGATTCTAAGCTGATTTCTATTTTGGTTTATGTAACTTTTTTTTTCTTTTTTAACTTTTTGAGTCAGGGTTTCACTGTGTAGCCCAGGCTGTCCTTGAACTCAAAGCAATCCACTTGCCTCAGTTTTCCAAGTGTTATGAAAATAGGCATGAGAGATTATGCCTGGCTTTCAAGTCTGCTTTCTGGAATGTTCATTTCCCATTCCTAGACTGCTCAGCATACTTTTTTTTCTGAGTATTTTCTATAGTGCTAGACATTGAACCTGGAACCTCCCACATGCTACTCAAATGCTCAACCACTGAGCTACATCCTCAGTCCTTTTTTATTTATTATTTAAAACTTGGGACAGGATCACATTAAGGTCTCAGCCCATCCCTGAACTCACTCTATAGCTCAAACTGACTTTGAACTTGCAATCCTCCTGCCTCGGTCTCTGGAGCAGCTGGGATATTACAGTCATCATGTTTATTTTCTGACCTTCAATATCTTTAAGAGCTGATCCAATCTCCCAGCTGGCATCAGCTCGTTGATGGACTAATAATGTGTTTTCCCTCATTAGACCACCAGGGTGTATAGCTATTTATGTACTATGTGCCCCTCCCACCAGACAGCAAGTTCAGGGAAGACACTGGAGCACAGTGACCATGAAGACCAACAGTGGCTCTTGTGTCGCTTAGTAAATGTGCACTAAGGTTTGCATCGCAGACTTCTTCCCCTGTCTCATCAACTCTGCACCTGGAGGGTGACATGGCCAGAAACCCCTGCTCAGATAAAAGACCTTGCAAATACTGTTTCAGACACTTTCTTTACCGAGGCAGGAAAGGATAAGAATGTATTTTAGGAAATCTTCCGAGAGGGCAGTTTTCACACACACCCTCCCTTCCAGTAAGAATTTAGAAGACAGTATGTCTTGGCGCAATGGGTTTCAGCGAAACTCTGTTGCAAGTCTCCAGGTCCCATTGGTCACACAGAGATGGTAAGGGAGAAAATCGGAGAGCTTTTCACTTACTTTGGATGTTCAAACTTGTCTATAAGATCAACCTTTTCCACCAGGTCTCCCCCGACTGTTCGGACGATGTCATAGAAATCATTCTCCATGTAATTCTCAGAGGGCAGCCAGAATGAAATGTCATTGAACACAGCAGGGTACTTGCTAAGAGGCTAACAAAACAACAAGAAAAGGACACATACTTGTTAGTTGCTGAGAATACATTCTCTTCTGGAAGGTCTCAGTTGGGCAATTAAGAAATACTTGTAAAACATTACTTTAGTGTTTGAATTATCAGAAACAAAATGAATTTAAAAGACAAATTAATGTTCAAAATTAGGAAATTCTAGTTTGAATGCTATAGATTCTTATTGCATTCATGTATAATACTACCATATATTATATTTACTTTGTCACTAACAGTCAGTTGAGTAAAAGCAATTTGAATGTACTGTGTTTCAGGTTTTTTCATTTGAATACCCCAGAAGAAAAGTTCAAACCTAATTAACATGAGATTCATTAACTTCTTGTGGTACTTTCAGGAAGTCATCTTATTAGGGAAATAAGGGCTTGTCAAAACAGATTTCAATTAGTAAAAACATTCTTTGTTATGATTTTTAATTATTAAAACCAGGGCCTAGGTCTATATGTCATCATTTAGAGATTGTTTTTAATTATCCCTTAAAAATGTGATAAACACACAAAAACATAAATAAATTAAAAATGTGATAAACATATTTTCTGCATTTTATTCCACTTATTCTTGGTTTAATAGTTCAGTTGTTCATCATATTAAATATTTAAAATTAGCTATGCATGCCTTGAAGATGCTGCATTTGTATTCATGCCTATATGTATGCATATCATAATTACACACTCACATACTCACACACACACATACACACACACACACACACACACACTTACACACACAGAGAGACTTTAGTCTATAAGTAATGCCATAATGAGAAACACTACAGCATGTAACTAGGAAATGTTACAGGAATGCCTAAGTCTGTATGTTTTCTAAATGGGCAGATGTACAAATTGACTTATGCTAAGGCTGGTATAAGTACACACCCTTTGGTGAATCACTGATTAGAAGAAATGTAAAAATTTTAGATGGCATAATCTCTGAAGAACTAGACTCATAAATGAGTGATTATTGAACTTGAAATGTCACAAAGTTGTCAAACAAATGAGTCCATTTAGAACACACATTTCATGCACATGTGACAAAGTTGCAGTGTGCCTGCTCTCTGCAGAATTCCCTGGATTCTGAGAAGTTCCCCGTACTTTCTTTCCCTAGAGGGAAGTCAGGATGCTGTGGCCACAACCCAGGGACAAGGAAAACAGGTGGTACTTCCGTGGCTATGCACGAGGCTTTCCCTTTTATTGTTCCAGCTCATCTTTTAAGAAACATTGGAATAGAATCTAAGACTATCAAGAAGCCATAAAATCTTCTCTTCAATGGGTCCATCCTGAGGAATCACCCTTCCTGAGTTTTGATTGGACGTAAGGTCACAGAGGAATGGCGGAAGGTACCCCAAGAAAACTTCTGGGCTAGCAGCCTGTGGACAAGCCAATACAGTGATACATCAGGCAGAATGTCTCCCCCAGATACTTAAAATACATAGGTTATAATAAATATAGCTTCAAAACCTATACATTTAAAAGTAACAACCCACACAACTAAGTGCTTTGTAATCTATTGTGAAGCTAAGAACCATAAAAGTCTAAAGTACAAGATTAACTAAATGGGGCGTGAAGATTGGCATTGCTAACTTGACAGAATCTAGAATTATCATCAGTGAAAATGGCCTCTGGGCGTCTGTGTTACATAGGACTATTGCCATTCCATCCCCTGGCTTTGATCCTGGGCTATATAAGATGGAGATATTTGCTGTGCACAGTGCTTCTGATTGTGGATTTGATGGGAGCAACTTCTTGACATTCCCTTCCTTTGACTCCCCCTTCATGATGGGCTGTAACCCTGAAGGGTGAGCCGAGCAAACCCATTCTCGCTGAAGTTGCTTTTCTCAGGGTATTTCATCACAGTAAGAGCAAAGGAGACCAAGATGGGGAGCATTTATTTTACTGACTGGCAGGTTTTAATGGGACACCCAGTGTTTTTCTAACAGGAGTTCTTGCTTTGTAAATCACGACAATTGCAGAACCATGATTCCCAAAATGTGGCCCTTCAGGTGCAGAACCCCCAAAATACTCTGATGGGGGTGATGAGTGGCTCAGTGGTAGAGTACTTGTCTAGTAAGAATCAGCCCCTGGCTTTGGCTTTCAGCATTAAAACAAATAAACCAACCCCACAAAAACCACTGGTAGTAGTTCCTGGGATTGAGTTTTAAAAGTTAAAATGATTCCTATAATAGCATCTGCCTATTTGTTCGGTTCTCCACATTCATAATAATATATTGTCCAAAAATTTGGATTAAACAGATGTCTGCTTAACACAAAAAATTCACACCAGAACTATGGATCAAATGAAGTTATTATTCAAATCTCCTTACAACAAAAAGTTAGACTGATGGCTCACAGGTGTTTAAGGTAAAAGAACTCCTTTTGCATATAAAGCATTTCATAAAACAGAAGAGAAGCTAAGCACAACAAATTTTCCGAGATTTGAAGACAAGATCAGATATGCACAGTACAATTCCTAAGAAAATTGATTATCAATTTATGTTGTAGCCTATATGAAGAATCCTGGCTTTACAACATTAGTAAAGTGTATGTTAATACAAAGTTTCAAGATGGCCAAAATTACAGGAGTGATTTCAAGCTGAAACTATTAATATGCAGAGAAAACAACCCATTATTAGTTCATAAGAAGAAAGTACTTGTTAAGTTCATTATTAATTCATTATAAACAAAAACAATCAGCAAATTAGAAACAGAAGGCAACTTCCTAACCAAAGTATGTATCTTCTAAAACCTGACATCAGATACCAGATTTAACCATAAATTCTAGGAGCATCTCCAAAATTAAATGTACAAATAAGACAGTTCCTCTCACCACTGCCCAGTCACACAGCAGATCTCACCCAAGCAATGAGCAATTAAAACAGGCTGGGGAAACGGCCCAGTGGCTAACGCTCCTTCAGCACAAGCATGAGGACCAGAGTTTGGATCCTACAATAGCAAAAAAATGCTGGGTGGGTGTGCTATCCCACAATTTAGCCTCAGAATCCAGCCTAGTGGAGCCAGGGCTGTCAGGCTAGTAAGAATAAGCATATCAGAGAGCTCTGGATTTCATGTAGAGGCCCTGACCCAATGACTAAAATGGAGGAGCGAAGGAGGATGATTTCAGACATCAATCTCAGGCCCACACACGGAAAGACATCCACCCATGCACACAAACACACGGAAAATAGAAAATGAAATCAAAGAGTCTAAAAAACATCTAATTAAAAGCTATGAACTGAATTTCAAGAAGCAAAACTTTGTGACCTGGAGTTGGCCTTTTACACGGTTACTTTAAAGACTTACACACCAGTATTAAGCATTCATGACACACACACTAGCTCATCCTTATTTTTTAATGGCTGCTTCTAATGGACTTGGAACAAAATCTTTTTTTTTAAGACAATTATTGTTTTGCCAATTATTGACGCTTAGCACTTCTGAGACTGTTGTTCATCATTGTTTGGTGCAGAGCAGGGAGATCATAGAGTTGTGTGCTTTCCTGGTCCTAGGCCTCCTGACTACTTAGTACCTCTTGAGTTCGTTTTTCACTCTGTCTTCTAGGACACCATACTTTGCCCATCTGTGCAGCCTCGCACCCACTGATAAATTCTTGGTGGATTCTGGTTGAATTCATTGTGCTACAGGGCACATGTCCATGCGCAAATTCCCCAGTGCAGTGTGGACTCTCGAAGGAGCAACTCTCCATGCTATCTTAGCTACATGAGCTCAGCTTAGAGGACGGTGCTGTTTCCCTCCCTGCTTTCTTTGAGACAGCTAAGCATCAGAGTGCACTTTCTTACCCCACTGCAAGTCCATTTACCTTACCCCAGTTTTTCTTTCTTTTTAATCAAAGGCTGATTCATCTAGGGATCAGTCCCCAGACTTCGGGGAGTCAATAGCTCAATTTCCAGATACCAGATAGTAAATAGGACATACATGAATATGTGGGCAGTTTTTCTTTAAATCTCAATTAATTTGTCTCTCTCTATATTTTTAGATAGAGTTTCAACTGTAGCTAGGTAGCCTCAAGCATGAGAACCTCTGCTTGTTTCTCAGCCTCAAGTGCAGGCATGCACTAAGCCTGGTTTGCTTTCTCTTATCTCCTCGTTTCACTGGCTTCCATCTGTTCTTTTTCTATGTGAAAGATTAATTCACACCTTTGAAGGCTTCCTTGCCCTTAAATAAGAACATGTCTCTCTAAAATCTCTTTAGAACAGCTTAATATGGTATTTTCATTGTTGAGCTTGAAATATTTTTATTTCATATCACTATTTTTTACTTTACATGGCAATAATTTTTTTAGTTTTCAAATACATGCATCTAAATTATCTATATCTATTATAAAATATACATATAAGAATAAATATAAATATATTTCTGTACTGGAGATCAAATTTCAGCTACCATGGAACTACCCTTCAGCTTTAAAAATAACTTTATTGCTAATTTCAAATTTAATTGCATTGATATTGAAAATTAGAAAATAATTATTATTGGTTTTGTTAAAACTTGCTCTATAATGCAGAACATGGTCAAGTCCACACATGTTTTCAGTGTGTTTGGAGACTTGACCAGCTTCATTTTGAGATCGAGTTCTACACACACACACACACACACACACACACACACACACTTCCTCTTCATTGCACAGTTTAAATCTACATCCCTTTCATATTCTATGTGTTGAATTTTTCTTGACCCTTCAGTTTCCAATAACAGATAATAAAATTACCCACTATTATTACTTCATAAAGTTCTCATAGTAAGCCTATCAGTTTTACTTCACTTTCTTTTAATCTATGTTGTTAGGTATGTAATAGCTCATTCCATCTTCAGCAGTTGAGAGTACTCCTAAGTTTGCTTCCCAGCACTCACACAGGCAGCTCTTGAGCACCTGCAACTCAGCTCCAGGGATCTAACATCCTCTGTATCTCCGCAGGCACCTGCCACTCACTTGTACATAGCCATACACAGACATGTGCATTTGAATAATTAAAAATACAAATAAAAATCTTTAAAATTAACTTGAATTAAATACCTTGATTTATGTGTATTTCTTAAAATGATAAAACACAGGTAGCAGAAAGGGGTTGTTGAAAAAAAAAATGAAGATTTTCTCTTATTTAAGAACTGAGTGGAAGACAGGCGACGGTGGTGCCCACCTTTAACCCCAGCACTTGGGAGGCAGAGGCAGGCAGATCTCTGTGAGTTTGAGGGCAGCTTGGTCTACAAGAGCTAGTTCCAAGACAGGCTCCAAAGCTACAGAGAAACCCTGTCTTGAAAAACTAGAAAAAAAAAAAGAACTGAGTCGAGGCACTAACTATATTTTAGATTGACTATATAAAAATTTGTGAATTCTTTAAGAATTTCATACACATGCAACGTATTTTGATCATATTCATCCTCTACCCCTTCCATACCCACTCCCATACTCTCAGCTTTGTGCCCTTCCCCCGTGGTAGATCTGCCCTTATACTCACGGGTACATGCCCACCAGAGTATAAACAACCTACTACGGGTCAAGCCCTTAAAGGAAACTGGCTCTCCCTCACCTAGAATAGCTCTTCAGTTTGAGGTGGGGTCTCATGAGCTCCTCTGCCCCCATGCCAGAACTGACTGGCTTGGCCTTGTTTAGGCAGCAGCTGTCATGAGCTCCCGAGTACAGAAAGCCTGTCAAGCCCAGAAGACATTTTCACTGCAGTCTTCCCTGACCTCTGCTCTTACAGTTCCAACAAGCTCCCTGAGTGTGGGGATGGGGGAAAAGGGCTCATGCCGATGTCCCATATGTGGCTGAGAATTTCTAAATTACTCTCTGCTCTTTGACTAGTTGTGAGTTTTTGGTGTTAACCATCAACCATAGAACGAACACAAGATGAGGCCTGAGATCCACACTACTCTCTGTATGGGCCGACCGATATGAATGTCCAGGTCAGTTTGAGACTATGTCCATGTTTACTTTTGCCGAAACACATTTCACAGTTTCTTCGGTTCCAGAGGGAAAGTGATTAGAATAGTTTTTAAATTAATCAAACCAGAAGAAGGAGGATGAGAAGAAAATATGAATGTCCACACTGATCACAGCCTTGTTCCAGAGTATTGTTAAGTAACAATGGCGGAACAGTATCCTCACCAAGGTCTGGCTGTGTGTGTGGTGCCGGGATCACACTCACAGCTGCGTGCACACCAGACAAGTTAGGCAAGGGCTCTGCCTGAGCTACACTGTCCGCTTGTAGAGCACAGTACCTTGGAGGAGACAGGCAGTGCTCCCGGAGTGAGACGGAGTGGGAAGAACAGATTTGTCCCCTCAGCAGGATGGCAGTGACAGTGTTTGGGAACAAAAATAGAAGTTTGTTAACAGTGCAATATCTCAATAACAGAGAAGATAAGTGACCATAAGTGAACAACTGAACTATATGGAGGCCTCTCAGTGTGAGGGCTTTCTTAACCCCTGCCCTACAGTTTGCTCATGGGGTTAGGGCTGGGAGAACCAATTTGAAGAGGACATTCTTGCTGCCTCTGCTGAGTGAGGAAGTGCCCTGTCCCCGAGGAAGTGCTTTCCTGGCATTTCATTCATATCCATGAAGCTAACCTGCAAACAAAGTAAAACCTCCAGCCTCTCGAGGTATTAACTCCCACCTTTCCTGTCCCTTCTGTGACGAAGATGGAGTTTGTTTTGGCTCATAGTCTCAGAGTCTCACTATGGAGTGCTTGGCCCCACTGTCTTTGGACCTATGTGAGATGGTATGACATCAAGGTAGGAGACAGTGCAGAAGTAAGCGGCCTACCGCACGGCAGTCGGGGAACAAAGAGAGAAACAGGAAGGGCTGGAGTCCCAGGATGTCTTCCAAGGCTACTTTCCCAATGACCTATCTTCCGCCCACTGGGTCTGACCTCCTAAAAACTACAGTCCAGTGGATCAACGTGGGGGCCACATCAGTGACACCTGGGCCTTTGGGCTGTTACCGTATAGCACCTGAATGTCTCCTTTGCTCTCTTTGATGAATATTCTTGAATAGTTTTTTTTTAATGGAAAATAAAAGTCTGTGGAGGCAAACCATCCCAGCATTTCCACATCTGAGGCCCTCACACTTAGGTAATCTGGCAGAGCACAAAACTGTGGGTTTATGGTTGTTTCACCTCAGCACTCTGAAAGTATTTTCCTGGTACCTATTAGTAATGATGACAAGTCGGCCGTCAGTTGGTGTTATTCCCTCACAGGTAATGTGTCTCTTCTTCCTGACAGTTTGGAAGGCTGCGTCTTTATCCCTAAGGCTCTGCCGTCTGGTTCTGATGAGGTCGAGGATGCATTTATCTTTATTTATTCTGCTCAGTTTGTAGAGGGTGCTCTCAATCAGAGAGCTTGGGTCTTGTTCTAATTCTGAAAAATTCCAGCCACTACTGTTCAGTCATTCCTTCCACTGTCTTCTGAGACAGCATCGGGACTTTGTACGGAGCTCCTGAGTTTCTCTTCCGTTTCTGTTAAGTGACCTTCTGTGGATTATATCTGTGTGTCTGCATTGTGGGTGGCTTCTTCAACAACAGCTGCTTATCTATGTCTTCCTTAACCGAGACTCATGGCACCTGTGTACTTTCCCCTTTGTGTCAATGAATCTATGACTTGCTTTTGAGATTCCAATTTTTTTCTTCTCTCTTTATTCATTCTTCATTTCTGCATAGTTTTGCCCCCATAAACACTTTCCTGCTGGTTTATTAGTTTTACAATTATTATTTCTCCACCATCCCTTCCTTTAAAGATATGAGGCATCTGTTTTAAATACTGCTTCTGACGTGACTTCAATTATAACCTGGCTGTTGATGTACAGGGCTGACAGGGTACCCCGAGAAATGTGCGACATGTGTAGGCAGGCCCTTCCTGACTGAGAGACAGCTCCTAATGTTCTGCCTGTTGTTCCTCCACTTGCAACTCTGGGTTCTACATGGACATAGCCATGGTAGTCTGGGTCTCGCCAAATGGTCCCTGCGGATGCAGCTGTGTCCACTCACACCATCCCTAGCAGAGCAACCTTTTATGTGTTCAACTCTGCTGCTGGAATCAAGGTTTCAGGTAAGCTAGAGACCACAGGTCAGTAGTGCTGGGTTCCCTCCTGTTCAAGCAGAGCACAATGCTGGAAAAGCAAGTCCCACTCAGTTTGTCCAGTCCTGGTGTGCCATAACAGCTAAGCCACCTCTGTGATAGCTCTGGAGCCCACAGTGTTCTTAGCCTCACGCTTTGCTGGGTTTGACTTTGTCTCTTGCCCACAGCAATATGTGGTTTTTTAAGTGGGGCTGGGGGACAATGATTTGACTTTTTAATTTTTTTCTTTTTAGATTTTAATCAGGTCTGTGTCTGGAGCAGGCAGAGGTGCAGTCTATGATGCAGCACCAATCAGACTATTCCTTGGGGAAATAGCCCTCACACTGTGCAGTAAGCGGGCCCAGAGCTCTGAGAATATGATGTGAGATTTAAGTCCTGCTTCCATAAAGAACTTATTTTCATAAATGCAGACTTTTATAAAATTCTTCTAAGACTGAAAAGCCCAGTGATTTTGACAGCTTGGAATAATAACTAAGTCAATGTGTGTGCTGGCTGGTTTGTCAACTTGACATGAATCTAGACTTACATGAGAAAAGGGAATCTTTTTCTGGGAAAATGTCTCTATAAGATCAGCCTGTAGGCAAATCTGTGGGGCAATATCTTGACAAATGGTAAATGTGGGAGGGCACAGCCCACTGTAGGCAGTGCCATTCCTGGACAGGTGGTCCTGGGTTGTATAAGAAAGCAGACCAAGCAAGCAAGCCGGTAAGCAGCTCTCTTTCATAGCTTCTGCTTCAGTTCCTGCCTCTGGGTTCCTGTTCTGCTTGAGTTCCTGACCTAATTTCCCCCAGAAATGGATTGGTTATTTGGAAACATAAATAAACCCTTTCTTCCTCAAGTTGCTTTTGGTCAAGGTATTTTATCACAGCAATAGAAACCCGAAGTCAATGTGCAATAGTCACAATTGAAGCATGTATTTCAAATATAAATATCTGGGATGACTACACTAATGGAGTAAAACACTAAACTTCTACTTTACTAACAAACTGCATTTACATGGACACATGTATCTGCATTGCAAAGAATATAAATGATGATAGGATATATATATCAAAGCATCATTATTGCCTTACAATAGTTATCATATATGCTTAACTTTAAAGTTCTCCTTTTGGGTGCACGAGAGATTCTTAGTGGGTAAGAATACTTGCTATTTAAACAATAGGACCTGAGTTTGACTGTCCAGCACCTACACACAAAACATCTATATTACCTGGGATGGAATCCTGGGCTGTATAAAAATAAAAGCCAGGAGGTGGGCTGGGGCACTCATCATTCCCGGCTTCCTGATTGCAGGTAATCAGCTGCCTCAAGCTCCAGGCACCAGAACTGATCTGCTGGGTTGGGTTTTACTTGTAAATTGTGAAAAACAGCAAGCCCTGCCTTCCTTAAGCTGCTTCTGTCTGGATGTCCTATCACAACAACGGGGGAATAACTATGACAAACCCATTCACCAACAGGAGGAGGAGTAACTACGAAACACTCATTGACCATGCTTGGTTTGCTGTGGTCCTTTCTGAGACAGTGGATAGCTTTAGCTTGTCTTTCTCTCTATCTAGGTAAATGAAAAGCACCCAAGTCTCTGAGTAGCTGACTGGGTCCTTTCCTGCCAAATCAAGACCATTCCACGGTGGTACAGACAACATGAGTGACATCATTCACCAACACACATGCAGTAGCTTTTTGACTAAAATGTTGATCTGGGTAGCTCAATGGACATTTAACGTTATAGATATGCATGGGCAGTTAAGAATTTTAAGTTTGCCAAAGAGAGTAGGACAAAAGGTCTAAAGGTGAAATTCTGTTCATCTGTACTGCCTGGCACTTGCTTCAGGCACCTCTGTCCCCACATCTAGAATACAAAGGCTTCCAGACTCTTCTGAGGTTACAATCCTCAAAGGTTCTCCTGTTTTCATTCTATAATAAAATCAGAATCTCTGGTTTCTATGAATATGTCATGAATACTTTCAAGGAAGATCACCCTGTAAGGTCAGCTGGTAGCACTGCCCGGCAAGGCGCCCTTTATTCAAGTGGTTTATTTCTACATGGAAACACCCGCTTATCTCACATCCCTCTCTTCCTGTTCCAAAGACAGGACGACAGAGCCCTGCCCTCCACTATACAGTTTTGCCTGCTGTAGTCAATTATCATTAAGTCCACCTTCAAATTTTCTTCCATTTAGGCTGAGTTATGATGTTTGCTTTGGAGTTTGGGGATAGGAATTAACTTTGACCAGCAGTCCAACAGAAAAGGGTCTTGTTCCCACAACAAGTTCTCCAGAGTTCCACAGCCATCAAGATGACCTTCAGTTAGCTTTTGACACTGCCAAAGTTGACCCCTGAAATTCTAATGTGATTATATTCTTACCTACCCTGAACATCCCTGGGGTGCTGTGTGCCAAGCAGGTACTTTATGTGCACTGTCTCATTTATGCACAGTGCAGCCCTCTAAGACAGCCATTACAGCTATTCCCACCATGCTCTTGAGGGGCCCAAATAACACAGACTTGACTACTTCGCCTAAAATCAAACAGTCAGGAAGTGGCAGATCCAAGATCAAACACACATCTACCAGAGCTAGGCTGTATTGTTAGTGCCTAGGTTGTAAGGCCTCTCATTTAAAAATGAGGACCCTGTCATAGTTGTGGCTGCTGAAAACCAAAATACCACAGCCTGACGGCCTAAACAACAAACAGCTTTCATAGCTCTGGAAGCACAGTGAGAGGCTGGGAGGCCACCTCCTCCTTCCTCAGTGCCCCTGCCACCACTTTGTGTATGTGTGTGTGTGTGTGTGTGTGTGTGTGTGTGTGTGTGTGAGAGAGAGAGAGAGAGAGAGAGAGAGAGAGAGAGAGAGAGAGAGAGAAGTCAACGCTACCACACTCCACCATTGTTCTGAGACAGTCTTTTACCGAACCTAGGGCTATGTGGCCATCAGACCCAAGTGATCCTCCCATCTTTACACCCCCACACCACCCCACTAGTGTGTTTGGTAGAGTCAGGATTTTACATGGTTATGGGACACTAAATGAGGTTCTCATGCTTGTGGGTAAGATCTCTTACTCACCGAACCATGTCTGAAGGCTTCCTACTCCTATTTCTGAGGGTTCTTCCACCATGCCCTAACTACTTCCCTAGGACCTCTATTTCCAGAAATCACATAGGAAGTTAGGATTTTAACCTATGGATTCGGTAAAAGACACAGACATCCTGTCTACTATAGGCTCACAGGAAATGGCTCAGTTCCCTCTACTGTTTCCAGAACTCTATTCAGCCTAATTAACAATTATGTAAATAAGACCAAATCTAACATTTATCCCTGTGGTGCCTTCCCTGACATTTCCTTTTCAAATGATTCATGTACCTCTTAGACTAATTATCCTGATACACAAGTACTTCCAGTCTGTTTACTGTCCATGAGATTGTGTTCTTATCTAAAGTAACTTAAAAATCACTTTTAGTCACAAAAATAGCATGTGCTATCAATTATTTGCTTTTACATTCAAATGTTTGACAGTCCTGATTTTAATTTCACCTAGTCATTTGGCAACAAAAACTGCTTATTAAATTTGGCTAGCAGGTTTGGTATATTAATCATATAGATTTTTTTTTAAACTCATGACTCTGTTGCCTTGATCTTTACAGATTTTCTTGCTTTGTTCCAATATTTTGTTTTTAGTTTTTCTTAATTTCCTTGAGTTCCGGGCACACACTGTGGTCAGAGGCAGGCATAGTTCCTACTCAGGCAACTTTGCTTCTGTTTCTTCACCAAGAAACTGCATGAGGCTCACTGAGTTCTCAACATTCTTTCCAACGTGGGGAGGAAGCTTCTGTATTTATTGTTACCTTGTCAAATAATTTCAGTCCTTTCTGAAGATCACAGAAAAGAAAGTGTTTCCATTATGAAGTCGTGTGGAACAAACACTATGAATTCAATTAACTGCCAGAACACAATATGGTCTCAAATTCTCGAATGAATATGAAGAAGAGAGAATTTCAAATCTTTCTGCGCCTGTTCACAGTTACTTTAAACCCTGGAAGGCTTTATTTAGAGCAACATAAAACCCCACCATTGGAAAGTGAAGATCTGGCGTGCTCCCTTTGTTAAACGGTGTAGATGGGTAGCCCAGGCACCTCAGCACACTGTGCCTTAGTCTCTGTGGATCTTGGGGATCCAGCACAAATTTCAAGTCCCCTGCTTGAATGTGATGCTCTTTAATGTAAGAGAAAACAAAAAATAAAGGAGAAAAAGAAGGCTTAGACAACACTGTTCAAATATCACATAAAATTTTGGCTGCAGAAGGAACTGTAGAAGAATAGGGGGCACAGCTCTCATTTGCTGCCTCAAAGCATCCAGTGGAATATCTCACAACAGTAAAAATCCAAATTAAATTAATATCTTTGGAGTGATAAAAATATTCTGAAGTTGATAGAAGAGATGACAGTAGACATGTTCACAGATCTCTATGAACACACTAAGAACCCCACTGAATCTTAGGCTCCAAAAGGTGAACCCTGCACTGTGGGTTGCACCTCAGTACAATTGTTAAGAAAGTAGCACATGAGCAGACATATTAACAGAAGGAATAATCCTGCCCCTCCCCAGAAGCGAGAGTTCTTTTTGTTTTCTATTGCTTTAGATCAACTTTTGGAACTTATCAGCTGTTATCTATCCCCTCATTATTCTTAGGTTGAGTAATCTAGCTTTTCTAGAGGCTGGACTACTTTGACCCTCATAGCGGTGAAGTATCTGCAGAAGTTTCGCTCCATTGTTTAAGTCCTCTACCAAATTTCCATATGCATCTTACTGGCCCTGTACCACCAATTGTCTTAGGCAATTTTGTCTCAGTAATCATGCTTACCACAACACAGGTATGAACCTACTATCTGTTTCTTTTACAGTGAATAGAGGAGTTAGGTTTTAAAAAACAAAAGTAATGGGAAGCTCATCTGTGATCCTCTGCTATGGACTGCATATGGTTTGTCCTGGCAAAACACAACGCGGAAGCTTATTTCCTAGCTAACAGTATTCAGAGGAGATCAGATGCTTAAGAGCTGGTGTCTAGGAGTAGGAAATTAAGCCAAAGGTGCTATCACAAGGGATTAATCACTGTCTCTAGGAGGTGGGTTAGGCCACATGCAACTGTATTAGTTACCATGAGAGTCTGTACTTCTAAACTGAGGCCACTTGGTGCATTTTCTTCCTCATCTGGTATCTGAGAAGCATTGGGTTAAACAAGTTAGGCAGGAAAAGCCCGATAAAGAGTATTACAAGGAGGTTGTCTTTCCTAAATCTTAAATTGAAAAGGGCCAAGTAAAATCCAAATTTGAGGTCCCTCTAGCTACCTTAGTCCTGCCATCCTGACCGTCAGAGCCAGAAGAGATGTCAACAGGGACATTTGCTAAGTACTGACTTCCAGGGTACTCGCAGCTCCTACTAAATCCTATATCTGCCTCTCCAATGACCCTGAGCTTATTTACAGTCTCTCTCTCTCTCTAACTTTTTTTCTTAACTATTTAGAGTCAGGAAACAGTCTTTTTGAGTTCTATAAAATTCTCAGAGGCTCCCAGTGAGCCAGATCATTAACTCAAAGGTGTCATACCAGGCCTACTAATGACTAATTTTTCCTCCTCAAAATGTTCAAAATGAATAACGTGTACTGAGGATCAACCCTGAAGCCACATGTTCAGATTTTTCTCTCAGAATTGCCCTATATGCTGGTTACCTCCATAGGATTCAACTCTCACTTCCAGTCCTCACGGAGCAGCATGGCAGATGGTGTGAGCCAGATTCTGCGGATGGGGAAAGGGAAGTGCGGAAGCCACTGTGCTCAAGGGTGCACAGTAAGAGTGAGAAGAGAAGGGGATCCTCCCCATATCCACACATCAGAGCACACCCACAATGTGCCCCTCTTCCTGAAGCCCTCCCCAGATCTGCTGATCCCACCACGGTTGTGCTGTTTCTTCTGTCTCTCAGGCTCCCTCTGTTTCTCTAGATGCAGTAAACCCCTTCATCAGACTATTATAAAGATTAAATGAAATAAAATACAGACAGATGTTCCTCTACTTCTAACGAGTTACATCCTGATAAACCCATTATAAGGGAAACATATCAGAAGCGGAAAAGGCAATTAATTAATACAGCAACTGAATATCCAAGCTTAGCAACTCAGTGTGTGTAAAGCACCAGTTGTTTTCCCTTGTGATTGAGAAACTGGCTATGACAGTGAGTCTTTGCTCAGAAGAGCCAGAGGATTGGACCAGATAGTGGTACCCAGGGAAAAGACACAAATTCCCAGCTCAAGGGTTTCCATTGAATGCCATCACTGTGACAGCTATCAATCAACAGTCCATACTAAAGCCCCTAACATATTAGAAAACACCATACAAAGGTAAGACGTGGTAATTGTAACCTTTTTGTTTTTGTTTTTTGAGACAGGGTTTCTCTGTAGACCAGGCTGGCCTGAAACTCACAGAGATCCACTTGTCTCTGCCTTCCGAGTGCTGGGAGCCACCACCACCTGGCATGATTGTAAACTTTGAAAATTGTTCATCAATTCTGATAGACAGGGCACTGCCGCGCTGCTCACTCTTCACTCTATGCCCATTTCTTCATTTAACCTTCAGATGGAACACATGCAGGAAGTCACTAGGTTGTCATGCACTGCTAGTCTTTATGACTTTGGGCAGGTCTTCAGTTCCCCATCTGCAATGGGGGTAATCATTCTAGTATTCCTGCATTAGCCCTGCCACAGGGGCAGACGTATGCGCATGTAGAGACCACATGGCGGATACATGTTTACTGTTCGCATTCATCTGTAGAGCAGCTATGAGGGACTCAGACCTAGGTGTCTCTCCTACCTCTTCATGCTATTCCATTTTCATCATAGTCTACAACCTACAGAGACTTTGTGTGTCTGCATGCATACATGCGTGTATGTGTGTTCTCTAGACAGGAACCACATTTCATCCCTGTTTCTATTATGCAGAGTGATGGTCACAAAATACAAACGGCCATGTCTATGGAACAGACTTAGAGCACTGTGCGGCTCTTTCAGCTTCACTAACCTTGACACAGTGGTGGAATCAGAGATGTTAGCTAGGCGGTGGGCAAGAAGGAAACAATCAGAGAAATTATAGCAGCAGAGAGAACTTACTAGAAAGAGCAAATATTGGAGGACTAGGCAGGCAGGACACGTGACCACCCATCTGTACACCATTAGAGGATTAGGGGATAGCTCTCCCCTAGTGGAGAAACAAAGGGATTGAGAAATGGACAACTGAAGGATCTTTGTACTTGTTCTGGAATGCCCCCAGTGAAATACTGAAGTGGAGAGCAGGAAGCAGACAGAAAGCTTTATGCTCAGCACAGCTTTGAAGAAAGGTGTCCGGGTTTGCTTTGAGAATGATGAAGCCAATCATCTGTGGTCCAGGTGCTAACCTCCTACCACAAATCCAGGCCCACCGACCTTAGAAGCAGTGATGGGCTCTGTAAACCATGCTTCAATTTTGCTAGGGTTGCTGTGGGGCTCTGCTCATGGGACTGCAGGAAGGACTTAGACAGAGGAGCCCATTCCTCTCTATTGACTTCCTATTAAGAGTCCTCAAATTCCCATGTCTGTCATGTCAGTGTCTGGCTGCTTCTGTGCTTGTCTCCCTATCTGTGTTGTCTCAGATGTGTCTATCTGGATAATTTAACAATACCAGAGTAAATTCGCATGGCTGATACTGGTGGCTGTTTAGTCTTTTCACAGGAAAAGAAAGAAAAAAATTAAAAAATTAAGAGCTAAAAATTTAAAAACCTATGCAAAAGTGAAGCAAATTCTTCTTTCTTACAAAATAAAGCTAAACAAAACCCACCAAAACCAAAGAAACAGAAGTCACTGACCAGGGTGCACAACTTATAGAGTAACTCCCATGATGTTGACTGAGAAAACACTGAGTAGGGCGAGAAGTCTATGCAGGGAGTTCAGGGCTACAGATGTGACTGAACAGTGTATAAGGCCCATCTCCTGTGAGCACTGGGAATATGACTCTAGAAGGTAGGAGATGGAAGTGGATTTGGATGAACACAGATGCACCTGGCCTGCCCCTTCCTAACCAATGGGAAACCTCTGTGCTGGGGATGATGGCCATGACTTAATGAATCTATAACATAGGCTAGTGCTGAGTTCTCAACTGAACTGTGTACTTGAGACCCCAATCAACTTGGTCCATCTTTGAGAAGGAAACATTGGGTATTTGTCTTTTCAGACAGATGCTCAAGAAAGCCCAAGGCTTTGGGAGCCAGCGTACAAGGCTGAAGGTGCACGGAATCGCACTGTTCGCTGGCTTTACACGCATCCTCTCAACCCTTATAGCCACCCACAAGACCCAGGTGTGAAGCGTTGTCACTTTTAAATACTCTAAGATTTTCTGTGCCCTCTCAGTGTGCTAGGTACTCAGCTAAAGACTTCACACATATTTTAAAACATAGTAATCAAAACCCACCTTACGAGATATGGAATATGGTCTCAGTTTAGAGGAGTGTGGGCTGTTTTCAGCAAAGTCACACAGCTTCTAGGTGGGGCTGGGCCATGACCCCAGTATGTCTGACATCAGAGTTTGTGCTTCTAATCATTAAGATTCACCAGCTCATTTATACCTACAGAATACTCATTTTTCAAATATGTCATTTATCTCCACACATCAAGCTTTTAAATCACATTCATCCACAAAATGCAGAAAATAAAATTTCACTTGAAAATGACTTGTCAAAAGGATATATATGCAGTGTCTATTTTCACAAAACACTCTCCTGCCTGTGTGTTTCCAGTGCAGCATCCAGACTGAGCAGAAGCCCACTGGCACTCTCAGACACAGTGTGTCCCATGGTGTTTCATTTAAGCTTACAAGTCACTGCAGGATTGCTGCAGCCTGGCACATCTGCAGAAGTGACCAAGGCCAGCCTACAGATAGAGAAGGCGTTGAAAAACAGGACACTGCTGAGTGAAGCTATAGGAGCTTTGCTGTTTTCAAAATTAAAAATGATTCTTCTATTGTTGTGGTTACTGGCAAGGACAAGCTAGTGCTGCGAAGCATTATACGTTACATCGCAATGATTGATTCCCCAACTAATGAGAGTGTTTACTGTGTGCTGTCTTTGTGTCACGTGCTGTCCAAGAAGCCCACACCAGACCCGCGCCATGGATGCTGACATGAAGCAGAGAGGCTGAGGGGATTGCATTAACAGAAAATGAAGGATAAACATTACATTACAATTCCAAAGACACTGAAAATACATTTGACAAAATCATCCCTTCAGAATAAAAACACTACAATTTAGGTGTAGAAGTCTAACAGAAAAGATGAAAACATGGATTTGCAATTTTATCTAGTGTTTAGAGGCTATCTGGGGAAAAGTCATCCAAACAGTGCTCTGAGGTACTGGCTGATTTTCCCCTTTGACCTGCTCTGATTCAGTGTAACCCAATGTAAATGAACTGGGCAAACTGATTCTCTTTTTTGCAAAATCCTTTCAGGAACCATCTCTTTGGACTTGGTATTTTAACTTCTAAAGAGAAGCAGACACAAACACACTCACTCACTCACTCACTCACTCACTCACTCACTCAGTTCAAATAAACTAACTTGTAAAAGTAGAGTGTTAAGAAAATTCAACCAACCTCCAAGAGGTCTCAGTCAATCAACATGACTTTTAAAGAAAAAGTTAAGAGGCTGCATGTTGACAGTTCCAAAGAAATCTATTATCTTTTGCTAATCTATGCCTCAAGTGTCTTGTTTTCGTTCACTTATTTATTTGTTTTCCAGTATAATGCTGAACAGTAGACAATCTAAAGTCTAGTAATAAAAGGAATATATATCACAAAATATATACTCTTACCATATACAAAAAGTCCACAGCTAATGCTATACTCAACAGTAAAAACATGAAAAGTATTCCTCTAAGATGATCTGCAACAAGACAAGGACACCCTCTCTCATCACTCTCCTTCAACAAATGACTAGAGCTCAAACTAAAGCAATTAAGAAAAAAGAAATAAAACATACCCACACTAGGGAGGATGTTGTTTTTATTTGAAGATGACAGTTATCTTACATACTAAAAAAAAATCTAAAAATTTCATTAAAAACTGTTAGCACCAATAAGTGATTTAATTCATTGAAGTTGAAGGATATTAAATTAGTTGGCATTTCTGTTCCTGAGATAAAATCTTTTCACAGCAACCTATGGAAGACAGAGTTTATTTGGGTTTATAGTTCTAGACTGTAAGAGTCAACCACGACAGGAAGGCAGAGCTGCAAGTGGCCCACATGGCAGCAGAAGCAGCAAGAGCAACCTGGAAGTTGATTTTCACTCTAAACCCACCCCGCCCCCCAGTTTCATACGCCAGCAAGGTTGTACCACTTTAATTCCCCAAACAGTGAACTGGGGATCTAGTATTCAAATGACCAAGACTACAGGAGACATTTCTCATTCAAATCACCACAATTACCCAATCAACATACAAAAATCAGTTATAGTTCTATACAGTAACAATGAATTGTCAAAACAAAAGAAAAAAGAAAAAGAAAGAAAGGAAGTTCTCTACATAATCACATCAAAGAAAAATATTTTGGAATTAAATAAACCAAGCAGATGAAAGATTTATAAACTGAAATAAATTAAAGAAGACACAAATAAATGAAAAGCTATCCATTCAGTATTCAAGGATTAAAAGAATATTTCAAAACATTCACGGTTATGAAAGTGATCTATGTAGTCAATGAATTCAATCAAATTTCTAATAGGACATTTTTCAAGAAATAGAAAAAAAATACTAAAATGGGTATATACACAAAAGAACAGAATGGCCATATCATTCTTGAACCCAAAGAACAAAACTAATAAAATCATGCTATCTGATTTTCATACTACATTACAAAATTATAATAAGCTAAATGCTATTGTAGCAGCACAGAAATAGAAGAGATGACTGGGACAAATAGAAATCTCAGAAACAATCTCACTTAGATGGGAAACTCTTTACAAGGTTTCCAAAAATACACAATAGGGAAAGCATAGGCTTTTCAAGAAATGGTGTTAAGACAACTGAACATCCACATGCAAAGAGAATGAACTTGAAAGTTTACCTTACATCCCATACAAAAGTCAGCCCCGAATGAATTAAACCCTTTCAAGGTTTGAAACCTTAAATTTCTATAGGATAAAACAGGAAAAAAATTCACACACACACATACATTAGTGTGTGTGTGTGTATATGATATACAACATATATATGATACACAACACATATATGATATACAACACACAAACATACATAAACACACATATGATATACAGCACCAAAAGCTCAGGTATAAAAGCAAAAATAAAAATATTTGACTACATAAAAAAGCATTTCACAACAAAAAAATAACAAAAGGGCAACACATATGAATGGAAGAAAATATCTGCAAACTTTTATCAAAGCAAAACTACAGACTAAGGAATCTCTGATAAACAGGCTTATTGAGCTTATTGAGCCATTACAGATGCAGGCCAGAAAATGAGTGAGTCAATTAATGAATGGCTCAATGAATGAATGAATGACTCGGTTCTGGGACAAGCTCTTATAAGCTGCCAGAGGCATAAAGCCAAGATTTCTTATACCAGACTTTGTGAGCTGTTGCAAACTTCCCTAATCTGTTGGTCCCTTTATCCTCTGACCTTTGTAATTTAGGAAATCTCAATCTTCTATCATTACATATCCAATAAGGAACTAGTATATTAGGAACTACGCAAAAGTAACAAAGCTAAATGACTCAGTTTAAAAATTAGACAAAGGATCCAAATAAACATTTCTCCATAGGAAGCAACTTCCAACATTACTTGAAAGGATGCTCAATGCTAACCATGCAGGCAATGAGACATCACCTCTCATCTGCTCCGATGGCTATGAAGATGTGGAGAAAGGGAAACTTACTGGCTGTGCTGGGACTGAAACTGGTACAGTCATTATGACAAACAGTACAGAGGGCATCAAAACTGAAAGCTACCTTATATCCCCGCTAAGTCATGTCTGTGAACGTTCAAATGAGGATCAGAAGAGATAAGATCTGGAAGCCCGCATTCATTCTTAGAGCATGACCACAGTAGCTAAGTCACAATACCAATCTTAGTGTCATCAAGGAATGAATGGATAAGGAGAATGCAGAGTGTGTACGTACACACACACACACATACACACACACACACACACACACACACACACACACACACACAAAACCTCTGAACAGTGGTGGGTGTGATAATTTATATAACTATTACAGTGAAATCAGCACACTCTATGCCTTGAATTCATATGTTTGTATTTCAATTAAATATTTCTAAATAAAAATAATAATCAAAAAAGAAGTATAGAAGCTTTTAAATCTATAGAAGAGTAAACATTTACCCGAGACAATTCTTTCTTTTTATACAGAGTCATTCCTAAAGGTCTCTGACATTGTTTTGGTATGACACAAAATATAGGACAAAGAGTATTACAGCAATAAAAATGAAGCATTTTTCTTCCCTGGGCTGCTGTCATTTAGTTTCTGCATATCCTAATTCATATTCTGAGCAGAAAAGGAAGTGAGAACTGGGGCTTTATTAACCCATCGCAGCCCCCTGCTCTCAGCACAGCACTGCTGCTTCTAATTATGCGCCTCACACAGGAGCATCCCTGGCTGCTCTCCATGCACAGGATGCATAATGTAGCGTTTGTTTTCAGAGATTTATGTCAAAGACCTCTTCACTGAATGCTGTGGGAGGGCAGATGCATGTCTATGGTAGGTTAAAACAAAGCCCAACATGCTAATAAAATAGTCATTCAGTAACTATGGCTGTGAGAGGTCCCAAAGGTCCTTCTCCAAAGGGTATATCACACACACACACACAAAAGCACACGCACGTGTGCATGCACACACACAAACAACACACATTTGCGTACAAGCAAGCGTGCGTGCGCAGACACACACATATACACACACACCACACATGCATGCACACACAAACCACACATTTGCACACACTCAAGCATGCGTGTGCGCACGCGCGCGCGCACACACACACACACACACACACACCTCTCCCTAGAAAGAGAAAGAAGAAAATGAGGTGAAGAGAGAAGAGGAGGAGTAGAAGGACAGAAAGGAGAGCAAGGATGGGTGCATTTTTAAAGGGCTTTTAAAACCACTTAAAACACATGAGACTCCTATGCAGAGGAAAGATGATTCAGACACTGGATGGCTGAGTTTACACAGAAGCCCAAGCACGAGCTTTGCTTGGTTACTCCTTTGTTCTGAAGGTGGGGAGTAGGGAAGACACTGCTGCTGTGAGGTGACCAGAAGTCTTTAAGAGCTTGCTGACTTCTCTAGCATTGGTCCTGCAGCTTAGATGAGCCCTTGACAGTAAGAGTAGAGAAGCTGGAGAGTGAAATTCTGATCAAAGAATGGCATCCAAAGCCAAGGGGCAGGGCTGCTTCTAAGCTGCAGAGACACCTGGTGAGGAGGAATTTGGCCTGATATGCTAGCGAAAGTCAGAACAAACTAGCATCTGAAATTTTGTAATTTTAGGAACACACACACACACACACACTAAATAAAAACTGTAGCATAGACCCCACAAAGGAAGACTCACTTGCCGGATTCCAGGTTGACAGCTCACAGGAGTACAGACCAGATTAGCGGAATTCTACCCTGACTCTGCCTGTGGCACTGGAGCCGCTATGTTCCCTGTCTCAGTTCAGTTTCCTCTTTTGTAAAATGGGACCATTAAAACTTCAGCATTTAGGCAATGGAATTTTATGTAACATGTTTACAACAAAGTCTGGAAGCAGGACATGAAGAAAGTTCTGCTAAACAATAACTCTAGCAGGGTAGGTGGAAAAGCAGAGGAAAATGATCTCTTAAGTTCTAGGCCAGCTTGGTTTATATAACAAGTTCTAGGACAGCCAGGCATACTTAGTGAGACTGTCTCAAAAACAACTACTACAATAAACAAACAACAACAAAATTCAAGTTGTAAATATAGACAGGATGGGATTGTATTTCTCACTAGCCAATGATTTTATTAATAATTTAAACAATCGACATCTTTCTGAAAGATTTCAGGATGCTGTCCGTGTAAATGAAATCACCTAGAAGTGGAGTCATCTTTATTCATTGGAGAACTAGGGAAACTAAGGCAGATTTAAGCATGCATGATTCTTCTCCAAGTCTTGCAAACAGAGCTCAACTAGCTGTGACCAGAGCAGACACTCAATAAACAATTGCGGCCCAAGACCTATCTGTGCATTTAACAGACAGAAACCTTCTTTTCTGGTCTAATTCCATTTATATTCCAGAGGCTAAGCAAGAACAGAGGTATACTTGGTATATGGAACCATTCTGTGCTCACAGTACTTTTTAAGCACGGGAACAATCATAATGATGGAATGAGGGTTGAGAGCACAAGACTCCGCAGCATTTATTCTCAAAGTCTCTCTTGCCGGGTGGTAGTGGCACAGACCTTAAATCCCAGCTCTTGGAAGGAAGAAGCAGAGGGACCTCTGTGAATTCAAGGCCAGCCTGGTCTACAAGAGCTAGTTCCAAGGCCAAGCCCCCAAACTACAGAGGAACCCTGTCTCGGAAAAACAAAACAAAGCAAAGCAAAACAAGCCTCTCCTGAACACTCAGCCTATGCCTCAAATGGCTCTAGGTGAGTGCTGCCTTGAATATACTCAGTTGTCAAAGATAAGTCAGCACGGCCTATCACAAGGCTGAGTTTACTTATGTCTGCAATGATTCCAGAAACTTCATTAGTCTTTGTCTCCAACTTCCAACTCATGCAAAAAAGAACTGTCATACTTTTCTGAAAGACAGTGCATTTTTTTTAAATTTTGAAAAGGTCATTTTGTTCATCTGATGAAACAAGATTAAATGTTACCCGGTTGTTGAGGGGCACACACAGAAACTTAGTTGTCTAATGGCAAAGGCTCTGCCACAAACCATCAGACTGAATTGTACAGAACTGCTAGTTAGTGACTGGTTTTGGATGCCTCCAAAGCTATTCTTTATTATTCTACCTGATAGTTGTGTAACTCTGGTCAAATTTCTAATTTCTCCAAACACCAATTTTGCCATATACAAAATAAGGATACTCTTAGTAATTACTCTATGGTAAAACTAAAAAATCGCAGAAAGCACCTGGCAAGCCCTTGGCAGTCACTGTGGGTACCTGAGTACTTAATAAAGCTTAGTGGTTATTCACAGTAAAAGGACTGGCATCTGGTTCTGAGGTTGCGTTGGATGCCTGAACAGAGAGTGTCTCATTTGGAATCAGTTTCTAAAACACGAGAGCAACAGCCTCCTGCACAGATCCTGCTGTGCACAGGCAGAATATGCTTGGCCCTTCTTTCTTTCTCTCTTCGGCACCGAGAGCAGCTTCAGCAAACCAGCTGCCAGCTGTGGAGGAACCCAGAGCTCAAAGGGAAGAATAAGCACAGCACACACCTTGCACACACCTGGCTGCAAAGCTCCCTGCGTGCGATGCCCAGAGTGACGGTGCCCCGAGGGACCGTGTTCAGCAACACACCAGCGGCTCTTTCAGAGGCACCACTTGCAGGCTCCACAGATGGCTGACTGGGTTTTTAATACAGAGTAAGAGGGAACTCAGATAAAGACTTTCTGAATCAACTTTTACTGCGTTAGTTCCTTTCCTTTCTCCATGTGTATTCTATTTTTCTTCTTAAAGATTTGTGTGTGTATGTGTGTGTGTGTGTGTGTGTGTGTGTATGTATTATACTTCGAGGCCAAATCCCCTGAAGTGGAATTATAGGAAGCTGTGAGCTATCCAACTTGGGAGCCAGGAACTGATCTCTGGTCTTATGCAGGAGCAGCAAGCACTCAACCTCTCATACACCTCTCCAGTCCCTAATTCTCATTTGGTAAAATGAAAATGCAGCCTGCTGCGTTCCTAGTCAAAAGTGCATGAGATAGAGCCTCTGAAAGTGTTTCCAGTGTGCTGACTTCTCCTCCAGCTGCAGAGGAGACTCTCTAAGGTTGAGCTATCCTGAGTGCAGGGTGCATGTGGGCTCTAGGGAA
This sequence comes from Myodes glareolus, assembly GCF_982192425.1. NCBI lineage: Eukaryota > Metazoa > Chordata > Mammalia > Rodentia > Cricetidae > Myodes > Myodes glareolus. The sequence continues at coordinate 52,815,410 of NC_142039.1, read as the reverse complement.
CCAGATGGTGAGGAGCAAATGCTGCAATCCACTTGTGCGTGCCCTCGTCACCTTGCACACCTTCAAGGCTACAAACTTCCCACACAGTCTTTTTCAGCTTGCTGTAAACACTGTCGTGCTGCTGTGAATGTCAAATCCTTAATTCTACAGACATGGGATGTTCCAGAATAGACAGTTCTCTCAACAGTACTGCTTATCTTTCATACTTAAAAAATATTTTTTGGCAACCCAAGCTTTTCACTAATCACACATATTGACAGATTTATATCTGCAGCTGGTAACAGAGCTAAAAGCCAGGACTGCAGTGTAAGTATGACAGCTACCAAGAATGGGAAGGTCAAGTGTGGGCTCCCTGACCATCTTCCTACCAAGAATGGTGGTCTCCCATCCAAGTTTAACCAGGCCCAACCCTGCTTAGTTTCCAAGATCAGGAGAGATCGGGTACATTTAGGGTGGCATGGAAGGAGGGGGGGGGGGGAGGAATGGGAATGGTATTTAAAATGAAAAAAAAATATTAAATAAAAAATGAATGAAAAAGAAAAGAAAAAAGTCATATTGATTTCATTTCAGTTTGTGTAGAAAACCTTAAGATCCTGTTTATTTGGATCAAATAAAACTATTAGAGTCAAAAAAAAGGAAAAAAGGAAAAAGAATGGCAGTTCTAGAAGCACAATAATAATTCACATATTGATGGCAACAACAAATTCTGGACCTGTTCACAAGCTGAGTTCAGAGGCAAGGTCTTAATCACTGCTCTGACACATGCAGGAGCAGCTGTTAGGTGGACTTCACAGAGAATCTCTGGCTTAGATGACTGCAAGGTTACTTGGTGGACCAGTCTGCATCCCTTGCGAGTATCTGGGCTGTATGAAGGTACAGTCATTGGAGAAGGTGTATCCTTTTCCTGTGTGATTACCTTTCTGGATATTTAGTAAATACCCAGAGCCTTACTTTCTTAAAAAAATATATATAAGAGGAAACGCCACCTAGAGAATCAATCATCTTGTTCCACAGACTTGCAATAGGCCCTAGGTTCTAGGAAAAAAAAAAATAGGTAGATAAAACTATCAGCAGAAAAAGTAGAACAACAAAGACTAGGACTTGCGCTTGAGCATAAACATGAGAATCTGTTTCTCAAAAGCAATGCTGTGCTGTGGGAGATTTGCAGGCATGTGTCCTGCATCTTCAGCCAATGAGGCACAGTGCCATCTTGGCAATACCTTATATATTTAAAACATGGAAAGAATATGTCAGTCACACACAGGCAGCTGCAAAGTTTCATACTTAATGGACAAAAGAAAAATATTAGTTGGTGAAAAAGAATTAGGTTCTTTTACTAACCCCAGAGACAAGGCATACAAAGACACGATGGTGGGCAAAATCATTATCGTGAAAAAAGCTGGCAAAATACCATTTCCATTCATTGATTGTTACCTTTAAATTTATATAGTACTGCTTGTTATTGGACTGGAGGAGAGTTTATGTGTCAACCTCTAGTATACATATTTAAGTATGTGCCAGGTATTTATTTGCTATACTAGCACAGACATTTACAGCTATAATATTTGAGATTTACATAATATGTTGGCACTGTGCTAAGGTTTTGTATTGTACTTAAGCCCCTTAATCCTCTTAACAACCTTCTCTGACTAGGAGGAATTGATATTTTTCTGCTTTTACAGGTGAGAGGACTCAGACTTCAGCAGTGGCTTGGGCCTTCAGGGCAGACGGTCTGCTCCAGAGCTCACGACTTGCTGTCCTCCTTACTGTTGCTTCCCCAACACACACACCACATCTTTTTTACAGCTCTGTGCACAAAGAGGGAAACAGAAGTCGGGGCTATGAAGACAGTTTGGTTGAAAACAGCCTCAGGACAGCCCAGAGTCCCTCCCTGGAGTGTCATTCCACATATGTCTTGGGTATGTGAGAGAACAAGCCCCAGTGTCCTGGTGGAGAGCTCGTGGGACACTAACCCCCAGTAGGTGTTTAGGAAGAGATGCTGGGCAAGGTTCCACAAGACACAACTACCAATCGTTCTTACTCAGATGGAATGGAATGGATAAGAATTTCAGGAAACACCACATAAGGTCAATGAAAATTAAGTTATTTTTTGGATCCAAACTAATACTTTATGTTTGCAAGTCCTATTTTTGGGGTCCATGCTTATTGGGAAGAGTATGCTCTTACTCCCCAGCAATATTGGGGAACAGTTTAGGAGAAAGGTCATTTAATTTTAGATATTATTGTGAAAGGAGAAACAAAAAATGTCACAGGATTATCACCTTCTGTTTTCCCTCCTCTCCCCTTAGATTGAGTCTTTTCAGCAAAGGACACATCTCTTTAATGAAAAACAGTATCTAGACACCAAGGTTATCAGGGTTGCTCACTGCTACTGTTCCAGATGCTAAAAAAAAGGGGGGGGCACAACTATGGCAGGTCTATGAACTAACAGACAAACACTCTAGGTTTAAACAAATATATTTTCAAGGCCTGCTGAGGTATGAGGGAGGGCACTAGATAGATGGCTCAGTGGATAAGAGTACCTGATGACCTTTGTCACTCCAGTTTCAGGGCATCTGATACCTCCTAGGTGACTGTATGAACATGGAGCACATACACATATGTAGGCACACCCCCCATACACATAAAATAAAATAAATTTAATTTAAAAAACAAAAGGAAATAGGTGTTGGGGATACACCTTAGTGCTAGAGCACATGGCAAGCATGTACAAAGCCTAGGTTCAGTCACCAACAACACACACACAAAACCAAATATATTATCCAGCCAATCCACAGATTTATATTAATTTCCCTGATTCTAACATAATATAACATAAATGCTATTTATTTTTGTCTTTCCTATTGTTGTATTTATTTATTTGTTCTTGAGACAGGGTCTCACTAAGAGTTCTGACAGGTCGGGAGTTCACTAGTTAGATCAGGCTGACATTAAACTTACAGTGGTCCACCTGCCTCTGCCTCATGAGTGCTGGGATTAAAGTCTTGCACTACCACTATTTCTATATCTATAATTCCTTTTAGAGTTCCATTTTGCAATCTTTTGCTTTTCTAAGGAGATGTAAGTCTATAGAGAAGAGCACAGAGCATTGAGTGTTCATCTCCATGGTTTTCATAACAGACACACTCACAAGACAGCTCCTGTCAAAATACAATGCATTTCCAGTGACCCCAGAAAGTACAGCGTGTCTAGGAATCACAGAGACAGGACACAGAAGACAGTTGAGTACACAGTCAGAATCACATCAGACACTAAACAGAGAAAGGTTGAATCAATGAATCAGTAAATCATTCACTTCAGCAAACGGAAGTCTGAGACTGTTAAAAAGTAGGCGCAACACATGCTTTCTCACACGTGTATCTAGACAAAAAGCGGCATGAAAGTAAGGGGGGCATATTCTGGAACAGAAAAGGTACCTGTGGGAGCAGAGAATAGGCGGTGAGAATGATCAAAGTACAGTATTGCAGGGATGAGAACGTTAGAGTGAGGCCCACTATTCTGTGCAATTAAGAAATGCTACTAAAAATAGAAAGAGTAGGTATAAGGGAAGCAGAGCAAGAGAACCTGGATAGAAAGGGATAATTAGTGAGCAAACAGCCTGGAGAAAATGGAAAGGCATTCTAAGTAATGAGAACTGCTGAAAATGTTAAAACAGGACAGCAGCAGCAGTGTATGCGATGGCAGAAATGGGACAATCCAGACTCAGGGGAAATAGTTGGTTACTACGGCAGTGTGACTTGGGGTTTTCAAACTCTGATGCAGGAAGAACCTCAGAGTTTGTGAGGAAGCAGACTCCTGGATTCCATCACCAAAGGTTCTGACAGAGGTCCAAGAATGGATTGAAATTTACAGGAGAAACCCAGAAATGGAGGTTTTCAAATCTAATACCCCTAGTTCCCCCAGTCCCCATTGAGGAGATGAAATTACTAGTGACAGAGTAGTAGTACCAGGAAGCTACTAAGCACGACATGAACTCAAATAGAAAAGATCCAATTGTGAAGGGGTTAATTAGCTTTGCCTTATCAGTTTTAGGTGTCTTCAACATGGAACAAAAGATCCAAAAAGGAAAGAGATGTAACTTTGGGGTTGACACAGAAGATGCCTGACCAGGCCGGCAGACATGACAGAGTGAGAGCTATGGAGGCTGGGGAGAGCAATCATGGTTTCTAGCTGAGCCTGAGGAGCAAGAAAGCTTTTGGAATGCAGGCAGATGATGTAGGTGGGCTTTCTGTCTATGTGTTATTTTCATTGGTTAATAAAGAGACTGCCTTGGCCCTTTGATAGAACAGAAAATTAGGTAGGCGGAGTAAACAGAACAGAATGCTGGGAAGAGGGCAATGAGGCAGACACCATGGAGCCAGCCACCAGGTCAGACATGCTGAATCTTTCCTGGTAAGCCACCACCTCGTGGTGCTACACAGATTATTAGAAATGGGTTAATCAAGATGTGAGAGTTAGCCAGTAACTAACTCTCTAGAGATAATGGGCCAGGCAGTGTTTAAATGAATACAATTTGTGTGTTGTTATTTCTGGGGCTAAGCTAGCCGAGCGGGAGCCGGGCGGGATGAAAAGCAGGCCTGCCCGCAGCTCCTCACTACAGGCAGAGTACATGGGAGATGGAAGATGAAGCTGAAATAAAAAAAAAAAAAAAACAAAGAGTAAATACAAGTGGTCCTCTGGTAGGGGACAGGATGGGTTACGGTATAAGACAGATGGACCTGTGGCTATTCATGGTGGCTTGTAAGGGCTAGATACATTTGTGAAGTCTGATGCATATAGTTTTCTCTTTCAGAAGGTCAAGATAACTGTGGCACTCAAGCATTGTCCTTAGGCTGTGGTGAGAAAGAGACATCCAAGGACTATACACACTACGACATGATCGGGAGGTGACCAAAAGAAAGAAGGTATGGATGTGAAAGGTGTCACCATTAGAAGGCTCAAGAGGAAAATGGCCAACTCTGAAAACACCACACCTGGAGAATCTTAACAAAATTCTCTATGCCTTCCTTGCAGCTTTTGCTTTTATTGCGTATTTATTTATTATTACTTTTTGCAGTGTTTAGAAGGGATCTGAGAGTCTTGAGTATGCTACACAAGCATTCTACCACTTAGTCATAGAAGAGTTGTTTTTATTTTTTAGTAATTATTTCAGAAAAGATTCAATCGATCCATCCATCTACCCATTTTTCTTTCTCTTGGTAGTATGAATTAGGCCCAGGGCCTTATATATGCTAAATATGTATCATAACAAACATATCTAAGGTACTAGACTTAATCCATAGTTCCAAAATGTAAAGAAAGGGGTATTGAAGCATGACTAATAAAAACTGAGAGAGAGAAATTGAGGTTCAACCTGAAGGTCAGAAAAGCAAAACAGGCAGCCACTGGCTCTTACCTCTTACTCAGTCTAAAATGGAAATCAAGCCTCCAAGAATCATAGAATGACACTGTGCCCAAGAGATGTCTCCTCCTGTTTTATAATCTTTTCTAGGGCTGGGATTAAAGGTATGCACCACTGGAATTAAAGGCATGCACTGTCTGGTTTCTATGGCAACTAGTGTGGCTCCTGAGATTAAAGGTGTGTGTTACCACTGCCTGATCTGTAAGGCTGACCAGTGGGGCTGTTTTACTTTCTGATCTTCAGGCAAGCTTTATTTATTAAAATACAAATAAAATGCCACTACAGTGGTCCCTCTACTCCTTAATTAACAGATACAAACAAAGTATCTAAATAATTTTGAAATAAAAAATACCATGCCTGACAATCACACAGGAGGCATGAAATAATGAGACCAAAACGAACTCAACATCTGCTAAAATCATGCAGGCCCCCACGAAAGGTTTACACATTCTATAAGCTCCCCTCCAATTACAATAAAACTAATTAGTCAATAAATAATGTTTGAGGCTCTACCTCATTTGTTCAGCATTCAAGTTCAATTTACATACTAATTGTTGTATATTTGCCTTTAATGGATGCAGTGTGTGAAAGTAAGCATAATAAATGAATATCCATTTTAGTGTAAAGTTACTATGTCCTCATGAAAAATAAGAACATGGAATAGCCAGTGAATCTGTTTATTTATCCTCTGGTACAAAATAAAGCTAATCCCTGGATGAGAAGATAAATGGAAATCATTTTGTAGTACATAATGAATGTTGTTCAGTACCTCTTTGGCAAAGAAATGGGGGGACTCTGATGGGAAGGGCAGTTGGTCTACTCCTGCAGTTTGGAGCTGGCAATTCCTACACAGCTGTGCCCAACATGAAGGTGTTGCCTCTGCTTCCAACCTGCAAGGATCTTTCCTGTTGCCGTTCTAAAATGTGTTGAGCCACCAGCATCATCCATGATTGGGAGACTCTAACAACAGGGGCACCAGAGTTTGCAGTTGAATTTATCTACTAACAAAAATAACAGGAATACGGTTTCCATTCTCTCTTCTTCTGATTTTAATGGAAAAGGTTAAATGGCAGAATATGAGTTCTGTGTAGCAGGTAGAGAGCTAATAAGGTGCTAATTGGAAAGCTGGGTAAGAAGGAGGAGAAACAAACCACCCACACAAAACCAAGAACCTGAGTAACAGGACCACAAGGACGAAATTACCTACAGACAATGTCAATGTCATGGTAACGCTAAAGATGCTAATGAAATGTTGAAGAGCGAAATAAAAATATATTGTGGGTTTTATAATGGCACCAGAATGCAAAGGGCATGCTATGTTGTGCAGAATTGCCAAAACTTAAGAATGTAAGGAAACTTGTACTCTCTTCTTCTCTTCCCATTTGCTTACATTTCTATCACAATAAACACCTGAAGATCTTCCAAATAGTCAAATGTAAATACCACTTTTCCCTCACTTGTAAGTCTTTGGTCGAGGAAGAAGTATCTTTTATCCAACATTTGAAAACAAGAAGTAGAAAGATGAAATCACCCCAAGCTTGAGGCTGGTTTTTCATGATGATTGTTTTTATGTAACTATTCTTAAGCAAGTTCAAGGCTTAGAGTAACTTCAGAGAGTTCAGCAACCTGAGCAGGCAGAAAAGGACTGGGTATTGGCCTGCAGAATCCTCTTCTACTATACACACATACTCATGTGGCCCTGCACCCTCCAGGAAAACTCACCCATGTTGCTATGGTAAGCTATTTCCTTTCCAGCAATTTTCCAGAGCCATCTATGCTAGTGCTTGCTACCAACTGACTCTCCCTTGGTAATCACTTCCCAGACCAACCTAACAGAGGGGCTCAGCTATGATGCACCCTCCATAAGAAACGTCTGTTACAGCTTCTCATTTCTTGGCCTGAACTGTGACTTGGTCCCAGTCTCATCTGCAGCTATATGTCCAGGAGAAGAGCTGACTCTGCCTTATAAAATATAACAAAGGCAATAACAACATATCAACTTGTACACTCATGGCCCCCCCCTTGGCCAAAACTGGACTCTTAATTTACTTCTCCAAATACTTATTATTTTATTTTCCTCTTTCCTTTTCTAATTTACCAAATTCCAAAGAAGAAAAGCCTAGGAATCACTCTGGGTTATATGTGTGGCTTTACTTATAGTAACTAAAAATCGGGGCTTAAAAAAAAAATTACCCTGCAGAGGCAGCAGTTACTAACTGTTGTTAGCAGCCTCTTAGTAATCTTCTGTTGTTCTCAATGGCAGCCAGGTCTCAGTCTAGATAATAAATGAGATAATTACTGCACTTCTGCCTTAAATCTTGTCCATGGCCTATGGCCTTTCAGTGTTGTCTTTGCAACATCTTTTGATCCCAGAACCACCTTTCCATCTCGTTCAGCTCCTACCTTATTTGGTCTCGCATCATTCCTATGACAGGTCTTACATGGACTACTAACCGCATGGTTCCACCTCAGATTTCTTACTGTGCACTAACACTGGCAACTAATACGGAAATCTGACCAGGAAACACAACACTTTACTATTTTCTTCTAGACAAAATTCAAGGACAGGCTTGATCCTCCAATCTTCCCCCAAGCACATTTCCCACCCTACTTTAGAACACCCCCAACACCCCTTATAAATACCCTAAATTGAACTGTAGACTATGGCTGTATTTAGTCACCAGTCATGTTTCCTTTTCTCCTTATAACCCTGCCTCCTCCTACCCAGGATAGATCCTCCAGGAAGCCAGCCTGCTTTATCAAAGCCCTTATACACTTTACTGTCCACCACCGCCATGAGATATTAGAGGGCAGGGAATTCTCTGTATCCCCAGTGTGGAGCACAGTGCCTGACTTAAGAGGAAATACTCAGAAATGTTTTGGGAATGAATAATTCATCACGTTCTTGTGTTTGGGAAAAACCCTGTCAGATTTCACATACATCAACTACAGCCTCAATAAACAACAGGGAAACGACTCCCTTTGTGGATTCCATGCAGCCTGAGACCGTTTCTTCCTTGCTGTGCTGACAACCTAACTTGAATCAGAATCATATATTAAGAGGGTGACAGGTACAGAGTGGGAGAAAACGTCACCTAGAAAAACCAGAGCTAAAGAGATGGAAGACTGGGGAGAGGCAGAGGGAGAAGCGATGAGAGGTCAAAATGTTCAGCACTATCAGGCAGTCATTAGCCCAGGGTCACAGCGAGACCTGCGCTCATGGCTAGGAAGAGTGACCCACAGAGAGGGTCTTGCTTATAAGGTTTTTTTTTTTTATATAGTTACAGAGGAAGTGATTGTAATAGTTAAAGATCTGGCCCTCCTGACCCCATGCCATATGACCATCCCCTTTGACTCCTCATGCTCTAAAATCCAAAATTTGTTTTGAAGATTTCTGTCACCTGGTGTAACCTTTTCAGCAGAATGGGGTCCAGGGACATAGATTGATTTGATTCTATTCTTTTACTAACCCTCCAGTACTCTCAGGGTTGTGGTGGCAATGGTGGTGGCAGTGGTGGCGGTGGTGATGATGGTGTTGATAAGGCTGGCAAGATTACCTCAAAAGTGATGGCTGGGGTTAACAGTGAAATTTCAGGCAGACAGGAGAGAAGATGAGGAGCTCTACTAACTCTCCATTATCAGAGAACACAAAATGACCTTTGAGTGTGTATGACAAGGAACAATGACACAGAAGGTACTGAGCAGCTCAGATAAAAACAAAAGCCAGTGAATAACCAAATGGCTCTTTCCACCAAGGTTTGCCAATCCCAGGTCAAGTCCTCCCATACACATTCAAACATCATATAGTGGATCCGAGAAGAATGTCAGAAAAGACACTGGAATCAGCTCTCTAGCTTCTACCCACCAGTAGATAGGCTGATGATAACGGGGTTATACTCAACAAATGCATAAGTAGTTACAAAGCAAAAAATAAGAAATGGACCTCAAAAAAAAAAAACCCACCAACAAGCCATAATAACAAACATGAGGCTGTGAAGGTCTACATGTTTTAGATAAAAAGATTTTTCATCCATGATGTTCAATATCCAACTTCTATTGCTAATAATTTGTTTCTAAGAATATAAAGGCAAAATTTGCAAATTTCCTTAAACATATGTAAAAACAAACAAACAAACAAAAACCAAACAATCTAACGACAAACCGGGGAAAGTAATTGTACAGACACAGCTGCAAAGACACACCAATAACCAACAAATGTCTGAAAAGATGTCCAATATCACTAATCTCTAGAGAAATAAAAATCAAATTGCGGTGACATCATTTCACATACTATCACAACAACAGAAAGATGTGCAATGGAAGCAATCTCTAAAAAAGGATTTAAGCACCAAGGTTTAGAGTAGTATCATTCAGTTATTAATGACAAATAAATTAGTAAACAAATGAACATAACATTTAACATTTAAAAGGGGGAATTTTTGATATACATTGTAATATGTATGAACCTCAAGGACATTATGTTAAGGGAAAAGAGCCAGTCACTGCAAATCAGTGTGTGATTTTTACTTGTAGGTGGTAGCTGCAGAAGTTTACTTCACAGACTCAAAACGTAGATGGCAGTTTCCTGAAACTTGGGAGAAGAGGAACAGGGAGTAATTATATGATGATCACAAAGGATCAGGTTTTCAAGATGAAGAGTTCTGGAGATGGCTGACAGTTAGAGAGTAATGTAAATGTGTTGTTGGCAATGAATTATGAACTTAAAAAGTAATTAAATGGTAAATTCTGTTACATGTAACTAATACAATTAACACAAATGGAAACAAGTTATTACTTTATGAATATTAATTTGACCCTGTTTAAAATTATACACACCTCAACTACATAATTTCATAGTTGTATAAAAAGATAATACAATCAAGTTTATATACTACATTAAATTATATTTCAAGATTAGAAGATTGGCTTAATGGTAAAATGTGTGAGGAAGAGGGGAAAAAGTAGAATTACTAATAGTTCAAAAGCTTGAGCAGTGGCCTCTGGGACCTGATGTGAAGTCAGGGAAAAGGTTGAGTACCTACATAGCTGTGGGCTGTGCCAAATGAAGTGAAGTCAGAGAAAAGGCTGACTTAAGCACAGATTTAGATCAAGGCTTAGTTCCTGATGAATAACAACTCAACTGAAGATGCTAATGTTAAGGAAATTATTTCCTTAGAGTCTCACTGCAAAATCTTGACATGATGCTTCAATGAGCTCAGGAATTGAATCGTCTCTTTAAAGAGAGTTAGGTGTACAGGGAAAAATGAATATTCAATGCTCTTCATCAGTTATAAGCCCAAGCCCCACCCCACCCCACTAACATGGTAATTATAACAAAGAGGTAAGTATTCTAAATGCCACTAGGACACTAGTTCTTAAAGAGAGCACATGAATGACAAAGTGGAAACCATACAAAATCAGGATAGACAAAAATGCAGAAAAAAATAGCAAAAGTGAGAAGAAACAAGTATGTTCAAATGGCCTAAAAAGGCTAGATTCAAACACAGAAAATTTAGAATGTGAAGAGCACAACCAACTAAATAAATTAGACTATGAGCTGGTTTTAGACAGGAAGCTCCAATATTCACAAATGGATAATCAAGAAAAGATAAAGGAAGGAATTGTGGAGAAGAGCTATTCAGATTTCTCAAGAGTCAATTCTTATGCAAAAAGAACACAGAAAATATTTAGTGGAATAAACATAAATCCACATCATGACATATCACAATAAAATTGAAGGACATCATATGTACAGAGAAATTTTTAAGTATTACCTTACCTTAAGTATTACAAAAGGTATAACTATGTACAGAAAAACACACTAACTATGATCAGACTGCTTCAGAACAGGGGACTGAAATATCTTCAAATGCTAAAGCAGAATAATTGTTATTCAAGAATTTTATACCCTGCTAAATTAGCATGAGATGATGAGCATAAGAGCTGGTAGTGCAGTTCAGTAGCAGACCATGTGTTTAGCATATGGAAGGCCCTGGGATCAGCACCCAGCCTAGAAGAGGAGGAAGAGAAGAAGGATGAGGAGAATGAGCAAGACTAGAAGGAGGAGGAGGAAAAGACAAAGTGGAACAAAATGTAAAAGGCTTGATATATAAAAATGGCATCAGCACATATGATTAATTACTAACTAAAAAACTAAGTATCAGAATAATCAAAGAATATTATAAACACATTTATACCAATATAATCTAAAATTTTAAATACAATAGACATTTCCTGAGGAAGAACATACATTATCAAACTGATACAAATAAAATTTAAAATCTTGATAGCTTAAAATCTACACATTTTAATTTGTAATTTAAAACTCCCACAAAGAAAACTTGAGTCACAGATGATTTCATTAGTAAATTTAATAAGATGTTTAAGAAATACAATCACCTACAAAATATACTTCCAGAGACTACAAAATGGAAATACTTTCACACTAGCTTCATGAAGAAAGCAAATCTGAGCCCAAGAGAAATGAACCAGATGGAAAACTATGAACCTGTAGCCCTTGAACAGACTTAGAAATCCTAAACAAATATTAGCAAAGCAAATCCACAGTTACACAAGGAAGGTAAAATAACCAAGCACATATATGTGCTTTTCAATAATAGAAGACTGGTTTGGCATTAAAAAATTAATCACCACCACTACAGTCAAAGAATAAAGCCCCAATGTGTGAGAGTATCTCAGAATATATGGAAGGTGTAACACATTTTTAATACTCGTTAATGATAAAAATAAAGTTCTCAGGAAACTAGAAATAGAAGGAAATATTTCTAATTTGATAAGAGCCTCACCAAAAAAATGAACAGCAACCACTTTGAATAAATAAACATTTCAAACTTTCAAGATCAGTAACATAATTAGGTTTTAATTTTACATTACCATAGTTCATTTAGTTCAATCTCCTCAATTCAATTTACTCCAATAAGAATCAAAGAACCACTCATGGCAAAATGAGTTTTTCAAGGACTGTAAGCTAATAAATCATTTTATATTCAGATTTCCAACCCCCCCCACCCTATCCCAGAACTCATTTATAGCTAAAGAAGAATACAGGGTCATTTCTCCTCTTTACCATACAGATAGTCAAATCAGTCCAGTTGCATCTACACAGACTATTCATTTGACATCGTTTGGCAGGGCCCATACTGTCATAAGCATGGTACTGTAGGGCAAATGTGTTGTTCTTCAGAGTTCTAGACTCCTAGATACTATAGTGACTGTAAAAGTTTCACATTTTGTCAAGTCTTATGGGCACCACAGGCTTTCTAAATTTTCAAATCAGATTTAGAATTTGTTTTTCGAATGTCTCACCAAGCTTCTCTGTATTTCTTTTTTACTGCATTCATCATATGATTAAAACTTTGAAGCTTTTAATCATATGATGATTTAATTTTACTGAATCTTATGAAACATTTTAGACATAAAATGCAGCAATAACAAAAATGACAAGCATGGAGATGAAGCCAGTGGTGACAGTGAGGGGGAGAGCAGGAGGGAATGTCACTTGGATGGCAAAGGGGTCTAATCGAATTTCTCACGTCTTTCCTCTTCAAAGAAATGTGTGGCACAAGCTGAAAGGGACCTCTAGGAGGGGACAACAGAATGTTTACCTACAGGTAAACACTGCTCTTAGCAAATCAAATTGATAAGTACTTGCTTCAGATGCTTCAGCATTTTAAAAAACGATAGGAGGAAATACAAAATTAACTCTAAAACGGCAGCTAAGATGAGGCTCAAACTGCGCCAGTTGGGCTTTCCCAAAGGCCTCACCTCCATACTCACTAGCCTTAGAATTGTAAACTGTGCATCTCACAGAACAGCCCTTGAGAAAATAAATTCTTCCCTCTCACTGAGAGAAAACTTTTGATTCATTACTTAGCCAAGTAATAGGAAAAACAATTGAGCCATTCACTATATAATTCAGTGCTTTCTTTGACCCTTTTTGAGACCACAAAATCACACATAAAAAAGTCAACATAAATGCACATTTGAAAAGCTGTGCCACAATTTAACTGCAAAGCAATTGTCATTTCTCTGTTTTATCACGGACAGCTTTTAAGTCCCATCATCTCAGACCTCATCCTCTACACAGGGGCAGGCTACGCCTCTGACTGAACCATTGAGAGATTTGTTTGTTCTTATGAATAAAGATGTAAAGACACGTTAAACTACACTTACCTTCATGTCCCGCGCTCGGTCTCGCCTGCAAGAACCACGCGGGACACAGGATTATTCTTACAGGCAAATTCCTTTACTCTAATTTGGTTCCAGCTCATTAATATGAATTTTACATTTTCTGCTGATTGATTGAACAGCAATTTTAGTTCCTTCAAAACTGAGAATCACATGCCTAGGCTGAATGACCTTGAAGTTAGTATTTCAGACCCTTTCCTTTGGTCAAAAACAGTTACTTTAGTCTAAGCCTCCAAGATGGCCCTTACTTTAAACAGAAGGCAATGCTCTGTAGCCACATACAGTACAACAGACATCTTCTGTTTGCTCTGTGAAAGTAAAAAGTTCTAGATAATACAGTCAGTTCTAGACAAAATTCAAAGCAGGAAATTAAGGGAGGCTTCAGGCATTAGTTAGAGAGAAAGATATAGGCAGAATCATCTTTTCAATAGTCCTTATTCTATTTCATAAATGATAATCTATTAAAATGGGACCAGTACAAAGCTGTTTCTTTTTGGATACAGTCTAATTATATGCACCCGGTGCTGCTGACTGTCCAATCCTGCAAATATAAGCTTGCAGCCAAGAGCAGTCTACATATTAGGGAATAGCAGGTGGGCTTCTAGACCACTGCAGCTAGATGTGAGATGTGAAGAAAGTCAGATGAGGACCCCTGGAAAGCTTTTCCTCATACAAAAAAAAAAAATATGGAATGCATGTGTTTTCTCTTTTTCTCCTGTTATGTGTGGTGACTGCTGATGTTTTTGCTGACATCTTTCAGGCTTAAGGGGACAACTGCAAGCAAAACCCATACAGGGTCCTGGGGCATGGGAGCATGGACACTGGTGTATGCTTGCTGTCACTGTTCTTAGCTATGCTGATTCCAACTGGCTCTTCTCTTGGTTGAAGTCAAAATTTTCCTATCATTATAATCCTTTTTGCAACAATCTCTTCCCAAACTCACATGTTGGAGAAAACCATGAACCTGACCATTAGCACTTAAATGACATGCTGTCTTTATGTATGTCAGTTCCTGTCGACACTGATGATCTCTTTCTAAAATTCTGTCACCAGTTATCAGTGTCCAGTTTAGATGATTCTGCACAGCAAATCATTAGCACTCTTTTTTTCAGTAATAGAAATAAAAGCCTTCAGCTAGTTTGACAGACAATTCTTAAAATATACTGCTCATTGGTTAGTTGTATAGATTTTTGGTTGGTGGTACAGATTTAATGTTTAACATGTTATCTACCCACAAGAAGCATTTATATATTCAGTTAAAAACTAAAAAAAAAAATACAACCAGGGGTCTCACATCTACCCAAGGAACTATAAGCAGTCATGGTCACTAGTGGAGGGACAAATGTTTTCTTCAGTGGTGTAGCCACTGGTAAGCTGCTGGTGCTCCTATAAATAACTTCTCACCTGTGCTCCCTTCAATAACTCAATTAAATTTTTTAGTTTACCCCAAACAAACATGAAAGTAGGAGGGCAAGCTGAGGAGAGGACAGGGACCAGCAAGAGTGGGAGTATGTCAGAGGGCACTAGGGGTGAATACAATAAAAAAGATAAGCTGATATACACATAAAATATAAGATTTTAGGAGCCAGAGAACAGGAAATATGCTGTGACATTGTGTCTTCTAGATATGATAGGGAAGCTACACCCATAATACTTCAACAATATGGCTGTTAAACAAGACCTGAACAAGACAATACCAACAGAAATGCTAATGTGGAAGAGAGGGAATCTCAGGTGGCTTCATTTATAGACAAAGAATGACAGGCAGCTAGTGACTGTTGAGAGGGAAACTCCTCCTCCTCCTCCTTCTTCTTCCTCCTCTTTCTTCTTCTTCAGAGATGAGCCAGTAATACCTTATCCAGTATCAAGGGGTCAGCCTGATATTTATTACATACATACATACACACAAGCAACATTAACAGACTTAACAGTTTTCTAATGTATTTTAGCCATACATATATGTGTACACACACACACTACACACACACACACACACACACACACACACACACACACACACACACACACACACCCTAGAAGATCTTCCAAGCTGGGAGATTAATACATAATTAGGCAAGAATCCTGGGACAATTGAGACAATTCTGGAGAGACATGGAAGGATTCAGAAGATTAACTATCAAGAAAGGATTAGAGAAAGGGAAAAAAAATATGACCTTCACATTCACAGGTTAATATTACCGTAACTGTGCAATCGTCTAAGTATAGTTCCCTCACTACTTATGAACCTCAGAATATATAATAATAACAAAGGAAAGGAGGTTATGAATTTGAGAGGGGTTGGAGAGAGGAAAGGAAGAGGGGAAATGATAGTTATATTCTAAACAAACAAAAAAAACCCCTAGCAACAAAAATAAGAAAAACTGGTTCCCAATGTGTCTGTTCTCTCACTGCTGTTCACATCTGTAAATCAATTATGCTTACTGAACTGGCCCCAAACCCTTGCTTTCCCATCTTCTCATTTCTTCCCGTGGCACCTTCTTCCTGGATGAGTCATCTCTTTTCCAACAAAATAAAATGTTTAATTTTGATTGAGTAGGAAAAAATGCATATGGTAGCAGTTAAAAAAAATAATAACGTCACTGCAACCCACTAAAACTCATGAGATTCTCACAACCAGATATATGTGAACTAGAATAAGGAAATACTGTGAAATCCTACATTAAGTCTCTATCAGATACCATTTATGATAATGATAGCAATACCAGACCTAGAAGTTCTTCCAAGCTGGGAGATTAATACATAATCAGGCAAGAGCCCTGAGACAATTCTGGAGAGGCACAGAAGGATTCAGAGAATTAACTAGCAAGCAAGGATTAGAGAAAGGAAAAAAAAAGTATGACCTCACATTCACTGGTCACTATTACCATAACTACACAATCGCCTAGGTGTAGTTCCACCACTGCTCTCTGGAATCGTATGTCTCAGTGAATCTGCTTCTTCATCTAGATTGGAAACACCTTGGAGTTGGGAACTAAGAATTTCATCAGTGTCTCCATGTCTAGTACCTTGTTATAGGTAAAAAATAGAGCTCACAAAGTATAAGCAGCTGTGTGGTCTCAAGCTTGGCTTAAATTTCTGGCTGTCACTGAGTAGTAGAGTTACTATGGCTAGGTTTACTTGCTGGTACCAAGCCTTTTTTATGCCTACAAAATATATTTACAATATCCACCTGACCCATTGGCGTGGACCAAAGCTGTAAATAGGCAAAGTATTAAATCATGATTTGTATATGGCATTCAACAAGTGCCAAGTGTTAGGTTTTAATATGGTCATGTACAGGACTCAGTAAGATGGCTGAAAGTGAGTAGGTCAAAGTGATTATAACCCAAGCCTGACAACCTGAGTTAGAACCCAAGAACCTACAATGGGAAGAAAGAAGCAACTCTATGGGTTCCACCCACACAGCATAGCAAGTGTAATGGTTTAAGTAAAATGCCCAGAGTGGCAGCGGCAGGCCACGAAGGCAGCTGGGTCCCAGGCAGAAAGCTGCATGGTGGGTGAGAGATAGACATGCTATGCAGAGTGACGTTGGGTATTTATTTAGTGGGTTATGGAAGGGAAGGGAGAAAGGGGAAAGTAGAGAGAGAAGTGCAGAGAGAGAAAGAGAGGAGAGAGAAGAGAGGAGAGGAGAGGAGAAGAGAAGAGAAGGAAACAGGGGGTAGGAGAAAAATGGAGAGAAGGAAGAGAGAGAAGCTACCTTTGAGAGAGGGAGGGAGGGAGAGAGAGAGAGAGAGAGAGAGAGAGAGAGAGAGAGAGAGAGAGAGAGGGAGACTCAGACTGGAAGCTGAAGATGGGTTTGCCTCAGCAGACAGGGGAGAAAGTAGGTGTGGTTTGTCTTAAAGCGACAGGACAGACCATTACAGCAAGTATCTTTTGTATACACACACACACACACACACACACACACACACACACACAATATATTATGATCACACACAGAAAAATTAAGTATTGGATTATGCTCACCCAAAAGTATAGATAAAGAAGGAAAAAAAGCCAATACACAACACTCCCTTAAGAAACCTTCAGATAGTGCAGAACTCAGAGCTGATGATTTCTGCCATTTGAAGGCACAGACAAACTGAGTTTCCCATGGTGACTAGGCAAAGCAGACTTCTGACAAGACTGTGTTGATAGAAGAAACTTTCACAGCTGCCACTTTCTGGTGCCTGAATACCAAAGTCTTTGTCTATTTCATTTCTTTTTAAACTTCTTATTTCATCATCTCTAGTTGATATTTATTCTGATTTGAATACTAACACCTCTTTACTTTAAGCATAAGGATGAAGAAGAGATGCAAGTACCAATAAAGGGGGAGGAAGGAGGGAAGGAAGGAATCTTAAGTGACTCATCAAAAACTTAGAGTGCAAAAGTAACCACAATTCTTAAAAAATAAAATAAAAAAAAATATAGGGAAAGAAAAATGGCTATAGATTGTGGAAAAGCAATGTTAAATCCAAAGGAGGAAGGCTCAGATTCCGGCCAGAGGGTCTGTTTGCCACCCAGAGAGTGTGGCTTGTGGGCATGTGGCACCAGCAACTACAGGCAGGTAGTAAGAAATGCACAGTCTTGGTTCCTACATGGAAGCAATGAATTAGGATCTGTGTTTAACATGTTTCATGGGTGACTCATCTGTACATTAAAGCTTGAGAATCAATAATATATATGGTTCGCTGTGATTGATTAAAAATGAAGTTAATAAACCTGATAGTTTATATATTTTAGATATGCACTATATGCTTGGGCTGTGAATAATCAATCTATGAATTTTAAGATAATTAAGCTTTAAAAATAGACCCCTGAAATCCTGACTGAGTAATATACTATGCTAAGGCTGATACTGAAATGGGCCCATTTCCTCATGTATACATTGGGAGAATATCAATATTTAATTCAGAAGGCTGTTGAGAAGGATAAGGCAGAGCAATGTTACAGAGCAAGACCAAAAGGAGCATCACCCAGGTTTAGGAATATTATAGGATGCAGTCAGGGAAGGCGAACTGCAATGACCCCTCATTTGGCAGAAATAGAAACAGTCGCTATTGCTAAATAATCATTAAACTACTATGGACAGACATTAATTAATGACATTTAAGCAAGTTATGTAAATAAACACAAGATGTATTAATATTCTGTATTATATATAGGGCTAAATATTGCACTCAACATTTGTATATTGTCTTAAAATTAGTGAAGGATATATAAAAGCTGATTTATTATGCATTCAATTTAGAGCACTAACATGCAAGTGTGACTTCAAGGGAATTGAGAGAAACATCCCACAAAGGAACACACACTTAATGGATGCATACTGGGCCCTGCAGCAAGAGGTAGAGAGCTCTTGTGCAGAGCAAGAGGACACTTGGATGACAAAGCAGCCACATTGCTTATCCACTTATCTCAAGCATTATCCAGGTGGGCTGAAGAGAGCCACCATAGGCAAAGTCTTTGATCAAAATATGCATGCTGAGACCTAAACTTAAAATGACCTAACTCAACTTTCCTACTTACTAGGTCTAAGAAATGAGTCTCAAGGTATTACAAGAGTCTCCTAGATAAGGCCTCAGGGTGCTCTAAATCAGTGACTGCCCTAGCAGTCTGAGCACCCACACATCTAGGAGCTGATTTACAAGACCAAAGAGCCTGCAGAGGATACAACTACTGAGGTCAAGAGAGCTTGGGGCAGAAGTTAGGGCCCAAGGGAAGATAAAGAAAACAAACCTGAACCTCCACATAACAGGGTTCTGGAGGTTCCTAGCCAGAGCAGTCATAAGCTGCAAGATCACAGCCACAGAAGGCTCTCCTCAGCATCTCTGCTCCTCTCTTCTGGGCCAGAGTGTTCTCTAGGAATACAAACAGCTGCTTCTGTGAAGACACCCTGAGTCCCTGTTACAAAGAGAAACATGGCAACTCTACAAAAACAGTTAAAAAAAAAAGGTGCCAATAACAAAATTAGCAGAGTTGATGGCAAGCAACTTCATGTTAAAAGAAGAGAGTGGCAGGCAAAATATGCTCCCTAAAGACATCGTGAACCCTGGAACTTGTGAATATGTTCCTATGCCTTTACAGAGGAAACTAAGAAAGGTCTGGACAGGCCGGGCATGGTGGTGCATACTTTGTCATCACTTGGATGCCTTCCAAGAAGTACATTGATATCTTGGAGTTTGAGGACTGCCTGGTATACATAGCCACTTCAAAGGAAGTGAGGGCAACATAATTAGACCAAGTCTCAAACAAAACAAAACAAACAAACAAACAAAAGCCAGGTAAGAGCATTTTGACCTATGTTGCTAACACCATAGAATCACAGGAATCCTTCTAAGGAGGAGGCAAAAATTGAGAGGAAGTGATAAGATGTCAGGGGGTAAAGAGTCCATGTGGTATCCAGTCATGTTAGGGACCTAGAGAGCTGGCAAAAGCACAGGAACAGTTGTCCCCAGGAAACGCTCTAAGGAAGCACACCTATTGCTACCTTGACTTTGGACAGCTGGACTCCTACATTAAGGAAAGGACACAACTTCATATCGCATGAACCTCTGGCTTTGTAGTCATGTGTCAAAGCAACAACAGAAACTGATACATACTTTGGTTTCTTGAAAAACAGTAATATTTATAGCAAACACCTTAAAGTATAGAAGTGGTCTTGGGATTAGTTACTGGGTGAAGAAATTAAGAGGTCATGGTAGGGGCTTCCATGGGGAAGGCGGGAGTGAGTGGGTGGGGAGAACACAGCGCTAAAAAGCAGGAAAGAAGAATATCTTATCAATAATCTTGGAACTGGGAGAGCAGGGTAGAGGGCGCACAGGAGGGAGAGTTAACACCAAAGACCTTCTTGTTGTGGAATATTAGTTTAAGATGCGTTACATTCATTTATGCTGTGGAATATTTGTTTAATGATGCTAAGACGTTTTGTATTCTTTTATGCTGCATTTGGTTAACTCTGTGAAGCTGTGTTACTTTGTCTGCCTAAAACACCTGACTGATCTACTAAAGAGCTGAATAGCCACGGGTAGGCAGCAGAGAGGTGGGGCTGCCCAAGCAGAGAGAATAAGTAGGAAGAGAAATCTAGGCTCAAAAGGAGAGAGAGATAAGAAAAGGAGAAGAGAAGGAGAACACCAGGGGAAAGCTTCCCAGCCACACAGTCAGCTACAGAGTAAGAAGAAAAATACATAGAATAAAGAATGGTAAAAAGTCCAGAGGCAAATCATAGTTAAAGAGAAACAGGATAATTTAAGATAGAAAAGCTGGTTAGAAACAAGGCATTCAGAAGATAAAATAAATCTCTGTGTATTTATTTGGCAGCTGGGTAGTGAGCCCTCAAAGAGTTTTTTTTTTTTTTTTTAAAAAAAAGGAAGGAAAACCACACCTTCTGAAATGTTGGCATGAGAAAACAGCTACTGTAGAAGACATGGTCTTAATTAGAGTCTCGACTGCTGTTGACCGAGGTTTCTGTCCCACCTGGTACTGCAGTCATTCAGTCCCAAAGAAACACACAAAGGTCTACATTAATTATAAAACTGATTAGCACATTAGCTCAGGCTTCTTATTAACTTTTATAACTTATATTAGCCCATTATTCTTGTCAATGTTAGCCATGTGGTTTGGTACCTTTTACAGTGAGGCAGTCACACCTTGTGTCCTTTTTTTTTCCCTTTCTTTCTTTTTTTCTTTCGAGACAAGGATTCTCTGTAGCTTTGGAGCCTGTCCTGGAACTAGCTCTTGTAGACCAGGTTGGCTTTGAACACAGAGATTCGACTGCCTCTGACTCCCATGTGCTGGGATTAAAGGCGTGCACCATCACTGCCCAACTACTCTCTTTCTTTCTTTTTTTTTTATTTTAAGGACTTTATCCTTTTTATTTTCTGTTTTTTTCCTTTTTCTTTTCTACATATATGTTTAAAGACACTGTAACTATTTAGAGTTTTTTTTGTCTGAAATTATCTTTAGTGTATCTCTCTTTTTCTGACCATATGAGGCTTTAATGTGTTAAGCGATATGGCTAGGATTAAAGCTGAATCCAGCCCATTCCTAAGCTTTTTTTTTTTTTTCCTGAGAGTCTAGTCTCATGGCAGAGGTACTGGCTGGAACCATGATTATTGCCACAACTCTATGACGTTTCAAAGTCCCTGCCACCACCAAAAAGCATGCAGTCAGCTTTTCATCAACACCATTTAAGTGTTTCATGGCAGGACATCTTAAAAGAGCTGCAAGGTTTTGCAGCTAAAGCTGAGTCAGGAAGCCTCTCTTAATTGAGATGTGCTTGCCTCTAGGAAGCAGGGCCCACCAAGAAAGTGCTGCTATCAATAAGCCATGCTTAACTCTATTATTTTATGTCTAGAATTACTTCCCAAGCTCTTTCAGGCTTTACATGGATGCAGTTGTCCACGTGGGCACCAATAGTTTAAGGACAGCCTGGTCTATGGAGGGAGTTTTAGGACAGCCAAATACACAAAGAAATCTTGTCTCAATAAGCTAAAAATTAAAAATAAAAGAAATAGAAATAAAGCAATGTAAAGATGGAGAATACACAGAGACTCTAGATACTGTATGCTGTTGTCTTTAAATTATTTGATGGTTGAGGAAGAAGCAAAAGCTGCTAAAGGATAATTGATTATAAATGCTGCTAAATTAATCCAAGATAGATATTTTGAAAATACCTTGACTTTTGAAGCCAAAAGGTATGTTATTTTGGAGAAGAGGTTTTGCTTTTGTTTCCACATGAAATGAGAGGCTGTGGATATATTCTGGTTAAGAAAAATCAGGTTTGATCAAGGAAGACCCCCAAAGAAATCTCCTATAGGAGTAGACAGCCCAGATGTATGAGTTGTACATCCAGAAGAGTTCAAAGACTGCTGCCTAAGATGATCAAGCCTCACAGGATACTCCAGTCAGGACTTGATCATAATTCTAAATTTTACTTTTCTAGGTCCCCATAAGATTATTAGAGGCCCCAATGAGCATGAAGTAGCCTGGAAAACTACACCCACATTCCTCAAAAATGGATTATGGATGTTTGTCTTTGTTTAGAATGTTGGTTACAAGTTGTTATGGGTAATGGTCAGGAGAAAAGCTAAAGAAAGGAGATTCGATTCAGAGTTCTTGTTTTAAAAAAGTGGGGGTGAGTGCTGTGGGACAATGGTCTGCAACCTGTCAATTGTATTTTAATAAAACTCTGTAATGGAACAACAATGTCCAGAGAATACATAATGACCTAACACATCTAAGCCCAGTGTCAGGAATGGATTACCTCTTTTGGAGTTGTTGATCTGTAACAACCTTCCAAGTCCTATTGCTGAAGACACACTGAACTACAGAGTGATAGAATATGGAGAAATCAAGCTCATACTGATCTGGAAGCTTTATCCCTAATGAATGGCTTTCATAGTGCTAAACAGTGTTATGCACACCACTGGATGAAGAAAGTTATCAATCTTAATGAGATATGAAAACTGGGAGCTATAATACCAACTTGGCTCTTCAGCTCACTAATACTATAGTTCCATAAATGTCCTAGGAGCAACCAACAGTATTTGGTTAGATTTAGGTCTGTTCTACAAGATGAAACCCATATTTGACACTGTTATAAGATCCAGACACCTGTGGCCAGACAGGACATAGGACTTAGGGAACAATTTACAAGTTCTACAGTAAAAGGACATGATATTAAAATAACTCCAATGACCTACCATTATATCATTATACCCACATATCAGTATATCTCTCAAGCCTCATCAGAGAAGCTTTTACTATTTTTTTCAATAGATGGTGACCTACAACTAGTTAAGGTGAAGAGAATAAAACGGTAGAGTGTTCAGATCCAAATGTGACATCTGTAACACAACCTTCTCCTTCCAATATCAGAGGAACCATTGCCAAAAAAGGAGTGGAAAGACTGGAAAAGCTATAGGCAGTGGAGGACGACAGTAAAATAATGTCTTCTGGGCACCACAGCGCAGCTGCACATAAGAACTTCAGAAACTGTGACAAGACAATACAAGTTTAAGTCAGACAAAATCCCAGTATATAGCTAAGAAGCTATTGATGAAGACCTTCAGGAAGAAGGACAATTAGCCTCCTTCAAGGGTGTCCCACCTGGTGGATTGAGAATACCATAGTGGATGCCGATAAAAGCAGCAGTAATTAGACTGCTTTATTTTATTTATTTATTTTTTTAAACAAGAACACACAGTTGTGTGGTTATAGAATGAATGGTGGATCTGGGAGGAATTGGGAAAGGAGTTGAATATGATCAAAATATAATGTATGAAATTTGTAAAGAATTAATAATAACATACATTAAATCTATTTTAAAAGGAAGAGTTCATTTTGATTTAAAGATTCGGAAGATATAGTCCATCTACTATGGCAGGAAAGAAATAGCAGAAGAAGCAACAGTCAGACAGCCATAATCAGCAAAGGGAGAGTATGGATGCTTGTGCACAGTTCCTTCTCCTGCTAATTCAGGCAGGACTCCAGCTCTTTGAACGGCACTGTCTACATATAGAGTGGGTTTTCTGATCTTGACCTATGTCTTAGTTAGGGTTTCTATTGCATTGGAGAGAAATCATAACCACAGCAACTCTTATAAGAGAAAACATTTAACTCAGGCTGGCTTAGAATTTTAGAGGGTTAGTTCACTATCTTCACGGTGGCATGCACCATGCTGGAGAAGGAGATAAGAGTTCTACATCTTGATCTGCAGGCAGCAGAAACAACAGTGTCATTGAGCATGGATTGAGCATTCTATGAGACCTCAAACCGTAACTCCACAGTGACACACTTCCTCCAACAAGGCCACACTCCCTAGTAGTGCCACTCCATATGAACCAAGAGACTTAAACACATGAGTCTATGGGGCCATATTTATCCAAACCACCACAACTTAAAGAAATGCCCACTGATTTATTTCCAATATAACTTTAAAACCCATCAAGTTGACAGTCAAGATTGTCATCCTGAATTCTCAAATAATATTTAAAAATTCAACAGTTTTCAATTAGAAGATCCTCCTCTATTTTGATGACAATTTTTATCAACATTATCCTAATCCTTATAGTCATCCTACCTGAAACTTGACCTTCTGATTGATGTCTGACACACGGAACTGCTTCAGGAAGCGCTCGTCCTCACTCCAGAAGAGGCGGATGTCAGGGATGTCGTAGAGGATCATTGCCAGTCTTTCTAACCCGAGACCAAAAGCCCAGCCAATTTGATCTTGAGCACCAGCTGTGATAAGGAACAAAGTAAAATGTGCATTTAGGAAAGAAAGCATCAAGTTCGCACAGGTGCCTATTGTGCTCTGATGAACACTGGCAATGACTCTTAGCAGCAGGGTTGAAGAGTGAACTCATCTAACACAATGTTTAATCTTACATTTTCTTCATTTCCACATTTATTTTTTTAAATATTTATTTATTTCTTATGTACACAACATTCCTTCCATGTATGCCCGCACGTCAGAAGAAGACACTGATGGCTGTGAGCCACCATGTGGTTGCTGGGAATTGAACTCAGGACCTCTGAAAGAGCAGCCAGTGCTCTTAACCACTGAGCCATCTCTCCAGCCCCTCATTTCCACATTTATATCCACCCGGAAGCTCTCTGGAATCATACCAGCTGGGGGTGTCTTTAACTTCTCAGTAGAATTCAAAGGGGAAGTTTGTTCATCCACATGTTTCTCTTCTCTTTTTCCCTCCCTCCTGCACCCTGTGTGTGTGTGTGTGTGTGTGTGTGTGTGTGTGTGTGTACATTTGGATGCATTTGTGTGTAAAGGTGCAAGTGTTTGTGCTGAGGTCAGATGTCAGCAGCAAGTACCTTTCTTAGTCCCCTTTGTAGAGTAATTAAAAAAAATCTATTTATTTTTATTTTATGTGTATGGTTGTTTTGCCTCCATGTATGTCTGTGAACCACATGTATACACATGCATATAGTGCTCACAAAGGCCAAAAGAGAGCATTGGAACTTCTGGAACTGGAACTCTTGGTGGTTGTGAGATGCCAGATGGGTGCTAGGTATGGAACCTGGGTCTTCTGCAAGAATGAAGTGTTCTTAACCATTGTCAGCCTCTATATCTTATTTTGGAGACAGGGTCTCTTAATGAACCCAGAATTCACTAATTCAGTGAGACTGGTTAGCCAGCAACTCCTGTCTTCATCTTCCCAGCACTGGGATGACAGGCATTCACTGTCATGTCTGGCTTTTTATTTGGGTACTGGGGATACAAAGTCAGGTTCTCATGCTAGCATAGCAAGTACTCTACCTACCAACTCATAGCCCCAGCTCCAGGTCCAAGCCCTGGCTCCTGCCTCTGAATTAGGATTTCCTGTAATCTGTGTTTGCTCTGATTCAAACATTAGTAGCCTATATGCAGACCACTTAAGAGAAAAGATAAGATCTCTCCCTAAGTAGCTTGCTATACAGAGATAAATTTTCAAAATGCGCCACTGCAGATGGCTGACATTCGAAAAACAGTATCAAGTATTTAAATATTTAAGAATTGGACACATACCCCCATCCCTAACCTAAAGCTATCTCCAATTGATAACCACTTGCAAATGAAAATTTAGGCTTCTCCAAGGAAGTCTCACTGGGAAAACAACTACTCCTAAGGGTAGTCTGCATGTCAAATAGTAGACAGCATAGAAAATTAACTCAATGGCACCTTTGTAGATTCTTTGTCTCATAATGTCATATTGAGTGAGCCCTTTTCTTCATTAATTTCATCTTTATCTCTGTTTGTCTCTCTCTAGTCACAGAGGCCCACTGCATATATATCACAGCTTCTGGTGTTGCCTTTTTATGTCATTCCAAGTGTATGAATGAGTGGGTATACGCATCTATGTTTCTTGTGCCTTTTCTGGAACTTTTTTTCTGTTTGTTTGTTTTATCCTATTCTGATGTATTTGTTTTTGTTTTATCATTACATTATATTATAATATATTATAATCCTTAGAAGCTGTGTATTTTCTAACGAAAGACAAAAGGGGGTAGATTTGAATGAGAGGTGAGGTGGCGAGGGACTGAGAGGAAGAGAGGACATGGAAACTGTGAATAGGATATATTACATAACAATCCAATAAAACATCACCTTTTTAAAAAATACCACTTTTAATGTTTTATAAGCTATCTTAGGAATGTGGACAGAGCAAGCAAGCAGTTGGGAAATGTGTATTCAAAAGCATTTATTCCAAAGGTAAAGTGTCCTGACCAGATTATGACACAGTCATGAATTTTAAAGCTGTAGTTCACATATAGGAGGCAGAATAAGAAATTATATAAAATGCTATGTGGATGAAGGCACAGAAGAGCACTTATAAAGAGCTCACGAAAGGAATGCCATTCCAATCGAACACCCACGATGAACAGGGTCTCATGGTGTCAGAAGTGGCTCCACCTCCATGCACCTGTCCTAGAGAAAGCCCTCCCCGAGTGTGGTGAGGACCCATAAAGAATGAGATTTCATGCCTGTGATTAGCCTCTTTTAAGTAAGACCCCATTTTTACAGATGAGAGAGAATGGACTTTGATGGCTATGAACAGCCATATAATCTTTGGAAGCTTCAAGGATTTGCAAGAAGAAATGGGAACCTCATTCCTATAACCCTGAGGAACAAATTACTCTAATACTCTGGTGTGCTGAAAAGTGGGCTTGGGAACTCTAGATGAGCTTTCTGACAATGCCTGTTCTATCATGATTATTCTCATCATTGTTATGGCCAAAAGGTTTGGTAGATGGGTTGGAGAGATGTCTCAGTGATTAATAGCATGTATTCACCTTCTGAGGACTGCAGTTTGATTTCCAGCATCCACATCAAGCAACTCACAACTCACCTATAACTCCCACATAACGGAATTTTACAACTCTAGCCTCCCCAGAAATCTGTAATCACCCCTACCCCCCCCAGACATACTGTCTTTTCAAAAATATAAAAGCTTGCTTATGTGTTTATGGGAGGTTTCAAGAAAGAGCACGGTTTGCTGAGCTGTAACAAATTTCGTCTTCAAAGCACTTTACTTGGGTCCCGTCTAGACTTATATCTGAAATACACTCAGCACTATACCATGGTTCATTAAATTATTAAGACAATGCGAGGAAGGCCTGTTAGGGATGCTGGTTACCAAACATAGTCTTCTACAGGAGGCTTCAGGAAATAAATAGATCTCAGATCTAAGAAAATTCCTGAGTCTTATGAACAGAAAAGGCTTCCTCCAGAACAACTGGGCTGTTTTTAACTTTGAAGATGGTATGTATTACATAATTGGTCATAATAATTCACTTTTTATTTCAGCCCTGTGGAAATTTAGAGCAAAACATGTACATTCACTCACCAACTGAAAAAAAAAAACACCCATGATTTAAGTCTATGTGACTCCTATCCAAAGTTTATTTCCATAACCTGATTTTCATGCTGTCCTGATTATATCAACTACTTATTTTATCCTCTCCTATGTATTTTATAAGGTGCTTCAAACTGTTTGTGAAAGAGAGCAAGCCATAAATAAACAACACTGGAAACCATTGTCAGCTGAAGTGGGGACAATCTTTGGCACTTCAGTATAGCTGGCTGTAATGAACTGATAGGTGTTCAAGTTTGGACAGTGCTTACAGTAGGATTTCCTCTTCATTCTAGAACCATAGACTGTAGGAAGACAGAATCACCAGGTGGGCATCCTTACCAACAGATCCCATGTGATGAGAGGCACCCAGGCATTCTAATGAATGCTATTCTGCAACGATTGAACAGTCTATGAAAGAAAGAAGGCCAGTCACAGCATGAGAGGAAGAGAGTGTGTGAGAGTCCAGAGAAGGGAAAGTTATGGGAAGAGAGGAAGAGTAGGAGTAGGCAATGGAAGAAAAGACAGCAAGATATGATAACTGTGAAAGTAGAGAAACAAAACTGCTCCTATGGTTTTGGATGATTCTAATCCGTGGATGTGTTTATGAGATGGCTGGCCCTTCAGGTCCTTGCCTCTACAGCTACTGAGAAGGGACTGAAAAATTAATCAGTATCTCAGATTTCCATCTGAGATTGCAACATAAAAACAAAGATTATAAAACTAAAGATAAAATTTGAAGTAAATATAATTCCAGGGTGGGGGAGGCTAGAAAATGCACACAGGCCGATACCACCACCGAACAGGGGGAGATTACTATCCTCTTTCCTCAGACGCTGAGAGGTCTTTCCTCTTTCATCTACAATTTTCTATCAGTGGCCTATTTAACCCCTGGGAGACAGGATAAAATCTTCACTAGGGATATAATTTAAGTCTAAGGAATTGGCTCAGTAGGGCATGAGCTGATTTTCCAGAGGCTCTGAATTCGGGTCTCAGTGCCCACGCCCAGCCGTTCACACCATCTGTAACTACACCTCCAAGAGATTCAGTGCATCATGTGCACCTTTACTTACATGCACCTCGCGGCCACACAAATAAAAATAAATCTTTCAAAAGCTGTAAATACTAAAGCTTTCATGGTCTCCTTTTATAGTTTTGCATTCTAACCCCTTGCCATGCTAACAAACAGCAGTATGCATTCTTGACTTTTATTTTAAAAAAAAGTAAAGGAATTCTCAGAAGAAAATTTCTTCAGCAGTTATACCATGAGAGAAAAATTCATTAAAACTAAAGATAATAGAGTTTTAAAGTTAAAGTAAAATTTCAGAGGGGCATGCTAGGAAATAAAAAAAAAAGGCCAATATTCCTTATGAACATAGATGCATAAATCCTCAACAAATTACTAGCAAACCAAATTTAGCAGCATATTAAAAGGATTATACACTATGATCAAATGGGATTTGTGCAGGAATGCATGCAAGGGTAAATGCAAAACATAAGACCCAATGAAAGTACTATAGCAAGCTAGTAGAAAAAAGAGAAAAAACACACCATTATCATAATTAATACCGAAAAAAATTTGATAAAATGCAGCATTCTTTCATGATTAAATAAATTTTCAATAATTAGAACACAATGGAATTCCTCTACATGAAAAAGATTGTGTATGAATAACTCATAGCCAACATCATATTGAGTGATAAAGAACTGGCAAGTATATTTGGTAACCCCCACTACTATTCACACACAAAATTAGGCAAGAACAAGAGATAAAAGATATCCATTTGGAAATTTCAAAATATAATTATTTCTATTTATAGATACATTTTTTCACGTAGAAAACTTTAATGAGTCTATGAAAAACATGAACTTACAAATTCAAAGAAGTTGAGTAATGCATAACCAAAATTACAAAAATAATATATAATCTAATTGTTAAAATTAATTATATATCCAAATATCAATAATGGACAATTTTATTTTTTTTAAGAAAACATAATTTACCAGAGCATCAGGAAGAACAAAGTAGTTAGAGCTTGGCAAAAAAAACTGCCTCTACTCGCTAAGCCATCTTGTCTGCCCCCACCTGACACTTTATTCAAAACCTAAAATAGGTTGGAAATCTAAATTTGAGGCTTAAAAGTTTAAAACTCTTTCAAAACTTGGGAAAAAAAAAATCTCCCTCCACCTGCAAAAGCACAGGCAACCAAAGAAAGAAGCTGAGTTTCATCAACATTTAGATTTTTTTTGTACATCAATATACTTCAGGAGTGTGAAAACATACCCTACAGAATGGAAGGAAAGATCTGCCACACGTCTGATAAAGGTGGACTGTTCAAGGTGAGAATGGAATTTCCAGTGCAACCACAGACAACCCTATTGAAAAGAGGGCAAATATTTGCACAAATTCCCCAATACACAATTGGCCAACATAATAAGATGTTTAACAACATTAGTAACTAGGAAGTTCAAATTAAAACTACAATGAGAAACTACTTCACACATTTAACAATAAAAACAAAAAGTAGTTTTGGTGACTCCTAAGAAGTCACTGAATTACGTTTAGAAAGCAATGGCTCACATGTATAGCACTCATCTAGCACGTACAATGTCTGGGGTTGATTCTTAAAACAAACAAAAAAAATTATAGGTTCATAATATATCACAGTAATGCATTCAGTCTCCTTCATTTCTCTCTTCCTTCCCCTACTCAACCAATTGCATACTGGTGTTCAGTACTATTGATCCAAATCAAATGGTGGCAATAACTAATATGCATTTCAATAGATGAAGTGTTGACAGAGGTTTCTGTTCCGCCCAGTCTCACAGCCGATCAGTCCCAAAGAAACACACAGATGTCTACATTAATCATAAATTGGTTGGACTATTAGCTCAGGCTTCTTATTAACTCTTTCTTTCTTCCTTTTTTTTGGTTTTTCGAGACAGGTTTTCACTATAGTTTTAGAGCCCATCCTGGAACTTGCTCTTGAAGACCAGGCTGGCCTTGAACTCACAGAGATCCACCTGCCTCTGCCTCCTGAGTGCTGGGATTAAAGGCATGCACCATGACCACCTTGCTTACTCTTTCTTACATCTTAAATTAGCCCATAATTCTTATCTGTGTTAGCTACAAGGCTTGGTACCTTTAATCAGCAAGGCATTTTCATCTTGCTTTCTCTGTGGGCTGGGAGATTGCAGACTCACAGTTTCCTCTTCCCAGAATTCTCCTGTTCTTGTCACCCCGCCTATACTTCCTGCCTGACTACTGGCCAATCAGTGTTTTATTAAGACAAGACCATTGTCGCATAGCAATGAAGGGTTGAGCAAAATGCATGATTTACATATAACCAAATGATTGGGTGGAAAAATAATAACATACTGATAGATTGTATGTGACTTCTGCAACTACACAAAGAAGCCAAGCACAAAATGCATGGTCTCTAGAAGAGACAAACTCATGAAGACAGCAAGCTGATTAGTAGTTCCCAGGGTGGGAAGGATGACTGGGGAGTTCTTGCTTAATGGGTACAAAGCTGCTTACAGAGGAGGGGAAACTATTTTGAAACCAGTGGTGAACTGTACAGTTCAAACAGGCTAACAAGGCAAGCTTTATATATTCACTACACGTCAAGTATTTTATATCTA
The DNA here is from genome assembly GCF_982192425.1 of Myodes glareolus. NCBI lineage: Eukaryota > Metazoa > Chordata > Mammalia > Rodentia > Cricetidae > Myodes > Myodes glareolus. The sequence continues at coordinate 52,783,781 of NC_142039.1, read as the reverse complement.
AGTAAAAAACAATTTTAAAAAGTTTAACAGCTCTGAACTTTTGTAGCTCACTTTAAAGGACTTAACTTGGGCTGAATCTAAGTAAATGCTCAATGAAATACAAATTATAGAATAAGGAGTAATTTTAACATTTAACAACAAAATTAAAGATAAATTTGTCAAGTGTTTTTTGCTATAGTCTCTGGTCTCCATGAACATGGAAAGACACAGGTACACCCAACTTTGATGCTGTTGATGGACATGGTACCTACTCTATGGTCTTCTTCCATCTGTGCACGTCTCTGTTTGGATGTCCCCTTCTTGCGGATCCTCCCCTGCCAATGCATATGACAAACAGGAACAAACATGTCCCCCAATACATACGCTGACCTCTGCTGCAGCCTCCTCCTTCACAAAACAGCACCTCACCCCATTCCTCCCATCCTTCCTATTGTCCCAAGTCCTTATTTGTCACCAGACTTCTGAGGCACCTTGGACAGCATCTTGGTCTCCTAATCACTGACACAGTTCCAGGAGCTTCCTAGATATTTGGCATAAAACTAGTGCTCAGTAAGAATCTGCAAAGACAGCAGAAGGCCATGAAGGAAAGACAGCTCAAAACGTTTTCATTTTCACTTTACTTGCTTCATGGAAACTAATAATCTTACAGAGAATTTCATATTTAACAACAAGCTTTCAGTTATTTTCTTTTGTTTGCAAAAGATTTTATTGATTATACATACTTTGAGTTTGGATGCTCACCTTCCTGGACCTGGAGTGAGGGGGGAGGAACTTGGACTTCCCACAGGGCAGGAGACCCTGACTTCCCTAGGGGACAAAGAGGGAGGAGGAGAGGGAGGGGGGGAGTGGGAGGGCGTTGGGAGGAGGGGCGTAAATGGAAACTTTTTATAATTTAATAAAATTACAAAAAAAAACATTTTTAACAGAAGTGACTTAACTTTTCTTTCTTTCTTTCTTTTTTAATAAAGACAAAGTTTCTCGTAGATCAGGATTCTCTCAAACTCACTATAAAGTCAAGGAATGTTTCTAAACTCCTGGTCTTCCTGTTCCTGTAAAGTTGTTGGATTATGAGCTTCTGAGCCTGGTCTATTGTTAAGGGCAGGCCATATAGCCGACTCCCAGCAGTTGGAGCCACTCAGATGACCTCAGAGATGCCACTGCAGAGAAGATGTCACCCAGAGGAGAAGGCAACATGCAGAAGTGCATGTGTTCCTCATTTTCCTCTCCCCATGGCTGACTAGGCGGAATCTGTGTGTGGGCATGAGCACAGCTTTCCTTCTGGTTTACCTTCTTCCCCTGCAACAGGGTTGTGGCAAGGTAACAGCCCTATCTGCTGCTATTAATTGATCACTCTTTTTCACAAGGCCAAGGGCTAAAAGAAAGATTTAAATTGCTACCTATTAAAAAGAGATTTTGCACTATATTAAGTATATATGCCCTTTTTTGTCAAAAGTGTTTAAAATATGGAAAATCTTCAACTTCTGGTACCTATGCCCTAGATAACAGCCACACACAACACTGAATGACTGATCAATTACTATGCATCCCTCATGGAATGCCATCAATTCCAGGACATTTCACCCATACTGTGTGTCTTGATTTTATTCCTGACAATGAAGCCATGGAAACAGACAGATTGGTATCTAGGCTTTATCAATGCTGGAACTCAAAGCTATGGATAGCTCAAGTACATATCCAGTGGCTAGTTCCCTAGATTCATGTTGAAACATTAACTTAGAGAGGCCGCCTAAGGTCTTTCCAAACAACTGAGACCTACATTCCACCTATAAGCCTTCTATTTTGGAAGTGCTTGTTTCCAGAGTGACTTTGTCATAGGCTATGAAAGCTAGCAAAATGGCTTACAAAAGAAGGTTCTCAGATGTACCAGGAGGCATCTATGTGGCATTTGGCTACTCTGAAAATGGCCTTTATGTTAGATCTGACCTGCATATGCATACAGAACTGATCCTGGGTGAGCTAACAGGACTGGTGCTTAGTAGTGGCACTGGATGAAAGCTTTTGACTCTCTGGATCATTAGCTACAGTGACCTTCATAGGAAAAGCAAGCAGGACATTGCCGAGAGAGACACTGTGCACACAGAGGCTGGGCTAGAGAGGCCTATGCAGCAACATCCATTCTGATTTCTCCTCTTCCTACCTACAATGTAGTCCTTGGCCTCCTCCTTTTAGCTTCACTTCTTCAACTGTTTCCTCAGGGACAGGCCACTGGATGAAGACTTCTTCTGCTGAGCCCCAAGATCAATTTCCTGCCTGAAAAGTTTCTCTAGATGTATATATCCTAGGCCCCACACACTTCGGTCACTAAGTCCTTCACATGACCCAAAGGCAGACTTTTGGAGCAGACTGTGGACTGGCCATGAAAAGGGTTCTCCTTAGCACACTCTGCACTGTGCACTACTCCCAGTACACAGATACCAGCATCTGCCTCATGGAACTCACTTTGGCCCAGACCCTTTCTTTCCTGGGTACAGGATTTGGTTTTCTGTACCCAAGAGAAACAGAAGTTTCTGGAGCATATGCCAATCAATAGTACATGAAGTGACTGCCAGAGGGACACCCCTCTACAGGCATCCTCAATTTCCCTGAGAGACTTGGAACACAGGAATTTTCACCCTTTTGATACTTTAGAATTTAATCCAGGTGTTGTATGGGTAGTCTTCCCAGGTACTAGCATGCTCTGTGCAATTTGGATAGTGATATGCCAACCTCAAGGGCTTGATTCCTCTTGAAATACCTGCTCAAGGAAAAGACATGGGAGGCAATGGGCAGATAGAAAGAGAAATACACTATGGCACTTACAGGCTAGAGTTTCACCTCTGGTAAAGGACCCTTTAGAACTCTCCTCTTTCTACATTAGCTACTGTCACTAGAGAATACAATGACTAGAAAGTACCAGTCAACAAGTAAGGAGGCAACAAGCTGGTGGTTGGATGCTAGTGTACTGAGAAGGGAGCAGGTAAGTGTAGAGCCTGTTCCCCACAAAAGAGCCTTGAATCTTTACATTAAATCTGTCTTTGAAATGAATAATGACGAGATATGTGACTTACTCCACCATTAGCTACGATTTTGCTTCTTGTTGAAAGATGTATAAAGCCTTAGATGATGAGCAATGGAGAGAGAAATATAGGAAGCTATTTAGATGACAGGTCTTGATGGAGATAAAGGGCAATTTCAATGAACAGACTTCTTTCTGGATACTTTCCCTAAGGACAGCAAATATCAGCTTCCAGCTTTCATCTGTGTCTCAGATTGCCTTCTTCAAAGTCAAAGTATCATTTCCTAGTAGAAGTGCAGAGCCAAAGTTCAGGTCTCAATGACACCAGAGATGGAGGTTTGAGTATTAATTTGAACATTCATTGTAAATAGCAATGAAAGTAGATCAGGAAGCATTTAGGGAATTTTGGAGAGAGAGAGAGAGAGAGAGAGAGAGAGAGAGAGAGAGAGAGAGAGAGAGATAAGAAACCAATAAAAGAAAATTATGAAGACTCATCCATCACAAAAGTATTAAGGATAGTAAATTAACAAATATACCATTGGCTACTTCTTATAGGGAAAGAAGAGATAAGAATCACACAGTGTCAGGGACACCTCAAGAGGACAACTTGGTGCTTTACTCTAGCTGCTTTCTTCAATATGCACCACAACGTAAAAGTACAGCCCCACAGGAATAATGAAGACTTTTTTCCCTACGGAGTGAAGTGGTATTATCATCTCACTCAGGGAAGATATTAACACTGCCATGCCTAGGAACAAAGTTCTGATGTGGGATACTCTTCTGTATACTGTGAATATGTTTTACTACCATTGGTTAATAGGTCATTGCTTTGGCCTATGGCAGGGCAGAATATACATATGCAGGAAAGCCAAACTGAGACAGGGAAAAAGAAGGTGGGGTCAGGGAAAGGCAAGCAGACGCCTGAGAAGCAAGATATGAACTAACAAGCCACAAGTCTTGTGGTAAAATATAAACTAATAGAAATGGTTTGACTTAAGATGTAAGAGCTAGTTGATAATAAGCCTGAGTTAATAGGCCAAACAGTTTTTAATTTATATTAAGTCTCTGAGTGGTGATTTTAAAAGTAGCTGCAGGACCAGGCAGAACGAGAAACCTCCAGTTACAATGGAGGACCCTTTCTCTTTTATCTTCCTGTCTTGCTCTCAGAAATGGTTGCCATGAGTATTGCTGCAATTACCTGGTGCTATACAGAGAAAGAATGCTTGCCTAGTACTCCTTACTTCTTAAAGCCACCCTCCCTGAGCTAGCTGGCTAGATCACTGAGTTTTAAAGGGCCAAAGAAACATAGCTGCCTGGCTTCTCTAACACTAAAGTGGAAATGTCTCTAAGGAGAGCTGGCACTGGGGTTAGTTGGCCAATAGTTAGTGCCAGATCTAGGATGTGAATCCAGAAGCACAGAGCTTGAGAGCTCACGCCCCTAAGGAATATATGCTTTCAAAGTAAAGAGGTGAGAGCCATAAGTCCTGTGTGTGCTAAAAATGAGATTCTTTGGGACTACAGAGGAAGAAAAAGTTACTTTAAAATGGGCTTAAAAGTATGTTTGAAAAAGTATATCAGAAAACTTCTTAAATGACTGCAGGGTGTTGGGGGTGAGATCACCAACCAGATGCAAAAATAAGGCAGCCAAATGGAGGCAGAAACATGGCGCTGGCCAAGCTGAGCAAACTGGACAGAGCACAGTGCAGAGAAATTCAGAGCTTAAAAAAAACATGAGAATATCACACATAATGCTTCTCTCAGTATTTATTAAGAATTAAATACAGTGGTATTCAAGTAACCAAATAAGAGTTCATATGTCCTTAATGCCTCCCTCAGACTATCCCAAAAATATCTTCTTAATTTTAGCCTATTTCCTTCAAATTTCAGTGTAAAATTCTTTAAAGTAACATGCTGCAAACAAGCTATCTTACTGCAAATGTTAGCCTCCTCATAGTTTAAAAACTTTGTTTAAAAACCTTGTAGTTTAATACTAAAAATATTTTCCATTTTATAGGAAGAAACTATGATTTACTTACTGTTCATTTGTTTGTGGCCAGGGTCTCACTAAGTAGCCCAACCTGGCACCGATCTCTGGCCTCCTGCCTCCCCCACTGAATTCTGGGATTACAGGACTATGCTACTACATGACTTGATATGTAGGGTTGCTTTTTGTTGTTATTATGCAGCCAAAGATGACCTCGGAATTTCTGATACTTCTGTTTCTAGCTTCCCAGGGCTGGGATTATTGGAATGGGCCACCATGTCTGCTTTTATGTGGTTCTAAGAACCAAATCTTCAAGAGCATTAGGCAAACAGTGTACCAAGCAAACTAGATCTCCAGCCCGTTTGTCTGTTTTGAGATAGCTCAGGCTATCCTGGAACTATGTAATGCAAGCTCATCTCTGATTCCCAGCAACCATCCTGCCTCAGCCTCTCAAGTGTTAGGATTCCAGGCATGAACCACCACAAGAGAGTCAGTTTTCATATTATTACTTACTCTGTTTTGTTTTAAATTGCTTAAATTGCATACAGATGTTTAAGTAATAATATACTCTTCCAAAATTGCTGGTGATCCTGAAATAAACTGGGTAATACTTAAAACTACACTAAGGTGATCATTAATTTTCACGTTCAATTAAATGTGGAATCATTATATGCTGCTTCTCACAAGATAAGTCACACCCATAAAATGTGCTTGAGAAAACACTCCAAAAATGCTGCACACACTTGCCAGTGCTGGGAAATGCTTGCACTCACACCAACGCATTACTAGATTTGTTTATTAACAAGAGTTATTAAAACAAGTCCACAAGCAGAAAACAAAGCAGGAATCAGGAGTTCCCTATAAAGTCTTTCAAGACAACAGAGTGAAAAAGGAAGAAGGTTCAGGAAATTCTCTGGGCACAAATTATCAGGACACTTTGATTCCAAGAGCCCTGTCTTGGGTAGCAGGGTGAACATAAGTTTTCTACAGAGACAATAGCCACTTCTTGCTCTGCTGGGGCTTAGTTACCTGACCCAGCCCTTTCCTGACCAAAAAAGATAAGTCCAGAAGCTGCCAGGTATAAAACACAACACAGTGGCCTAAGTAGAAAATATATACACTTAAAGTTATCATCTATTCACCAGTCCACTTAATGTGTGTGCATCAGCACCCACACACCCACATACATGCATGGTATACACACATATGTAACGCATATACACATCATGTACATATTAAGTAGAATGCCCTATACTGTTACAGGTGTGGAAGGCATGAAAACATAACAATGTCCCTTTAAAACATTTTAACCCATAGCTAGAATCCCTAAAGTATCAAATCAGATGTCTCAGTTCTTTTCTCTATGAAAAGAAATGACAGTTGTTTTCATCTTTCCACTAGACAAACAGCTTTCCAAAATAAAAGTTAACAGTGCTCTATTTCTTGTGACACTGTTGTGATCTTTTTTAGCCAGGAAAGGAACTTAATTTAGAGTAAGTAATGCCACTGCCACTTAAGTCTATGAATGATGAAAGGAATGTCAACCGTTCTAATTCCGCAATTCCCAAGCATTGACAATTAATGAAACACTCTTTACTAGTGGGAGTTGTTTTAAGCAGCAGATAAAGGAGTCACTGAGCCTTTTAAGATTTATTCTCATAACCAAATTGCATATCTCTTCATCATTATCCAAAGTATAATTAAAAGATGACATTTAAAAACAAACCTTAAAAAAAAAATCAAACTGCATCCCACTCCCGACGGAAAAGTAAGTAAGAAACAAGGCTTGTCTTCCAGGAGCGCAGGGAGGAAGTGCGCAGCCCATCTTGATCTCGTCTCCCTATGTGCTGCAGCTGTCACCCCGGGCATCAGTCTCACTTGTCAATACATCAAGTGCTGGATCGTATCACTGAATGCTATTGGACAGATATTAATTGTGCTGTTTCACTGCTGTCATTGACCTTTTCCAACAGAAAACAAATCAATAGGAGGATCTTAGGAAAATTGCTTCCTCCCTGGGTTTGATCCAGAACTTGGAAATTTACTGAGTGACATATTTGTTAGACCATCTGCTTCATAATCATCTAAACCAAGAGAAAAGGTGTCCATTCATGTTAGCCCAAACACAAAATCCAGAGACCTCTATAATTCCTTGACTGGAGTCATGCTAATTATCAAAAGACAACATTTCTGAGCCAAAGCTGAACAGTCTGGCACTATCTGTCCCATATATCAAAAGGACAACTATGTGAATGTGCCTCGTTTGCGGTCTTTCCTCTTTGGTTTTAGCTCTGCTCACCAACACTAAGCCACTTTACTTTGCAGTCTGCATCACCAGAGAGCACATCCTCATAAGGTACACAGGATTAGGGTCTGGAGGGAGGATCAAGACCAGTATCATCATGAAGTTTTCCAGGACTTAACCATTACCATTGTACACAATATTTTATAACATCTTGGAATACAGGGAACTTGACTAGAATAACAGCAGTAAACGTTTTTCTATTAACTGTTGTGATGATTTTCTCTTTTGGCTTTTTGAGGGGTCTACCACCCATCTCCCAAATAAATAACACACTGAAGCGTAATCTTATCTATAAACGCCCAACCTTAGCTTTGCTAATGTCTTGCCAGCTTTTCTTAACTTAAATTATCCAGATGACCTCTGGGTTTTTTCCTTTTCTTAACTTCTGCAAATCTTATATTCACTCTTACTTCGTGGCTGAGTAGTTGGTCCCTAGCATCCACCTCTCCATGTTCTTTTGCTCCACTTTTTCCTTGTTTCTCCTTCTATTTATACTCTTTACTTGCCAACCCTGACTATCCTTGTTTCTGACTCGCTATTGGCCATTCAGCTCTTTATTAGACCATCAGATATTTTAGACAGGCAAAGAATCACAACTTCGCAGAGTCAAACAAATGCAGCATAAACAAAAGCCACACTCCTTACAATAATATTCCCCAACAATTAACATTACACATATATTAACCAATACTTTTTAGTTAAAGTATTTGATATAAAAATAAGAATAAGTCAACTAACCCCAAGAAGACCAACCCATTCTATGAACCAAGGGTCCTCAGGCAATTGACAGATCTCCTTCAATTAGTATATGATCAGAACAGCTGTGAGATACACCATGGCATGATACTGTACAGGAAGGGATGAACAGCTGGTAAGACACACCAGACCCCATGACTCTTCATCCTTAATCATATCCTATATGATTCAATTTTTGTGTCAATATGAAATAATACAATTACAGAAACAGATCAGTAATGGTCAGGATGAGGCAGAGCAGCTTAGGAGAAGGGTGGTCAAGGTTATGAAAAGTAATAAGGAGGATCCTGGTGGTGACAGAACAACTTCACATTTTGACTTTAGGAAAACATTAGAGGGGCTGGAGAGACGGCTCAGCAGTTAAGAGCACTGACTGCTGTTCTAGAGGAATTGGCTCAAATACCAGCACATACATGGCGGCTCAAAACTGTCTGTAATTCCAGTTTCAGGGTATCTGATACTCTCAAACATACAATGCAGACAAATACCAATGCACATAAAATAAAACAGAAAATCATTAGAATTAAATACCCACACAAATGACAACAAGCAAAAGTTGAAGATCTTTGGTAGATCAAGGAATTGTATCACTATTAACTTGGCAGCTTACTTTCCAATTAATACCATAAGGAAATTGGAGAAATTTCCTGCACCTGTTCTTACAACGCACATGCATCTACAATCTCCACCCCAAAGCAAGTGTAAAATTTCCACACCCATGAAGAATCTTGCCCATCCGCTGGGCTTTGAGTTTACTGCATGGAAGGGCTTTGTGGGAGCCTAGTCTGTTTTGATACTCACCTTCCTGGACCTGGGGGGAGAGGGGAGGACCTTGGACTTCCCATAGGGTAGGGAACCCTGACTGCTCTTTGGCCTGAAGAAGGAGGGGGAGAGGGGATGGGGGGAGGGGAGCAGAGGGGAGGGAAGTGGGAGGAGGGGAGGAGGTGGAAATTTTTAATAAAAAATAAAAATAAATAAAAAAGAAAATGGGATTTACCTCAAATCCCATGTAATTAGGAAAAAAAAAGAATCTTGCCTATCATACCCTTCACAGTCTAGTGAAAGCATTCTCGTAAGGGGCCTATGGTTGTCACTCTCCTCTGAACACAGGGAATTCATCTGAAAATGTTATGAGTCACCATTCGATTACTTCCTTCCCTTCTCATTTTCTTTTTCCTTTTTCCTTTCTTCTTATCCTTCCTTCCTCCCTCTCTCCTTCCCTTCTTTCCTTCCTAAGACAGGGCCTCACTGTGTAGTCTTGACTGTCCTGGCCCTTGTTTTTTAGACCAGGTTGGTGTCAGACTGACTGAGCTCCACCTGTCTCTGCCTCCCAAGTGCTAGGATTAAAGATGCTCACCACCCGGCCTGGCTACTTCTCTTCCTTTCTCCAGGCTCTCCTTCCCATGACACACTACTCAGATCAATCCCAACTACTCTTTCCTCCTTTCAAACCCAAACCAATTACTAACGCATACACATGCTTAAGAGAAAGGGTCTAACTCTACACCCCTGGTTGGCCTAGCCTTCACTCTTGTGACCAGGCTGGCCTCAAATCTTCAGAGATCTGTCTCTGCCTTGGGTGTGCTGAGAGTAAGGGAGTGTGCCATCACACCTACCCAGTACTGATGGATAGTGTTGCCTGGGTTCCTGAAGGGAAACAATGCCATGCCGTTTCCTGCACTATAAGCTCTGGTTCCTAGCAGCCTGAGTTCTTAACCTTTCCTCGAAATTTCTGGGCTCTCAAAGCTAGACTGAGAAGAGGAAAACCTCTCAGTACAAGTGGACAGGTGAATTCTCTCGGGGGTAGGGCAATTCTACTTGCTTGGAAGAAGGCAGAGTCTGCGAACAGGTAAAGCGGTGGGTAGACATAGGCCACGAGTCAGCACCCTTCATCTTCCAGAGGCTCCCCAGCAGAGCACGTCAAGGGAAGGGCGAATTCCAATGCTGCTCTGCTCCACAAAGGCACATTTAGTGTCCACTTTCTGCTCAGATTCTTACACACGACAGCACCTGCTCTTGAGGGGTGCAAGGACATAAGGGCCGTGGCAGAAAGCTGCTCCCACTTGGGCAGGGAAAAGTGGATTCTAGTAAGTCACTGGCTTTTGCCATTCTCTCAGCTTAGGTGTGCACTAGTTTAATTGCTGCTGCTAGTATACTTAAAGAGTAGATTAGCTAAATAAAAAAAAAAAACCAACAAAAAAAACTGACTTTGGAGGCAGACGAATTCCAGCTATATCACTTAATAACAGGTAACCTAGACAACCTATGAAATCTCTCTCTGAGTCAATATCCCCACTTGGAAATTGAGGGTGACTGGTAAGTTATTAAAGAGAAAAGGCTCAGGACAGCAGCTGGAAGGAGAAAGACCCTCGTGTTGTTTATCACGAAGCAGTCTGGGAAGCTAGGGACACGTCACTCAGCAATGGCCAGGCTCCTGTTAAAATCTGGCTTGCCTCAGGCAATGTGGGCAAAAAGTTCACACCATACACTCGGAACCCTTCTCATGCTCAAATGGCATTTTATGTGCAGTTCAAGAGAATCTAGAACTCTCTGTAGTTCCCTCTTCCCATGCAACAACAGGCCCCAACTATGAGTCTGTTCTGCATGTAATGTTCAGTACCCTCCTGAAGCCTCTCTTCCACACAAAAGCTCTGGCCCTGGTGATGAGATATGTGTCTTCTTTTGGACTCCCTCCAGCATGTGGTGTCACTTTGTGAGATGTTTGGTGGGAGGCCCAACAGAACACTGCCTCTTTGTAGGTACCACTGTGGTTTCAAAGATGTAAGTATAGAAAAGTGATAAGTGGAATCCTTGCTAGCACCAGGAGAAGTTCCACAGTCTCAGAAACACACACCCTGGGCCATATGTGAGGTTTCCATCACTGCAACAAAATGCCCCAGATATCTTACATGAAAAGGCTTGTTTGGGATCACTGTTTCAGAGAATTAAGTCTGTCACTATTTGCACCTCTAAGGATACGGAAGTATAAACCTGCTTCCTCATGTCTAGGAAGCAAAAGAGAGAGGCAGAATTCCATAGTCCTCTTCAGGGAAATGTTCTCAACGACCACCTACAGGGCACTGTTATCTCAAAGCTTTGCCACGTCCCAAGAGTAAACCCTAAGGATCATGCTTGTGTGGGATATTTACAATCCAAGCCACAGTCACCAACTGTAAGAGAGGTGAGACTACTCATTCCCGCCTCCATACTAGATACGTAAAAGCTAAACATTCACTGTTCTTTGCCAAATGTCCGCCTTGGAGGCCTCATTGTCTTCCTCTGCCTCCTCAGAAAGAAAAAGTAGCTGCTTCATGAAAGGAGGGGAAAATTTAATGACACCTGGAAAATTTTAAAGGCCAACATCAGTGCAAAGGGCCATCAGAGGAGCTGGAGGATGTTTGTCTGGGCTGTATTAAAGACGTGTGTGGGGTGTGTGTGTGTGTGTAGTGTGTGTAGTGTCTTCATTGCTCCAGACAGACAGCATCTCTCCACTGAAGGCAGCTTTACAGTCCCATTTCCCTCCTCCCTCCTCTCCAACCCAAAAGGCCTCACTGGGTTCCCTCTTCCTTACTGCTTCCTCTGTCCCTAGCTTTCCTTGTCATGCTAGTAACAGGCAATCATCCTAATTAGAGTAGCTCATGCTAAACTGAGTAGACACGAAGGAAAAGGAAGTTGAATATTGTGAGTTAATGGGTCCTAATTCTCTAATTGTATCCCTTTTTCTTCCAATGTTAAATCTTAAAATTTTATCCATTACATCAAGTCACTCTCCCCAAACAAATTCAACATAACTTTTAGCCATGGATATGAAATATAAGAAGGAAAACAGATGGAGGGGGAACTTAAAAGGACATTGGATAAAAATAAGATATCAGTTGGCAAAGCCAAAAACACACTTCTGCCAATCTGAGCACATGAAACTTCTATAATAATATGTGTTAACCAGGCAGAATGAAATGGTAAAATGCACTCTGCGGAACACAGTGCCAATTGTCCCCTTCACCAAGTGTCCTAGTCAAGTCACACTAACACCAACACTTAGACTAAATGCTGCTTGAAAGGCACCCCTAGGTTCACTCTCCTTTTGAGATAAAGAAGCTACAACTCACAGTCACCTTTGCAAACACCCCGAGACCATTCACTGCAGCTCTGTTACTGATGTCTAAGCAAACAGAGGTATGATCCTTGGAGATCCTCCAGTTCTCCCCTTGCTGTAGGGACCTTGGTGGTTACAGGTTCCAGATGTTATGATCATGATGGGAAATTCCACAATAGTGTGAGTGAAAAGTAAACATTCAGTGATGGTGTAGAAGGTCCTTCTGTCTATGTGTTGATTTCATTGGTTGAATAAAGAAACTGCCTTGGGCTTTTGATAGGGCCAAATTAGGTAGGTGGAGTAGACAGAAATGAATGCTGGGAAGAAGGGCAGAGTGGCAGGCGCCATGAAGCTCCTGTCCAAGACTGACGCTGGTTAGAATTTTTTCCAGTAAGCCACAACCTCGTGGTGTTACACAGATTGGTAGAAATGGGTTAAATCAAGATGTGAGAGTTAGCCAATAAGAGGCTAGAAATAATGGGCCAGGCAGTGATTTAATTAACACAAATTCTGTGTGATTATTTCGGGGGATAAGTTAGCTGGGCAGCCAGGATGAAAAGCAGGCCTGTTCCTCCTGTAACACAGTGAAATAAGTAGTTCAAGGTTAAGTATGCTGTTAGTACAGCAATGGCCTAACCGATCCTGACATCAATAAGGCTTCAGATTCTGGAAAATGGAGGAATCAAAAGTCACTGAAGGGTGGCATCACCTTGGAGTGGAACCACATTCTTAATAACAATGCCATTTTATCATTTACAAATAATTTTGATAACTTAGTATATTTTTACTTAGGTTATGGAGATTTACAGAAACATGACCACTTACAAACAGTTATAAAGATGACATTCCTAAAATGTAAATGTGCATTAAGTAAGCATTTGGCTAAAATGTAACAAATGGAATCTCTGAAAATCTAAAGAACAATGCAATAAAAGAGGCCAACCAGACGGGTTGTTGAATCATGATTTCTAGAAGTTTCTATAATGAAGACTGACAACCAGTCTTGGCTATGTCAGAATTTTAGCTGTCTCTTAGCATTCACAGGATGGTCAGAATACCCAGGAAAGCTTTTCAAACTTTACAATTCTTTGTTCTGGTAGTACCTTTCTGTTTTAGGGTGAAAATAAAGGAAATTTGGTTGTGCTCCCTCCCAACAGCAATTCAGTGTGTAGTGCCTATGGAAACAACGCACAAGGGACACTAGGCTACCATGGGGGATGCAGACCATCTTAGGTGAAATTCTATTGCTGTGAAGAGACACCATGACCATAGCAACTCTTCTAAAGGGAAACTTTTAATTAGGGTTAAGGTTCAGAGGTTTAGTCCATTATCATCACGGCAGGAAGCATGGCTGCACACAGGCAGACATGGTGCTAGAGAAGTAGTTAAGAGTTCTACATCTGGATTGGTGGGCAGCAGGAAAAGCAAGTGAACCACTGGACTTGGCTTGAGCTGAAACCTCAAAGCCCACCGCCTGTGACACACTTCTTCCAACAAGGCCACACCTCCTAATAGTGCCACTCCTTATGGGCCTATAGGAGTCATTTTCATTCAGACCAATACACGGATTTTCTGCTTCTTCACTGACAAGATAATGGGCTGAAGGAGACCCATATCTTGTTGGTTTAGTTTTGGTAGGCAAGGCATACATACATACTAACATAACCTCAACATACATTGATGGTTTCTCACCATCAGTGTCAACTATCAACTGCTACTCCAGATACCAAAGGTCACCAAATACCAATGCAAACAGATGTCTATTGTATGTTGATCACCAAAACCTAAATCTTAGATAAAATTAAAGCTCAAAGGAAACTTCTGGGACTTAGGGCCTCTAGAACTTGGCCATTTCAGAAATTATTATCTAGGAAACTTCAAGAGAAGCAAGCAAACCAGAAAAACAAAAGTGCTATACCAGAAAGGCTTCTAAGAACCTCTGTAAGTATGCCAAAAAGCTTCCAAGAACCAGAATTCATCATTAGTATTGGCTTTAGCCAGAATGAGGCAGGAACAAGTTCCTGACATTAAATCTGTCCAAAGAAGCCTGATCCTGATTTCTTTGAGGGTAGCAGCCAAATCCATCATTCAGTGGCCAATCAAAATCCAAGAGAATGTCCAAAATATTCCAATTCACTAACACATGTACACATTGATACTTTCTCATTTTCTACTGTAATAAATTCATCATGACTTTAAATCAATATTTTACTGCTTTGGGGACTGTAGTTCTTTGAAACCTCACTTCCGTGCATTATTTATTCTCAGAAACTCCAAGGGTAATTTGAAAAATATAGCTCCATCATTTTTTTCTTCAACAGGATTGGCAAAATCTTCAGTGTGACAATGAAAAACATTAGCAAGAAGGTAGATTAAACAGGACTCTCATATATTGCTGCCTGGGTTAGGAGGGGAATGTAGGAGGCTGCATTCCTATCTGTAACATGTTCTCAGAAGTGGTAATGTCAACTGAATGTGTATGATATTATTCTCTGTATTAGCAGGAATGTTTCATATTTTTCTTAACAAGAATTTTAAAAACATACCCCGCAAAGGGATATGTGATGAGACAGGTCACTTTCTTTATGCCAAGCCAAATACAAAGAACTGTGCAAACAAGCATGACTATTAGGACAACAGCTGTAACCACACTTCTTCTTGTTTTTGGCTCTTATGGTTCTAACGTTCATTTTACTATGTTTGTTTATTTGTTCCCCATTTTGACAAGGGGTATAACTCAGTAGCCCAGGCTGGCCTCCAGATCAATATGTAGCCCAGTGTGGCCTCAAACTCCTGACAATCCTCCTGTTTCAGCATCCTCAGTTCTGAGATTACAGGTAAGACCTACACACAAAACTTAAACAAACAAACATATGTACACCCTCAGGGACAAGCAAGATGGTGAAGGCTAAGTGTGCCAACCTGAGTTGAATCCCTGAAAGCCACATGGTAGAGGAAGTATGGAATCAACTCCTGAAAGTTGTCCTCTGAAACATGTTTTACACAAAGACACCCAACCTTTAAAAATTCTTTAAGAAATGAACCCAGCATTATGTTCTGTCTCTGAACTAGATTTATGATGTTCAGGTTTGGCTTACCTTAGGGTCCAGCAGAAGTCTCTGACATAGAGATAAGAAAGTAGTGCTTGGGGTCAAGAGAGAAAACGATTATCAACTTTGTAAAAAATCTGTTATTAGCTTAGCATGGCACTCAGGTGAGGGATGGACAGCACTTTTAAGAAATTCACCAAAGGTCATAGGCAGAACTGAGTTTGGACAGGGAACACCCATTTGTCTACTTAAATCAACAGTGAGAAAAGTCTCATCATTCACTTTTCAACATAGTTCATCACTAAGACTATGCCTGGATCCATCCCATGCAACACAACAGAATGAACACTACTCTAGCACTTGCAACCAGACAATAAAATCTGATAACACAAGAATGGCTAATTTACTTTCATATATTACTATTACACAGAATACTGGGCTTAGAGACTTACTGTTTTAAGAATATTGAGAAAGCAAAAAGAATTCCTGAAATACAGAACTACTGTTTACTAATAATAGCTTCCTTATTGGCTTTGTTGGGAACTATGACTAGAGAAATTAGCAGTATTCTTCCTATTCTATAGCCAGATTTTCCCCAGAAAACTATTAAAATCATGACCATTTCAAAAGTTCAGCATTTATATATTAGTTACATTTATACTGATATGATAAGATATTATGACTAAGGAAAGTTATAAAAAATTAATTGGGCTTTTGATTTCAGGTTACGAGTCCATGATAGCAGACCAAAGGGGTGGAGTCAGGAACTTATGTCTCCAACCACAAGCAGAAGGCACTGGAACTGGCATGAGACTTAAAACCTCATGCTTACTTCCAGTGACACACCTCCTCCTAATCCTTCCTAAGCAGTTGCACCAACTGGGGACCAAGTATTCAAACAATGAGCCTATGGGGGCCATTTTCATCCAAACAACCCTACTATACTCCTTGGCCCCAACAGGCTCATAGTCAAATCACAATGCAAAAATGCATTTAATACAACCTGAAAAGTTCCTGTAGTCTTTCTGTCTCTACACTCCTTTAGAGTTCAAATCTCTTCTAAGACTCCGGAAATCTCAATTGTAACCCCTGTAAACTTAATAAACAAATTACAGACTTTGAATATACAATGGTACAAAATATACATTACCCTTCCAAATGGGAGGAATAAAGGAATGGTGAGAAAATACAGGATCAAAAGAAGACCAAAGCCCTATAGTGAAAACTCCAAATCTCCCAGATTTTATGCATTTAAGGGCTTACATGGCTCTTCCCTGCCATCTTTGTTGCGCAAGATAGCATTTGCTCTCTGGCTGGTTCCACTACCCATGTAGAGCTCACTCTGGCAGGTATCCATGGCTCTGGCATCATCAACAATGCAATCCAGGCTTCATTTTCACAGCTTCACCCAAAGGCCTCTGAGAGCCTCCATGCAGGGACTCCCCTGACACATGTCTGATCTCAGCAGTTCCCATCAACTCCTCCCATAGAGGAATAGCCTACAATCTCTTCACTAGTGTATCTCTCATCACTCTAACGGCAGGGTCACATGGAGAACATAATCAACTATAGCTACCAAGTGAGGTGAGCACTAGACCCGCTGAATCACTTCAGGGATGGATTTGAATTGTTGTTGCTTTTCAGGAGCAGAAAATTAGACCTTTCTTTTTCACCAGCTGGAAGCTTAGTTGGGTAGGGTCTTGCCCTGAGGGCACTCCTCCCTTTATTCCAATGTACGTCAGGCCACTCCTTAATGTCATTATCTCTTTCAGCACAAGTCTTGCTTTTTTCTTTCCGAACTGTACTTGTTTCATTTCTTTCTACTCCATTTGTTCTTATTCATAGCAGACCTACATAAGAGCTATTATTAATAAGCATGTGATAAAGTCAATATTAAGCTGTTTTAAAATCACACCCACGGAAAAAATTACCTCAGTACTTTTAAATGAGCCTCAGGCAAATTCTTAGCATACTGGCAGAAGGCAGCCACAATCATTGTCAGACCATCACCGGAATGATCTCAACCCCAGTTGCTGTCAACATCCTTGATTCCTTATGATGCCTCTTGAGCCTACAGAGTCAAAGCTCTCAGCACACTATCTTGCAAGTTTCTTGGAACCATGACCCATTAAGCTCTGCTTGAAAGCACTGAACTGCCTTTCCAGTACAAAGTCCCAAAGTCTTCCACATTCTTCGACAAAAGCATGCGGTCGGGTCTGTCCAGAGGAATGGTCCATTTCCTGGTACCAACTTCTTAGTTACTTTCATATTGCTGTGATAAAATGCATGGTAAAAAGAATCTTACAGAAATAAAAAAAAGTTTATTTGGGGATTCCAAAGGAACAAGAGCCCATAACTATCACAGCAGGGTGCACAGGTAGCAGGCAATTGGGACTTGCTTCTGAGAGCCCTCAACAAGAGCCCTCCACAAACAAGAGGCAGTGAACACACTGGGGATTCCAAGAGGCTTATGAAACCTTAAGCCCATTCACAGGGGCACACATCCTCCCACAAGGCCATGACTCTGAATCTTTCCCACACAGTCACTAACTGGGACCAAATATTCAAATGCATGAGACTTATATGGTGGACATCTCATTCAAACCATCACAGTATTTAGATTAATTCTTTGAGAATTTGATACATGCATAAATACATTTTGACAATATTCACACTCTATCCCTCTCTCAACTCTTCCCAGATCAACTCCCACACACAGGTTAATGTTTTGCTTTGTTCTTTTCTTAAATAACTCAATTTGTGATGCCCATGTAGGCATGGATATGGAGCCATCCACTAAAGCATGTCCAACCAATCAAAGGTCACAAGCTTAAAGGAAAACCTCTCTTCCTCCTCCAGAAGTCAACATCTGTCAATTGCTTCTTCACTAGGTGCTGACATTCATGAGCCCCAGTTCTTTCCAACCTGGAATGTTAGTTGGCTAGCTTTTGTGTGCATGTGAGTTCATTCATGAGGGCAGAGTTTTGTCATGGCCAGAAGATAGAGTTTCTCTCTGATTCTCCCCAACATCTGGCTCTTACATTATTTTCACTTTTTTTTAAACAATAATAAAAACCTCTTTATTAAAATAATGAATGTGTTTTAGGTTTCTTCACTCATGGGCTAGAAAGATGACTCAAAAGGAAAGAGCAATAGGCACTCTTCAGAAGGGGTCAGGTACAATTTCTACCACCCACATGGTGCTGGCAACTGTTTGTAATTCTAGTCCCAGGAAATCCAATGCATACACCAGTTACCTGTGTGGCAGACAGACATGAAGACAAAACATTTGTACAGATAAAATAAATAAATGGGGGAAGGGACCCTCCAATGGTGACAAATCCTTTGTGATCTTTCAGCAGGTGACATACTTTACTTCCTCCCTTCTAGAAAAGCTTTTCTTAAAAGAGTTGTCTAAATTCAGTGTTCCAAGTTCTCAATACTCATTTACTTCTTGGTACCATCAAATATGAGCAACATTTGTCTTCTATCACACCACTGTTTTAAAATTATTTTACATGTCATAAGAACCACTAGTTGTCAAATGTAAATCAGTCCCTTGAGCCTAGCTTCAGGAAGTCCACGGCTTCTGATATGAACAACATCATTGCTTTTGGTTTTGTTTAGGCAAGTTACAGATCCCACACTCAATATGGACTCGTGTGAGATAATCTTCATTGTCGACTTGACTAAATTTAGAATAACTTAGAAGTTATAACTCTGAGCATGTCTGAGATTATTTTCAGAAAGGTCTAAATGAATAAGAAAAACCCACCCTGAACGTGAACAACCACAACCTATGGTCTAGGGTTCTAGATTGATTGAAAAGAGAAAAATAGAACACCAGTATGCCCTGTCCTCTGCTTCTTGGTCTTCCCAGATGCGAAAATTCCTATCTGCACTCTTTGCTTTCATGGACTGTACTCTCTTCAACAACAAGCCAAAATAAATCCTTGTCTCCTTAATATATTTTCATCAGGTATATTGACACACTATTGAGAAAAGAAAACAATACAATACACTAGTAAACTTTTATTTATTCAAGGGAAGAGCCTGGTTACCATCTGTTCAGAGCTTTTGAATAAAATTTCCCATGATTTTTGATACATACCCTATAATCTCAGGCATTACATTTTAGATGCAAAATTTTAACCATAAAATAGAGATTCTGCTTTAGTACAAAAATGATCCCATAAAACATTGCAAGTATTATGTCAACCCTTACTAACTAAAAAATCTTCTAAACACTGAGGAAAAATTCAAAGTGCTGATGGCACTTTTTGTTTGTTTGCTCTTAATTTTTTTAAATAATTTATTTAATTTTATGTGCATTGGCATGAAGGTATCAGATTCCTTGGAACCGAGTGACAGACAGGAATAAAATGCCATGTGGGTGCTGGGAATGTTTGAACCCAGGTCCTCTGGAAAGGCAGTCAGTGCTCTTAACCGCTGAGCCAGCTCTCCAACCCTAGGAACTAGATTTCTCAGTAATAGTAAGAATATCAAGAATAGTTTTTATTAGAAATTATGATATTATAATTATGAAATTTTACATTTTAATAAGTTATACTAAAAATTAGCTATCCTTGATGAACTCCATCACAGTTATATACATAATAAATTTAGCTATGGCCCTTCCTTGAGTATAGATTTTCCTTGCACAGCCATCTATATTTCTATATTTTCTATCATATTCCTTCTTGATAACCATGTAAAATCCTACTATGTGTAGAAAAGTTGCAGATTTGCCCAGCTCTGACCTTCACAGACTGAGCATCACAGACTTACCTAATCTAAACTCCCTTGAATAAAATTGTTGTTTCTCCCAAAGACAAAATGTTTGCAATACAACTATCCACCAGTCACCAAAAACTGAACCTAAGAGTGAGTTTTCTCCAAATGCCAACACTAGACCACCGGAGCTAGCATCACTGCCCCTTTATATCCTTCAGTTATGTCCACCAGAGACTGCAGTGGTTTCAAGACAGTATCCTAGCCTATGCACCAGAGACTGGTACCCCATCATCAACTAGATGTACAAACTTCAAAATTCTTACACTGCACATTCTTCAGTTAAAAAGATAGAGAACAAACAGCTTAGAAACAACCCCAAGAATCTCCATGTTCTTGAACTAGCCACATTCAAGAGCTCAACAGCAACACAGTGCCCTTAAGGCTGGATGAATCTTGAACACTAGCAAATACCTGATGCATTTTATAGGTCGTTGTTTTCCTTTCCAGACTGACTCATAATTATTCTTGTAGATTCAGCTCAGACAGTACTTCCTAATTCCCAGGCTATGCCAAGTCCTGAGACTCACACTCCATCCACCCTCATGCAGAACACCATCCTGTCATCTGACCGAGCAAGGATTGGTTTATACTTCTGTCTCTAACAGCACAATTCTAGCATCTCCAGCACGGAACCCTATCACATACGTTCACATGTATACTTCAAGTTTCTTGCAAAATCTTGTACATGGCAGCAGGCAACTGAATCTGTTTGAAATATAATGGAGTCTGGAGGAAAAAAGCATGTACCACTCCTAAATAAACATATCAGTGGTTAATTTAAAAATGTGAAGTTGTATTCTAAACACACACGGTGCTTTAACAGGCTCTCTTTCAATTACACCCCTGTGACAACACTGTACCTCTAATTCAAGCTTGAATATAAGAGATTTCAGCTCTGGAGTTTTAAGTGCTCTAAGATCTGATCGACTGTAAGACTAAGGGGAAGACGGAACATCCACACTACTGAATATTATCTGTTAGGATGGCACAAGGTAGAGCCATTCTGTTCAGCCAAAGTAATGGTGCTACCTTCTCAGATCCTTCCTAGAGCCATGTTATATTTCTAGCCCATGAAGTAGGTATGAAAGGACATGCGTCACTTGTGGTGTGAGCACTTCCGTACTTCTATGTCACTGAGGCGCTTCTTCCTTGACCTAGGACCAGACAAAGAGAAACAGGCCTGCACTGCTGAGCTACCAATTGGTCCCTGCTGACTCATCTAGCATTTTCAAGAGCAGGGCACACACATTTGTTGTGCTAAGTGGCTGGGATTCTGAGAAGTTTGTGTTTTTCCTGCCACAGCAGCTCATGCTTAATTACCCAGACTAACACAGACAGCAAACTAAATTACATACATAAGGCTGTGCATCTCCAAGTTGAATGCCGTGCCAAATGTAATTAATACCATGCAAGCTAGTGAATATAAATCTACTATACAGTTATTTTTGTTACTATTTTTTAATTTGAAAATGGTGTGCTAAACTATACATTAAATTTAAAATGCCACAGGTGTGTAAAACTGAACAAATTCACAAAATTGTCACTGTAGAAAACACAAACAAAATCAAACGCTGACTCAGGTTGCACTGGCGCTCTCCCAAGAGATGCCAATACCACGCTACTGCCTGAGTCTTTGCATGTGGGTATTTCACTCCGTGAGGAATCCTGAGTAGGCCTCCCCTGTCCTGAGTACCCCTCTTACTGTTTATCATTTGCATCCTGAGTATTACTACACCTAGGTGTGATAATCACAAAAGTTACTATTATTATTACTGCCAGGCAAATTCATATCCTTAAGTTTTATAGCTTGCAAATTATTTTCTTTCCAAGCATACTACAAAATGGAGGACTAATGTCCACAGTGCCTCTTGTGAGAATCCCCACAGGCATGCAGCTATTGGGCTGTTGTGCTTGGGGGTAGTGTCAGGTAGAGCTGCTCACAGCAAAGCAACTTTGCAAAATGACACTTTCTTTCCTTTGTGTTTCAGTAAGAAGAGTTTTATCCAAATGGTAAAACTAAGCCCAAAATTTCCAGATTTAAAATTCATACCTTAACACATTTACAGAAAATTTTCATACATGCTTTGAGTTTGCAGTGTCACCAAGCCTCTCAGATAAAACTTTGCAATCTCCAGTTACTCTTACAGAGTGTGAAGGACTCAGCTACCCACATCTGCGAGGAGCACATTTTCCCCTCTCCCTCCCTCCTTCCTTCTCCTCCTCCTTCTGACTGTCTCTGTCTCACCGTTCCTCCAGCATGCATTTCCTTCCATTAAAGAATGTGGACTTGGTTGAGAAGGATTTCAGCCATGCAATCTACTTTAACCAGATGGCTAGCAGACTACTTCTGCTTCATTTGAGTCTGGCTAGATAGTTTGTGAATTTGCACCACTCAGAATGATTTTAAAAGTCACAGCAATCCTGGGACATTCCTAGATTCCCTTTATCTTTCATATTTTTCTTTCCTGATTTGCACATCCATTTTCTGTTTTCTCCCGATGTGGTTTATGTTTTCCATAATCACTCTCAAAGCTTGTGCGCCATGAGAGCAGGCGGGTGACCACATAAAGGGATACAACAGCATTATACCTTGACGAGTAAGCATTAAGAAAACTTTAATCTCATATGTATGAGTGTTTTGGCTACATGTATGAATGCTCACCATGCAAGTTTCTGGTACCTGTTGAGACCATCAGATTCAGATTCCCTGGAACTTGAGTTATAGGGGATTATGAGCCATATGAGTGCTAAGAACCAGACTTAGGGCCTCTGTAAGAACAGCAAGAACTAACCACTGTCTCATCTCTCCAGACAAAACCTTTTTTTTTAATCTGAAAAAAAAAATAGTTTAGAACATTTAGAATGGTTAACAGCATGGAAAGCCTTCCACCCTCTGGAAACCCAGCAGGTCTCTGCCCAGGACCTAAGTACTGACTGAGACAACTTACTCCAAGGACTTAGTGTTCATTTTTTTCTGTGCTTGAGAGATGCAAAAGAGACTGGTAAACACAAATGGATAATCAACAGTAGTTACCATGACAATCTCAACCCACTGCCTCCCTCGATACCGAAGAGGTT
Source organism: Myodes glareolus (assembly GCF_982192425.1). Taxonomy (NCBI): domain Eukaryota; kingdom Metazoa; phylum Chordata; class Mammalia; order Rodentia; family Cricetidae; genus Myodes; species Myodes glareolus. The sequence continues at coordinate 52,760,702 of NC_142039.1, read as the reverse complement.
CTGGAACAGACGGCCAAGAGGAAAAGCCAGGAAGAGATTGAGGGAACACAGCACTGAGAATAAGATAGGTGCATCATGTAGCATTTTAGTCACAAATGAACATATTTTATCTTCCTTGACTAATTTTAAGACATTCTTCAGCCCTCTGTTGAATGGCACTTCTTGGGGATCTTCAATGTTCTTCAATGATTTTCTTGATTAGCTTGGATTACTATTAAGTACTTGTTTTATAATATCTAATAACCACTTAATGCTATTTATGGAAGCCTTCCTCTGAGTTGTGCATTGCTCCTGGTAAGAAATGCAAACACAAGGACAAGCTCTACTCCTTTACTGAGTTCCAGTCTTAGCTAATAACTTTCCTGCCGACCCTGGCATCCAGAACTTCCCTGGACTCTACTCCCTCCCTTACTAAATAAATCATTTATTCTACCCCATTCTGACCTCTGTGTCCTGAGTCTAGTTCCATAGTAATAGCCTACTAGTCTCCATCCTTGTCCAGAAAATATTCCCAAAATCTCTGACTTCTGAGGCTCCAGTCCCTGCTTTTAGCAACCCAACCTACATAGCTACAACTAGAGAATTAACACTGAAGGGTGGTGATGATTCAAGCCTTTGAGAATCCCAGCATGACTGAGGCTGGACCAGGCTTCCCAAGTGAAGCCTCTGCCACACTCAACTGTCTGCAGTTCTCCACATCTCGACTACTGATGTTTTAGGCCAACATTGATGCCTACTATGCCTCCTACTGGCTACTGCTGAAAAGAATGAACAAATGGAGTTATGCATTCCTTAAAAAACCAAATGAAATGAAACAATATATTTGCTATGTGCCCTGCTTGGCCATCTTTATATGCAGTTGTGTGTCCCTTACATCTGCTTCCCAAATGCTTGGCACAGTATCTGTAGCCCAGGAAGTACAAAGTCATGTCTTTAGAATGCATAGGTGAAGAAATGAACACATGGTTTGGTGTCATCAGCTGAAGGCACAGTGGGTACAAAGCAATGATCTACTTTTTAATGAAGGAGCCCACAGGTATTTGTTAGCTTCTGTAAGGAGTGTAGAATGTGCAGTCATAAGAGGTAAAATCAGCATAAATGCTCACTGGGAACCCAGGCAGAGGCGTGCTCTTGTTCCACTTCACTTTTAATTCCTCTGATATTGATCGTATTAGTGTAGGGGTAGCACAATATAATAGACAGAGAACTCTGCTGGGAGTGAAAAGGGCCTAAAGTAAAGTACAGCATCCACTCTGCTGCGACTGAGCTGTATGGACTGGATTCAGCTACGCCATAAACAAACTAACATCATGGGCTTTTTTATGAAATCAATCAAGCCCCCTCTACTTTCACTTCTTTACTTTAGTTGGTATCTTGACTATTAAAACGAAAGAGTGTTAATAGTCTACTTTTACTATCCCTTATGGCACAATTAGCCTTATGGTATCAAGACAAAATGAATAGAGGGCTTGGTTTCTGAAAATTGTTGAAACCAAGAGGTGCAAAGGATCCGACTGGTGAACATATATACTTGGCCACAGGTCCCCTGCATTGTATTTGGCCCTGACCTATCCCTATTTTATTTATGGTTCTCAATCAACACTTGAAATGACAACCCTGTTTATCTTATCTTGAGGACCTAAAAAACAGTTAAAATAACATTCATGAACAAAGAGCTGATGGTCTGCAAAGGCCAAAGAGGACAGATTTAATAGGATAGACAAAAGTCATTTAGGGATATAGGCCTCTGAAATGACTCTGCCGTAGTCAATCATGTCTTATTAGCCAATTATTTATTTTTGAGGGTCAGCTCCTGTGGACAAGAGGGTAGTGGTAGAACTCAGATTTGGAACACATCCTACAATCCATATGGGCCAAGTTCCTCACTTTGTTTTCCCCTTCCCCCAAAACATACTTAGAAACATTAGATAATGTAGGAAACAAAATCCTTCTGTTTTCCTTTGTAGCTTATAATGAAGTTTCCTATCTAGGCATGTATTTTTATTCTTTGTGGATAGGGCATTATTTCTTAATTGCAACTGTTTCTATAGTTACTTGGGAATGTTGCCCATAAGTGATTAATTAGCTTTTTCATTATTGTGTGTTTAAGAGCCTTGAGGTCTTTAGGCATGTATACCTGAAAATTAAAATTTATCAACATTAGCATAATGAAATAAAATGATTTTATGTAACTATGATTTATATTTATTCAGTAAGTTAGTTAAGCATAATTTATAGGTTATTTTTCAACCTACAAGTACTTTTATTCTCTTCATTTCCACCTTCAGGGAAATTTCCATTCTTCTCAAATCCCTTTTTATGTACAAAGTCTCCATCTTGGTATCTCTTAGAATCTATTATTCTTCTTGCTTGTCCCTCAATCTCCTCTTCCATTTGTTCTTTGCTTAGAGTTCAGACAACCTGAGTGGGCTGTGGGGCACTTGAACCAGTTGGGTGTGAATGAGCAATACTAGCTCTGATTTTTATGGCCTCAGTAGCCATAAAGAAAGAAGAACAAGGGAACTATCAGATTCCAGTCCAGCAAGGCCTCCAATCTGTGCATCTGTAGAGCCCCCCCGACACACGCACACACACACACACACACACACACACACACACACGCCAGTTACCAAACACACACCCAGCTCTTAGGAAACAGTCAATCATGTCTCACCTGCCTATTATTTTGAGTTCAGTTCTGTGGCAGTGGATTCCCCAGAGGACCAGGGGGTGGTGGTGGAGCTCAGGCTTGGAACACGCTCTACACCATGTGGCCAAAATGCTCACTGTGTTCCCCTCTTCACACATGCATTTGCTTCTTCAGTAAATGCCCTATGGTGTGCTAGGTCCATGGGTTACTTCTGCAGTAAGCACCTCTTTGTGTGCTCGGCCCACAGATTACAAGGGCAAAGCTCTGCATTCTGCTCAAAACCTTTCAGTCCCTCGGCAGACTGCCCAGAGTGTGCAAGGCCCAGACTACTGCACTGGGAGCCTAGAACACTTATGGACGAGAAGGGAAGACAGGCCATGCGATGGAGAAGCAAAGTGCTCTTCGAAGTAAGAAGGGAGAAAACTGCTCCAGCTCCTTGATGTAATGTGGTTGCCTTGACAAAAGCTGGACGGGATGTTGTCCAGCAGAAAGAAGTCAAAGGAGCCAAGTGCTGTGGGTATTCACCGGGCTGCCACCTAACCTATCTGCCTGCCATCTCTCCAGGCAGAGTGACTATCTTCCAATCTACATTCAGTCCCAATTACTGAGTTGAAAAGAAAGGTATCTGTGAAGTGAGGTGAAGTATTTTCAACAGAAACAAAAAGCAACAGAAGCTGCAGAAGTTGACACTGATCTTACCAGTCTTTACTTGGCCATAGCTAGGCCATGGTGCAGAGAGAGGCAAGATCATATACACATCTGTGTCACTCTTTGAGGGAAAACCCTTTCTTTTTGGAGTCCAACCAAAGTCTGAAAATGAAGAACAATTCCTCATGAAGCCAATTTGGAGCTGGCAAGATGGCTCACTGGGCGAAAGTGTTTGCCCTGAAAAACTGCCAAGCAGAGTTCCCTCCTCAGCATCTACATAAAAGTAAAACGAGAGCATAAACACCACAGAATTGTCCTGTGAGCTCTAGGTATGTGGCATGGCATGTGCAAGACCTTTCTCACAATGACAAACCCTTAAAATTAAATTCTATAAAAGGTTATTCTGATGTACAAGAGGATTGACAGTAGAAAATAAAAGGGGGGAAAACTAATTTTCCAGATGAAGTTACAAGTTCCTCAAGTTGCAGTATCATTTTCTGAGACTGTATATATAAATTATTTCTTATTATTCTCTTTATGACCTCTAAGAAACCCAATTTCTACAATTTGTGAGAATGTGTAGTCTTTGTGTGTACACATACACACATATAAGAGCTTGCTGTGTAAGAATGATGATGCAAATTTAGATCCTAGCACCCAAATAAAAAGCTGGGTGTGGCCATACAGATCTGTGACCCCTGTGGTGTAGCAGATGTAGACAGCATGTAAACAGGGCTTGGTGTCCACCAGTGTAGATCTAGGGTCAGTGACAGAGCCTGCCCTAAAGGAATAAGCCAGAGCGGAGTGAGCAGGATACCAGTGTCCCCTTCTAGACCAGGTGGGCATACACAGGTGGACACACCATCCACACATATACCACACTCCTAAACACACACATACACACAAACTGGAAAATTGTGAAAATATAAAGTTTCAGAATTTTTACAAGAGGAAGCAGAACAACAAAAATATTAGCAATACCAACTTAATCCGAACCCCCCAAAAATTTACAAATTCTAGAGTTTGATTCTTGTGTAAGAATCTTGCAATCACTGCCTCTTCTTCCCATCTATATAGATAAAAGTGGTTGAAATTCTCAGCCCATGGAGCCCATGGAGCTCAAGGGTGGCTCTGTGGTTTAGAGCACCAGCTGCTGTTGAAGAGAACCCCAGTTCCATTTGCAGGACCCACAACTGTCTGTAACTCCAACTCCAGGAAATCTGACACCCACTTCTGACCTCCATGGGCAGCTTCACTCATGAAGTACACATACATCCACTCATACACAACCTAATCATAAAATAAATAAGTATTAATTAAACAGTCCCAGCCCAAGACTGGCAAGGCTTACCATTATAACACTGAAGCCACCATCAGAAAGAGCTAGCTCCACACTGTACAAGGAAAAAATTTGGAATTTTGAGAAAAAAAGCAGAAACTATGTATATATAAACACCATAGAACCTTCATCTGGTGATGGATGGAGATAGAGACAAAGACCCACATTGGAGCACTGGACTGAGCTCCCAAGGTCCAAATGAGGAGCAGAAGGAGGGAGAACATGAGCAAGGAAGTCAGGACAACGAGGGGTGCGTCCACCCACTGAGAAGGTGGGACTGATCTAATGGGAGTTCACCAAGGCCAGCTGGACAGGGAGTGATGGAACATGTGATCAAACAGGACTCTCTGAATGTGGCTGGCAAAGAAGGCTGGCTGAGAAGCCAAGGACAATGGCACTGGGTTTTGATTCTACTGCATGGACTGACTTTGTGGGAGCCTGGTTTGTTTGGATACTCACCTTTATAGACCGGATGGAGGGGGTAGGACCTTGGACTTCCCATGGGGCAGGGAACCCTGACTGCTCTTAGGACTAGAGAGGGAGGGGGAGGTGGAGAAGGGGAGGAAAAATGGAGGTAGAAATTTTTAATAATAAATAAATAAACAAACACCTAAAGGAATACTATCTTAAGTTATATACAGATACTAAACTGTACGTAATGCTCTCACCAGTACCTTGTGTTTAAGGCAGATTACAGAGGGTATCTACAGAAAGAAGCTACCATCACTAACTGTAAGATTCTGCCAAGGGAAGTAAAGTCTAGTACAGGTGAAATGAAATTTTGATTACAAAGTTACCAGTGTGTTGCCTAATCTGCACTTCTATTCCCTAAAGCTAAACATCTTTTCCTATTTCTCTTTAGGGGCTGGCAAACCACCATCCCTCAGTCATGTGCGACCATACCTATTCATGTGAGTTCCCTACAATTACACTCACGGGAGGATTATTTGGAGAGTGGCCCAAAGAGTTGATGCGTCTGATGAGCCACAAAAGCTCACATTTTACAGAAAATGTCTGCAGATTTACATTTTATGTTCATCACTCTACTGTCACGTCTTTTTTCCTGAAATCGTCACAAATCGAAACACCTTCCTGTATCCAGCGGAAGCACTACTCATAATAATTCCCAAGGCTCCATTTTGCTGTGAGAGGGTTTCCTCACAGTCAAGCCCATTCTGCCTCCTCCTCCTAGATCTTTCTGGATACACTTGCTGAGTTCTCTCGTACTCACGCCCAAGGACCTACATGCTCCTAGTCGCCATCGAAATAAGGTTCCAAATTTCCCATCCAAGATTCAGACTTAGCCTCACTCCTTCCTGCCCTTGGCCCCATCTAGCCCATGTCCACACTTCTACACACACCCGAAGTTTCTGCCACTACCATGCTGGCTCCTGCAACCCTGCCTGGCTCTAGTCTAGTCTGGCTCCATTTCTACCAGAGGATTGTCTTTTCCTATTCCATAATTATCTCTTCACATCAGCCCGTAGATTATGATTCAGCCACTACTGCCCAGGACTTATTCAACAGTCATTTCCTGCTAGATTTTCAGTTCATTTTAGAGATTTCAGTGGTAACAAAAGTAAAGTAAAACAACAAAGACCCAACATGTCACCAAGCACTCGGGTATGAAGAGCTCATTTTAGGATGCTCCTCCTACATGTGGATGGCAGCTTCTATTACATCACAACAGGGGACCACCTATACGCCAGTCAGAAAGCTTCTCTCCATGCATGCAGCAATAAAGTTTCCATCAGACTCAACTGTGTTCAAGATACTTAACATTTTTGCTTTTTATCTACTCAAAGAGTTAATTAGTCTCTTTTGAAAAACATCATATAAAACAGCAGTGGGTTATTAGAAGAATTAAAAGATATCAATGAAGCATAATGTACACTCTGCTTTTGCAAAAGCTAGCATCTTGTTTATTTGCCATATCTGCACATTAGTTCCCAGAACTAATCACTATTTGCTCAGCAGACTCTGACACGAGATGACAAAGTTTGAGGTCATCGGGTCTTTAACAGGCTGCACACCTAAGAATTATCATCTGGACTTCCAACAAAACAAAAAAGCCTTGCTGTAGACTCCCTAGCAAGGCAGTCTGGAGGTTTCCTTCTCTACCGCTGCTCCTTTTTGCTCTGGTGCTCTGTCTTCTCTTTGGTGTTCTTGCCTTATGCCACCAAAATGTGCCTGTCCCGGCTGCAGAGTCAGACCCGCCGCCCTGGAGGGCAGCACCTGCTAGGCTGGGCTACTGAGAAAGGAGCCCAATTTAGAAATCCAGTCCCAGTTCTGTCCTCTGGCTCTCTTCAAAGCCATTACCATCAACAATGAGTATCCCAGCCTGGTCTTTATAGTCTCTTAAAGCCATGCCAGAGCTTTAGCCTTCCACCCTAGCCCACCAATGACTCACTCTTGATGGAGAACTTTCACTTTTAACTGATTTTCAAACACAAATTAAAGTACTGGAAATTAATAGCTGGAAAAAGATGAAAAAGAATTTACTTCAAATTCAGTTTTAGTCATTACACGTCAAGAAGTACTAAACATCAGACTTGGAGGTGCGTGGGGGGCGGGTCTTTTCCATGGGCAACATATGTAAGAGATAATAATAGCTCAAACCCCAAGTGTGTTGTGAACGTACAAATGTGTGCACCTATTTCCTAAATAAATGTTAGCTAGCATGATACATGTAACAATGTCAAGGCCAACCAGGCATAGCAGAGTTAAATACCTGCTACTGTCAACCACAGTGTAAATGTGTTAGAAGCCAAGCTTTTTGCTGCCAAATTCTGAAGCCTCTGTCTTTGAAAAGCTATAAGCACTGCATTCACGGAGAAGGCAGGTGGCATAAAGAGGTTGGTGAGGTTAGATGTTTCTGTGAATCCATTTTAGAAAGATCTAAAACTCTAGACAGCAGTGTGCATGCACTCAAATGTGCAAAACTGGGAACAAGTCATCCTGCACTGAAAAATCAAAGCCATGTACAGAGCACCAACATCCAGGACAGGGCTAGTTTTTAAATATATAGTTAGCCTTTCGACTTCTCTCTGTGGACAAAGCTAGGATGCTAAGAACAACACTGAAGATTTATTGTCACGCTCAAATTTCCCTGCTATCCAATTGTCTGTGGACTCTCAGAGAGGCTTTCCATTTAGCTCTTTGGGGGACTACCTAATGATCACTCACTGCAGCACAGACTTCTCTCACCAGTAGCCATGTTTACTAGCTAAACCTGAAGCAGATTCATGGGACAACCAAAGAAGCACTATCAGTGTTAGGAACACTGATGGATGCCATCTTTACCATCGTAAGACATGGAATCTTTGGCTGCAGTGAGAGCTGCTAGTAACAAAATAAAAGTGTTTTTACTTATCACAATCAAATCCAAGGAAACAGTATTTGTCAACAGACTGGTGTACCCTAGTTTTACTGGACAGGCTATCCCTGGACCAACCATAACTACATACTGGTTGTCCATCTGAATAATGCAAAACATAGAACTAGAGTGGAGTGCTTTGCAATCTTTCGTCTATGTCCAGGTAATGAAATGGACTTGTGGTGCTATGTTTATATTTCTTTTCTGATGGTTTTATGATTTTATTTGTAGAGAAAAATCAAGTACAATGACAATTTCATAGATGTACAAACAACACTTTGGTTACACCTCCCCACCCCCCACTTATTTTCTTCCCATTCCTGTCAGTACCTCGTCTTCCCTACAAGTCTCTCCATCATATTCGTGCCTTTTTGCTTCATGTTGTGCTGATGTAGGATTCCCCTCTGTATGCTGTGAATATCATTGGTTATTATGGAAACTGCTTTGGACCTATAGCAGAGCTATAGGGGAACAGAGTTAGTGGGGAAAACTAAACTGAATGCTGGGAGAAAGGAGGTGGAGTCAGAGAGAAGCCAAGAGCTTCTTTGATTCTCATGTTTTCTGGGCATATAGATCAGTTTTTTTGTTTGTTTGCTTTGCATTATGTATATGCGTCTTATCTATGTGTTTGTATAGCACATATATCTGGATGCTAGTGGAGGCCAGAAGAGGGCATCAGATACCCCAGAACTGGAGTTACACATCAACAGTTATATATCACCTGATGGGTGCTGAGACAGGAACTCAGGTCCTCTAAAGGAGCAGCAATACTCAAAACTGCTAGCCATCTCTCTAATGCTTAGGCCTCAGGATTAGGCTTGCCTCTTTGATAAGTTCAGAGAATTGCTTGGAGGCCTTTCAAGCTACTCCCTCATTGTTCCCAAGGCAGTGTATCCAGACGTGGTTATTAAGGCTCACAGCCAAAGCACCTGCCTTTCTCAGAAATCCAGACTTGTCTGACCCTACAGTCCGTGCCTCAGCTATGGCTATCTTCCTCATCCAGTTCCTGAAAGTATGCACACTGAGATGCTTTGGAGGAAAACACAGGAAAGAGAGTACTACCTGCTTAGCTGGAAGTTGCCACTGAGACCCTGTCTTTGCCTCAGGCTCTGCTGGCTGTGATTCCCCAATAGGTTGCCCACTGGAAATACTTTCTTCTTTCTCTGGTCTCATTTAATTTAAGATCTGCTTCAGCCAGATCTTTGGCAGCTGCTATCAATAGCCCCGAGACAAGCTGCATTCCCATGAATCCTTTCGCAGCGTCCATACTGGCTGGGAAGTCAAGTTCCCATTACCAAAATTTCTCACTATACCATACACACTTTACTAACTGCAGTTTCCTGGAATCGGAATGAGTGGGCATGGGCTCAGATCCTCAATGAGCTATTTAAGAGACATCAAGTGGTATATCTGCTGATACAAAGAGTCACGTAGAAGTCATGTCTTCACAAAACAACACTTTTTCCAAGGGCACTGCTTTTAGTATAGTTGCCTAGGCTGGTTCCAGCTGCCCCATTTGTTTCTGCCGAACTTTTGGATGCCTCCATATTAATTTATATATAGGGAAGGTAAATGGAACTAAAAGATGAAGCAAACAGGGAAAAATTGAAAAATAACAGCAAAGGAACAGAAAATGTAGGCCACAGCTAGACCCAAAGTTTAAGTAGTTAGTCACTACTATTTGAGTCAGATTCAGTCTTCAAAAGTAAAAGAGCAATAAATGAGCTCATCAGATATTCTAGCACACGGAATCTGAGAACTGGTTTTGTACCAGTTTTCTATTTCTGCATGGGATGACATCAACAAGCCAAGGGGAAGCAAACCGGAAGAGAATGATCCCAATGTTACTTTAAACTATCACAAAAAGTTTTAACTCTATGGGCAACTTAGGGGAACTGAGTTTTTAAATGCATATGCTGTAGAGTGGGGATCATTAGCTCTCAGTCTGCTGACCTCTGGTAACATGGATCTGAATCCTGAGGCCCAGAGGACTGCACCAAAGTAAAAGATGCGATTAATAAAAATAGTATGTCCATGACTAGAAACCATGTCCTCTGACTCTCTTTTTTCATCACATTGCAACATGTTGGACTACTCATGTTGTTGAACTGAAGGACACTACACTATATATTTCATCTCAAAGACTCTTGTGAAAAAAACCCACAGGAGCCCTTTCCACCCCACTGTGGATCTGACCCTTTTTCTACACTTCTAAGATACTTCTTCAAAAAAAAAAAAGTGCATATTCCAGTCTCTTGGGCTCCTGAGTGTGGTAGAACCAAGTTTGAGAATCATCTTAATAATTTAATTAGTGTCTTAATCAGTACCCACCTCACCCAAGCCTCCTTCAGTAAGAAATGGTGCTGCTGCCTTCAGAGGAGGGTTAACCACCTTGTTTCAGCTCAGAGCATCTTGGCTCAGGTAGGTGTGGACTCCTTCAGTTGAATGAAGGTTCTTCTTCCTAACCCAGCAATCTTGACATTCTCTTCATGCTTTTGTGCTGTGAGGGGCAGGAACTCAGTACAAACAGTAACTAATGTGCAGTTGGTAGTTAAAGGAATAATTATTTTTAGGAAGTCTGAAGAATTTAGTTACAGCCAAGATAGGGCCAGCTCTATTTTCTGCAAAACAGCAACAAAAAACTACAAGCAAAAAAAAATATGGATCATAAATCTAATACAACAATCAAAAGTTCAACTGTGCCAACATCTACTCAGTACCTAGTGTTGACATTAGGGACACAGCAATGAGTGGATTCCTCCTGAAGCAACCCAAAATCAAGGGGAGAAACAGAAGTAAAAGGAGCTAACAGCTACAGTTTTAAGTAAAATAACCTCTATCAAACTTCTCGAATCAGAGAGGAGGCTTGGCTCAGTCCATGCACCTTATCATTTGCTTTCTCTGCCCGTGCTCTTCAACAATAACACTAAAAATGAAGCAGCCATAGGTTTGGTGAAAAGGACAAGAGAAAAAAAAATGAAGGTCTTGAAAATTCCATCTCCCAGATAATCATACCTTCTGGAATCAACTGTTTTATCACAGCAGTAATGTTTCCAATTTAGAACTATGAAATATCAAAAAATTAATCATTTCCTATTTTTTGAAGCTTTGTCCTAGATTCCATTTAGTGAAACTGTGAGTAGTACAAAGTGCCTAACTCAACAAATATGTACGTCCTACCCCGCCCCCAGAGACACAGCACAGGCAGCGGTAGCAAAGCATTGGGAAGTGGTGTTTCCCCTCTCAGAACTGACTCCAGAGCTGTGTAATTAGCTACAATTGCTGAATTATAGTAGCCCAGGGAGAGCGGACTGAGAAGTATTTGTTTATTCACAATGAACGATAATGTAAAATACTTCATTGCTTTCAGATGCTGCAGCTCCTGTAAGAAGAAAGGTCAATCAATTACTAATTTAGGGTGGAAGAAAATAAATTCAGAAATTACATTTTTCAAGGAGACAAGGTTGAAAACTCTACTTCAAATGAAACTGTGAATAGCCAAATGACCCACATCCCAAGCTCTCAAACAGAACACTGACAAAACATTTTAAATATATTTAGGGAACTGTAAGGAGCAAGAACTACCAATGATTAAACTCATATTCATTATTCATGTTAATAGCTTTCTGATACTATGGTAATAGTTAATACAGGCAGAAGCTGAAGGCGTGAAGTGGTGGTGAAACACTGTGATTTCTATTATTAAACAAGATAAACACACAATGTTCTTTGTACTCATTTTTCTGACATTTAATCCATGACAGCCAATCATTTCAGATACCGCTCAACTTGTCCTTCGGCCCACATTTAACACATCATTCTCAGCAGGCCTGGCAAATGAACCCTTCTTCAGATCTGCTCTATCTTGAACAGGGTTGGAAGCACACTGGGCACCTGTTCAGCCTGTTTCTCTGGAACTTTAGTAACAAGCACCAAAATGATACTCTTTCCTCAGGTGGGTCCAATCTTTTCCAGTAAGGCTGGTAACTTTGCCTTAAACTAACCATGATATTCACTACTATATGTTATGTAATAATGATGCTAGTGTGCTTACACGTAGGGATACGGAGCTTTTAAAATCTTTACACTCAAGAATTTGAGTATCAATACCACCCCGAGAAGATACTTTTCCATTCAATATTGGTCCAAGTTTCAGAATTAGAGCTTGTTAAATGCCTAGAAATGCTACCTTTGCTCGCTAGAAGCTCCTATCTTGAAAATCAGCATCTGAAAATGTTACTACACTAGAAGACAGAGCCTTTAAAGAACTAATTCATTCAAAGACAGTCACTGGAATGAATCATGTAAGAAGAAGTAAGGACAGTGGTATATACAAAGGGAAAATACATGAGGACACCTAAAGAAGGTGCCAACTACGAGCCAAGGAGAGAAGGAAGATGCAGATAAAATCAGCTCTGTTGACCCTATGGTCTCAGCCTTCTAGTGCCCCACATGCCTACCATATGTTGGAACTGTTGTGGCAGCCTAAGCAGATTAAGACACGTGTATACCAACTCTTGCCTTTTCTGGGTAAGAATGCCCAGCTTTCAGATAGTGCAAATTCAATAATTTCACCAAAATTCTCCCCACGTTGCTGGCAATATTCTGGAAGCTGAACATACAAGATCTCATTTGACTTCATCTTAAACTGACTTCAACAATGCCTGTTACTAGAGTCACCATGTAATAGTGAGTGGCAAGTGACCTTCTTAAGAACTTTCTTCTGCTACACAACAACCACAAAAGAGCATAGCATATTAGAAAGCTTGAGTATAAATAAAGCCTCCTTTCCTGCAAAAGGAAATATATCACTGCATGTGTTCATACTAACTGGAAAGTTACCAGAAGAATTAGTTTGGGTGATGAGCATGGGGGGCCATTAGTAAAAACCTGGGGCATGGTGATTTCATGAGATTTTTGTTTGTTTTTGAGACAGGGTCTCACTTAAAATCCAGGCTGGCTTGAAACTCACTACATAGTCTAGGATAGTCTCAAACTCTCTGTAATACAGTTGCCTCGCTTCTGGAACTGTAAACACCAGCCACTATGATCATTCCTGACTCATGATTTTAACTAGGTGACTTTTCCACTATAGGCAGACATAAGGGCATGGCCTCACAGTGGCTGTGATATTCTAAGGAGTCTAGTCTGATCCTTAGATTTCTCAGCCCTACACTCTAGGCAGCTACTCAATTAGGGATAATCTACAAGTTGCAACCTATTTACCATTCTTGTGTAGAACATATTTAAATAAAAATTTCAAATTCCAAATTCTATTAAGGGCCTCTGGTTCTTGACTGCTTTAGTTGAGATGATAATTAATGAGCTCAACCCAACCACACACCTCAGGAGCTATCATGTCAGGATTACTGCTTGAGCTTTGGGTTAGATTAATTGATGATCTTCTGACCCAAAGAAAGGAGCAAATCTGTAGGAGCCAATCCAGGGGCCCCGGAAGTCATGTTCCCTTAGGGCCTCCTTTACCCCGAAGATCAGGCTTCCATTTTTTTTTTCTACATATCCCCTGAATCTTTTGCGCATGACTTTTCACGATTCCATTTGACTAGACCCCAGAACAGAGGCAGTGCTCCCATTTCCAGTTCACTTTTAATCATAGAAAACAGCTAGCACAATATCAAAGGCCCACGTGCGAGTTCCTGTGGTCCCAGTGGGAGCAGAAGGCTCACCAAGAAGAGCAGAGTGGGAGTTCTATAACAATGCAAAGAAGCAAGAGAAAATGGAGGTAGGAGCCAATGACAATTTGCATCTTCCAGCTGGCAGGATATGGCTGCAAAGCAAAAAATTACATTCTAATTTAAGACGGCTATGACTTCCCCTAGGATTAGCCAGAGTCACACTGTTGACCTCTGCCGTTTCTATAGTTGGAAACTGGTTTTATTATTTCAGTGGGTAGAAAACAAAGGTAATGAAAAGGAGGGAGGGAAAACAACCAAGTTCCCCACTCTGGCTGACCTTCTTCCCCAGAAGGACAGCCCAAGCAGCTAGTCATTTACAGAGTGTGTTCTGGGGAGAAGAGCAATTATTCCTTCCACGGGCCAAAACGGGCATTTGTTTAAAAGGGTCAAAAGGAAAGAGTTTTGTCTACGCTGTAAGGAAGCTTATAATAGTTATTTTCCATTACTTTCTCCCTTGATAGTTTTCTTTTGACATTTTAGACTGCAGGGACACCTTGAATTAGCTCTAGGGGAAAGGAGAGAAAAATGAAAATAATAAGACATGTCTCCATACACACTATATCTGAAATTTCATTTACCAAACATATGAACTCATACAGGCAATATAGAAAGGGGGGATATGGGAAAGTGAAAAGAGGAGTCCACTCGGCAAACACAACAAAAGGGTCATCCCAACAGAAGGATGGGAGGCTCTGGGAGACAGATTTGCAGGCCTGGATCTCATGATGAAGGACGTCTATCATAAGAGGACCCCACTAACATCCTCACCCCCAGTGTAGGAGGCCTCCACATGGCAAACCACAGTATTTTTAGAGCTTGGAGAAAACAAAGGGAATGTGAACATGCTAAAGACCCACAATATGTCCAAATTTCTAATCTGTGAAGCATGCCAAGCAGGGGGCAGTATGGAGCCCAGGTGACAGACAAGGATTCCAGTCCCACCAGGGTACAGCTACAGCAGTCTTCCTGGCCTTACTGCTCATCATTTATGAAGTTAGAGTAGACAAGCAGTAGCATCACCAAGGCTTAGACTTCACTTCAAAAACAATATGGAAACTAAACTCTGGGAATTTTGCTTTGTGAAAGTAAATTCACCTCAGTATACACTGTGTACCTCATATAATATAGTTTACCTGTCATTAATTTTTATTGCATCTGTAACAAGATTGTTGGATTTTTTTTTAATTTGAACAACTTAAGACATGCCCATTCTGTGTGCTTTCTGTAAAGTTCTTTTGGTCCTCAAAATATCTGCATAAATAACGAAGAATAATGTCCCCACTTACAGATGGGCAATCTCTGCTGAGATAGCAAGGGAATCATACCAGGCTCACAACTAGTTATCATAACCTGAGTCCTGGCATGGTCATCTCCGTAGGACACTGGGACCTTGATAGTCTATTACTAAGAGAAAGTCAATCTATCACAACTTTGAACCAATAACACAAAAGCAAAGGCATTTCCGTGATCATCCCTCTTGCAGAGCCTTCTTCCACCTAAACAGTATTTCTAACAGGTTCTGTATTAAACATTGTGCCCAAAGACACCAAGATCCCTAATTTCAAAAATATTAAACTTTGTCAGAAGAGGTGTAAATAAGAATTGAAAGCAACTAGGCAACAATTAAATTAGCAAAGAGCAATATATAACAGATGCGCTTAACCAGCAAAGGATGTGTTTGTAGATGCCCATGGACGCCTGAAAACCATGGATAGTACCTAATCCAGTGTACCCTTTTTTTCCTAGCCACATACAACCATGATAAGGTTTAGTAAAATACAGTAAGAGAATAATGACAACAATAAATAGAACAGATATAGAAATATGCTTATAAATGAGAGCTCATTACACTTCTCAGAATGGGGTACAACTTAGAACTGAGGACCTGTTCAGCTGTGGTTGACTGGGTAATGAGACTACAGAAAGTGAGACCCTGGACATGGGACCACCTTGAGAATGAGAGGTAGGCACAGGCACCTAGAGAGTACTGTTACAGCTGAAACCTCCATGTGTGGGTGGCTGGTCAGGAACAAGTCCTGCTGAGTCCAACACAGCTCAACTTGGCTCTGGTCACTGAGCAAATGATATACACAAAAGGCTGCGGGGAGAAGAACAAATTGGTTTAATAACACAGACTGGATCAAGTTAATGTGCCTTCTCAGGCTACATCAGTACGAGCGCCAATTATGTAACGAAGATGTAGAAATAATGAAATTACATAGAGATGAATGCATTTGACAGTCAGCAAAAATGGAAGCAAATGCACTAATAAAGTTAACCTAAGTAACCTGGGTCAATGCCGAACAACAGCAAAGAGTCCACAAACATAAAGTGGGTTGATATCACATACAGTCCAGTCCCATAGCATCCAAAAGGCTTAGTTCCGGCAGCACTCAGCCTCCCACAGCACAGAGGTAGGAGTATGGGCACCAGTTCTCAGAGACTGCTCTGCTGATTCCTCGTCCCACTCATTTGGAAGTATTATTCCCTCACTCTCATTGTTTGTTTAACTTTTACAAGGTCCTCAAGATTTTGCCCAGTATTAAATCTTTCAGAACGCTTTCCCTACCATTTCCAACCAAAACTAACTGGGAGCTCACAAGGAGCCACTTCCTGTTTGGCAAAAGTTCCTGCTGCTTCCAAGCAGTAACCTGTGGGTATGCCCGAACTCCATGTCTCCCTTTCCAGCAGAGAGCTGCTAGCCTATAAGATCCCTGGCTTACTTGTTTTCACAGATCTACTATGTAACACTTTGCCTAGACACAGTAGAAACTCCATAAATACTTGTTGGATAGAAAATTAATCAAAATTCATAGAAGATATATCAACTGCCAACATTGGTATCTATATAACTGGTACAATGCTTATCAATACAGAGCAGATACTAAACAAATATTCACAGATAGGATAGTATTGTTGTTATAATTCAAAATCTGCATGAAGCTGTAAGGAAATGCCCATTTTAACAAAACCAGCAATAAATAGTCTAGTCAATGCTTATATAATTATTTTTTCAGTCTACCTTTTATCTCTACAGTTGGGAGAGTTAAACCACACATTATCATAATCAATTTTAAGCAACAACCCGGTGAAGTGGATGCTAGGAAACTGGAAATCTAGCTAACTTTTCACTCCAATACAATTCCTCTGGTTAGTGCTTAATTTGGGAATGTTAGAAGAATGATACTAATCACATGACAGCTGGTGAGTACAGAGGCCATGAAGTGAAACAAAATAAAATTATTATGATGGGGGCAAAATTTACAACTCAACTATCAAACACGGAATGACTGAGAAAGACAGAGGGGATGTGTATGAAACAAAACAGAAGCTAGAAGTTTTAAGAGTCGAGAAACAATCACTGACCTAGGACGGGACAGTGGATACGCAACAATTAGTTGCTAGCAAGAGACACAACTTCTCTGCAATGTGCTGATGATCACAGCACCAATAAACCAAAAAAAGAGACTGCACATGGAGACTGCACAGAGGTGTGAAGCCCTGGAAACGGCTCAAGTAAAGCCATTCTGTGGGCTAGTTACCGCTCACAATCACTGCTCAGTGAAATCATATGAATGTTTTGAAAACTAACCAAATTATATTTATATACTTAATCATATAAAAAATTGTAAAGAAAATGAGATCATTTGAGTTTGTGGCTCTGTTCCAAATCTGTGATGGGCTCTAGCTAGCAGTGCCTTGAGATGGCACAGGGCATTACATGGTAAGAAAAAAGAAGGTCCGGGGAAACGTTTGTTCCTCTGGATTCTGGTTTAAGTTCATTCTTACCCAAGCCAATCCCTAGCACCCTCCTCTTCCTCTCTTCTTCTTTTCTTTTCTTCCTCCCTCCCTTTCTCTCTCCCTCCCTCTCTCCTTCTCTCCCTCGCTCCCTCCCTCCCTCCCTAATTTTCTCCCTGGAAAGCAACCAGTATTTAATCACAAAAACTCCACCCTGAGAACTTCATCTAATGCTAACAACTTCCCAAAGGTCCCACCTCTTAACATCATTACCAATGCAGTTCTAAGTCTCCTGTCTCTCTGAATGGGAGGGAACTTAATTTAAGCATTAATTTTGGAAAGGGCAAACCATATTTAAAGCACAGCAAGGACAAACCACAGGGAGTAGAAACACACACATGTATTCACCCGCACAAATTTGTGTACACAAATGTTCACAGCAGCACCACACCTAAAAACCCTAAGCTGGAAGAAATCTAAACAGCCATTAGCAGATGCATGCCTAAACACATTATCAAACATCTACGCTATAAAATAATACTGAGAAAATATAAAGGACAAAATATTAATACACATAACAAGTGAATCCCCAAAATGCTTTGTTAAAGAAAGTAAGCAAACGCCAATTCAAAATCCATTCATACAAAACTCAACAAAAGGCACAAAATAAGGACAAAAATCAAACCAAAGATTGTTAGGAGTGAGGTTGGGGAAGGCAATAACTCCAGGGCATGTTTTAGGACGTGAGAGCTTTCTCTCTTCTAATGTTAAGATATAAATTATAAATACCATAAATATTATGCATCCACTTTAGAAAATTCATCAGGCTGAACATTTGATATGGATTCTAAGTTTATGTAAATAACTTAATCAAAATAACATAACACCTGAATGCTAAAGAAAAGGATGAAAGCCTATTACTGTAATGGTTTAGGTAAAAGTTGCTTAGTTTCCTGAAGGGCAGGCCACGAGGAAACTAGCTGATCCCACCACCCTAGGCATCTTTGGGCTCAGAAGGGTCGGGTGGGAGGTAATGGGTAAGAGAGAGAGAGGGCAGGGGAGAGGAGAAGAGGGAAAGCCACCTCTTCCAAAGATGGTGGGGACAGATGGAAAGCAGGTAGGCTAGAATTGGAAGGAAAATTTGCTAGCCTGGAAGGAAGGGGGAAGTGGGCGGGGCTTGTCTCTTAAAGGGACAGGACAAGTCAGTAGCAGGTCATATTATAATTATAATGTACAAAACTTTCTCACCATCTATTTACTAAGATATAAGATGCAAAGCCCTTCTACGCAGTAGCAATGAATTTTCTTTACAAATCAAATTTAAAAGAGATAAGTAACTGGCAAACCTGCTGCAGATTCATAGATCTGCATAGAGAGGAACAACAAAACCCTAAACAGAGGTCCTGACTTCATGAATGAAGAGAGAGAATAGGAAGCCATTTTATGCTAGTAGAACTAACTGAATTTCTCAATGGACAGAGACAAAGGAGAATCAAAAGATCTTCAAATATCATAATACCTATATGGACATTTTACCTGCATGTTACAGTAGAAGGAACTGGATCCCGTGGTAGGATGCACTGGGTGAGTTAGTCAGGGCAGTGCTGGAGAGCTAGCTCATCAAGGTAGGATTAGGGAAAGCTAGCCAGCTGGCCAGCCCAGCTTCTACCCAGACCCAGAACCAGCGCTATGAGTTGGCCCATCCCAACATTCACTAAATCTATGAACTGCTGGAGCATGTGAAGTGGACGAACCTACATATCCAAAACAGCAGAATCTCATTACACAGGACAACAGGATAGCCAAGAGGAGCCCCAGTGAGAATCCATTATTGGCGGTATAGCAGAAACCAGTGGCCTCGAGGCAGACCAAAGACTCATGGCAATGAACTCTTAAAAGAAAAGATGGACAGACTAAAAGGTGAACTGTGCGACTGTGCGCCATAATGGACCACACTATAGGGGCTGGAGAGATAGCTCAGTGGTTAAGAGCACTGGCTGCTCTTCCAAAGGTCCTGATTTTGATTCCCGGCAACCACATGTTGGCTCACAACCATCTATACTAGGATCTGGTGCCATCTTCTGGGCCTGCAGACATACATGTATATATAATAAATCTTTTTTTTAAAATGGACCACACTACAGCTTCTATGACAAAATTCTTCTCTTTTTTCTGTCTTTTTGTTTTGCTTTGTTTGGTTTGGTTTTGTCTTTGGTTTTTCTTTTAAATTTGATTTTGTTTTGAGGGGGTTGCAAGGGCAGAAGGCAGATGTGAGGGGACAGGGAGATAATAGTGGAATCCAAAAGCATGATATGAAATCTATAAAGAATCAATAAGAGTAAAAAGAAAAAGATTATCATAATACCACTGAAACATCAAATGTCAACTTCACTTGGAGGCATCTGCTGACTGCCCCATTTTAAACTGAAATATACCCGCCCACCCCAACTCCCACACTCAGAACTTCCTATTATCCTTCCCTGCTTCATTTTAAATTATGTCATTTAGGATCTGAAGACACCAGATAACATAACTTACTCATTAGTTATTAGTTTCCTCTAAGTACCAGACTAAGTTCTAAAAGGCAGTGTGCCCTGATTTACTCACTGCTTCATATACCCAGTACCTAGAAAAGTACCTAGTATGCAAGGTCAGGAAAACTATGAGATATTCGTAGCTAAAGAAGGCCCAGGGGGATACAACAGAAATCAGAATTGTTGATCTTCCAATGGATAATGGCTAAAGCTTTGCAAAGACACAAGATCTTAAAGACAGGCCTCCATTTAGTCTACAACTAAACTCTAAATGTGCCATTAAACCCAACCAACAAAAATCTATAATACTTCTCCAGTGCTGAACTTATGCAGGTTTATATAAGTGTCTTTGTATACTGCCAAGTACAATTACAGAGCAAATAATTCTGGCTATAAAATCAGATATATGGAAACATTCAGGTAGGTCCATAGCAGACATTCATTTTCCTGCATCCTTAAGCACTGATAGCATTGTGAGAATTCTGGGTCCTTTCTTTATACAAAACCTGCCACAGAGCACTGCACCAGGAAAAGAATGGCAGACTGACTGAAGAGAGCCTGTGGAGGACAAATGGATGTGGGCACTTTCTTCCTTGAAGCTTGAGTTTGGGGATGGGGGAACAGAGCCTGAAGGACAGAGGTAAACAAAGGGCCGGAGTTTAATGCAAGGACATGAGAAATGCATTTGTCTGAGGACATAGTGAGTAGAGCTCCTACTGTCTGATGAAGAACAGCATCCCACAGAAAGCATCCTCAAAGTAAGCTGCTTCTTTGGGAAGAGAATAGACCCTGGAAAACCCTCTAGCCCTGCAGGCCAGCTGCCCCGCCCCTGCCAACATGGAATATAGACAGCCAGTCTGCTCATTCGGTATTCATGGAAATCTGACCACTTGGCACGTGCCCACAGGGAGCTCAATTGTTGTAAACAGAACTGTGCAGAAGGAAGGCTGATGATTCTAGGAATTAAAAAATAAAAAAATCACAGCAAGTCACCAACTGAAGGGACTTTGCAAACGTCTAGCCCAAACACTCATTTTCCAGCAGAGGCTCAGAGCCTGTGTCAGCAGTTGGAGACACAGTGACAAAAGACCTCCTCCCCCAGCCCCCCTTGTGGGCCAGACATCAAGATCTGCCATCCGACCACCTGGGGTTGAATAAGGCTTGCCAACAATTAACACATTAACACATGGGTTTTGGGCAAGTTTCCTTCTCTAAGTGCTCCATCACCAGTGCGATGGGAACAGCACAGGGGTGTCAAATAGAAGGGTAACGGGAGACACTGCAGTGCACTTTAGGGTGATACCTGGCATGAGGCTGCACAGCAATAACAGCTGTGGCTATCATGGCTGCCAGTGGTTATAAAGACTGGTTCTTGCTAACTAACTCTGTCCCTGGACACAGGGTCACTCTTTCAAACTAAACTCAACTTCCTCAGTCTGTCTGTCTAGATAGCTTCTTTGAGAATTCTGGACCCTGATATCCAATGCCACTGGGCAGAGTGTACCACCAGCTGACTTGCAGCTGGGAAGGGCTGGGTGGGGACCCTCAGTACCACCCACCCACCCACTCATGATGATAAGAAGTTATCGCCATGCTAAGCCCAGCAGCCATTAATAAAATACCAACAATGCAAAGCAAACAGCAAAAAACCAGAAGTCTTTCCGTGTGTGAAGTGCCACTGCAGCTAAGCACCATCTTTTTACAGATATCCAACTTTGTGATTCATTTCAAATAATCATGTATGAACATGAACAGTCAACGTCTAGTCGCCTTCATTTTTTATCTATAATGGGGACCCTCTATATTCTAATAGCTGACATAAAGAACATGGAATATATAAATCATATAATTGAATATATAAATCATAAAATCCACCAATAAAGGCTTCATTTGCTAACAATCATTATCATGTGTCACAGTTTGATGTCTTTTGCTGTGATAAACACCACAACCAAAACCAATCTGAGAGTGAGAGGGGATTTATTTCATCTTACGTGCCCAGGTTACAACCATCACTGAGGGACTTCAAGGCAGAAACTCAAGCAGAAACTGAAAGAGAATCCACAGAAGAATACTGCTTACTGGATCACATCCTGGTTCAGGGTTCGCTAAATTTCCCAGACTTAGGTACTAACCAAAGAGGCCTCAGCCCTCCCACACCAACTAGTGATCAAGAGAATGTCCCACAGATATGCCCACAGGCCATTCCAAAGAAGATAATTTTTCAGTTAAATGTCACCCCCCCCAGGTGTGTCAAGTTGCCAACCAAGATGAGTCATCACATCAGCTGACAGAGTTAGTATTTGAACACCAAGAACTTTTTTCAAAGGGTGATCTCCGGGTGGGTAGCTTATATACTCAGATGATACAAAGCCATGGATAGAAGAAGAGAAGTACCAGACTTTCAGGCCCATGGCCCGGAAGGAGTTGGTTGGCTGACACCACATTACATAGATAAGAAGCCTGTTGCTCAGCAACAAGTGATAATAGCAGGGCAGGAGGAGCCAATCAATACAGTGCCGGGTTTAATTCTGAATAAGCAAAGGTAAAACGATAATTTACTCTGTAATCCCAATTGCAGAGCATCCTCCCTCATGAGATAACATTTATCTCTACCACTAAGCCAAACAAACATTTACTGTGGATTTTTCTCAAAATTACCAGAGTGAGCGCTTACCTGGTAGAAGGTTAAATAAAAACAAGATGTGGAAATGACAGACATGAGCAGATCAGAAATCCAGGCAGGGCTTATAGCAACACTTCCCTTTCACGGGCCAGCTAATGAAACAAAAGAAAGCTACACCCTGTCACCACACGAATGTTCTGTTAAAAAGGGTGGTGCTGTCCTTTGTCAAACACAGTGGGTTGATGATGGTGGTGATGTTTTCTACAATTAACCATAACCAAAGTGTGTCTTTGTCTATAATATTAATCGCCAGCATCTACCAAGTGTAAATGGCCTTGTGTTAAGTAATTTATATTCATTAAATCCTGACCACATCCTTGAGAGAGGTAAGGTAATAATTCCTACTTTATAGTTGAGGGAACAAAGTCTCAGAAAGAATAAATAAGCAGCTTGAGTCCACAGGATGGTGAGCACTATAGGATTCCAGGGGATGTGGGAGCAGGGCTTCCCAGACAAACTTGTTCTATGCTCTGGAAATGATCCCTAACCATGCTGTTGAATGGTGGCCGCCAACCAACACATGTCTCCTAGGTGCAGGAAAGGTAGCAGGTAGGACTATGGAATTGAATTTTCATTTCAGCTTAAGATGAACTGATTTACATTTACACATCCATGTGTGGCTACTATATGTGTGGTTGTACATTAGACTGCACAGGGCACCTTGTTGCCACCTCAACGATGCTGACTGTGAACTGGGAGGGACATTCATATTGTTAAAAGAAAAAGAAGGACCAGAGAGATACCTCAATGGGAAAGAGTTCTTGTCACTTGTTCAGAGAACATAAGTTTGGTTCCCAGCCCATATGTCAGATGGCTCACAATTGTCTATGACTCCAGCTCCAGGATTTAGCGCACACACACATACACACGCACAAGCACATGCACACATAAACACAGAAAGAGAGAGAATGTAAAAAATTAAAAGACTACACAGTCTAAAACATGTACAGTAGAAGTCTAGGCCACCACAATCATAGTTCCTGGGGAAAAAAGGTTAGTGCCTGTCTCCATTTAAATCTTAATACTGTGAAGATGGAAAGACCTATGAGAGCATCTCCCTATTCTCCATTATAGTAGTTAAGTGGTCTGAGTCCCAGTTAAGACAAAGCACAGCTCGAAAGGTATCCTAGCTAAGATCTGTACTGCCCTCCTCTGCAGAACATGTCACCATCATGCTTCTGTGTTCCTTACCTGTGTTTACTAAAAACAGTCTCAGCTGTGTGTCCATTTTGTGAAGGAGAAAGGTGAGTTGTAGCTCACATCTCCATGAAAGGAAAGACAACTCCAAGTCTAGCGATGCACAAGAAACAGGTTTCTGAAGAGGCTGAAGAACCTGGTCACAGGACACAGACCTGGCAGTTCTGACTGCACACACAGAAGAGTTGAGGTCCTGGGCTTAGAGCAGCCTCTCTTGTCACCATCAAGTACGTGTGCACAGAGGGAGAAGTGGGACGGGACTCCCCGAGGGACACTTTACAATCACAGAACTCTAGCCACCTCTGAAGAATATGGTGCCTTTCCAGAGGAGATGCTGAAGATGAGGGCTCAGCTTTGCCACTCTCTCTTGCCAGAGAGGCAGGGGTGCTTCCATTTCATTGAGGACCCACCACGCTCTCAGCAAAAACTGCACGCGCGCACACACACACACACACACACACACACACACACACACACTGCCTGCTCATTAGCGAAGGAAGAAGAGAGCATGTGCATCCCAACACACAGTCTAACTGAGGATCCCAAGCTTCTGTCAGGCTTCTGCTTTCCAACAGTGAATGGTAGTGTAAGGGACCCAGAGGCAAGGACCATAACTAGGGACTACAGAGCTCTCCATGCCTCTTCACTGAGTTCAACACAGACCCCAGTAGATACAACCCTAGTTCATCAAATCTGACATAACAGCTATAACCATATTATCTTATTTACCACTAGGAAAGAAAATGTTGACAAAATAACTAGAAAATGATGTGGACCAAATGACAAAACTGTCCAGAAATACAAAACTGGGCAGACAAGGTGTTTCCTAGATTTAATTTTAAAGCGTGGTATTTTTCCATTTAATCCCAAAAGGAAAACTGTCCAGTGTTTCGTTGGCTTTGTTCCCTCTCCACTTCATCAAGCTTAGTTGTCACTCTGGAACAACAGTTCCCCAATAAAGTCTCTGGATAATTCTCTCATGCTTAAAAGAAATTTCCAAGAATGAACATGGGTGCTTAAACAGGAACAAAAAGTCATCACCAAGGGCTACCTGTGCAGTAGTAAATGCAGGCCAGGCCCTGTGAGCCTGTACTGACCTGGAGGATATCTGGAAGCAAGGGAGCTGTGCCACCAGGGCCTGTTGTTCCACTGTCTGCCCCCACTCCTACCCCCAGAGCACAGGGTTATTCACAGAGGCCTCCAATCTTCTGGGAAAGGGTTTGGGAAAGCTCGAGGAAGTACTCATGATGCTAAGCACAGCAAAAACAAGCAATAAATAAGACTATGTTCTCAGAGACATTGGATGTGATGGTGGGAAATGAGATTCAATTTTTGTCTATTTTAAAGAGTCAATTTGTTGGGTATAAACCCTGGACAGCTAGTGAAAAACAGCTAGAGACAGCTCCCCCTTTCCCCTTCTCAAGTCTGATAATACAAACTGAGAGAACTCAAAGCACACGAAGAAGAAAAGAAACTATAGTTGTAATTAAACCATTTCAGTGTCCAACTGACAGCTTCGTAATAAAACCCATACCTCTTTATTCCCCCTTCACAAAAACCATGAACAAGCTTAACTAGCTAGTAAATAGGTGGGTGTGGCTTAAACTATGCAGAGCTCCAGCATGGTGCCTCCCTCCCCTTCCTCTTAGCACACTGATCTGGCACCTTGTGTACATTTCCATGTGCCATGCCTCAGGGAGACACATGGAGGGCTCTCCTGGGCTCTGGGAGCAGGTGGTATCCGTTCTGAATCAAGACAAAAGGATACTGGTTCCAGAGGATTTTTCTTCCCAGGGAGCGAGGGACTGAACAAGGATTTCAGACACATAAAGAACAGGCTGCTTTTTCATGCTTCCAGTGAACACTGCTGAAGTCTGATTGCAAGAAGAGTTCTACAGAGTACCTTCATCAACTTTGTGAAATAGATTTGGCTCACACACGCAAACACACACACACACACACACACACACACACACACACACACACACACGTTTGATTTTTTTGAAACTCCTCAGAGGATCTTACAGATTCTCACTTTCAATTCATCATCATTTCCACTTAGGAGGAAGGAGGTGGGACAGATTTCAACTTAGAAAGATGCTGTTTGGTGACCTTGTTTTAGGTTACAGACATAGCAGAGACCTGGAGAGATCGAAAGTCAGGTGGAACAGAGAAAAGGGCCTGTCCTTTTCAGAGTTCTAACAATTTCCCCAAATGTGTTTTGAAACACTCATTTCCATTTCAAAGAATGTGTTCATAAATTACATATTTCAAATTGCAGTTAGAATTTTTCCTTAAGTCATTAAAATATGTATGTGAGTCAGTAATCCTGCACTGTTAGAATATATGCGGTAGTGGTGGGGGTCGCAAAAACCCAAAGAGCTACGCCTGGTCTGAGTTTTCATGGACTACATACATGCTTCCATATTATTCCCTACATTTTTCAGCAGACTTGTCACAAGTTACTCAAATTGAGTTTGTGACAAATTATATCCTCTCCCCACCCTGGAGTTGTGCAATTAATTTTCTAAACCTAATCTGAAGACTTTATATTTAACTTTACTATTTTTCACTGGGATATTTCTGGTATATTTCAGGCTATCAAGATTTTCTTGACTCAGGACCAAGTCACTAATCATATTAGCTATCTCTTCCAGCCTGGTGCCAACTGTCAATTTGATAAACATGTCTTTATCAAAGTCATTGATAAAAATCATGAACAAGACAAGTCTGAGGACAGGACCCTGAATCATTCTCCCAGAATACTTCTTCAGGTTAATATTAAGTCAATAATCTCCACTTTGGGAAGATGTGTTCAAATAAAGACAAATATGACTAAGGCACTCTTCTTCGACCCACATCACATTCTCTGTGCTGCCTGCTCACAAGGGCCTCTGAGGAGATTTTAGGAGATGCCCTTTAGAGAGCCGCATGACCAATACACTACATGGTCTGATTCTCTGTTAGACACGTTAAGGCTCTGAGCTCAGGTGGAGGATAAAGAAGACAGACATTTTCAGGTAAGTCTTGGTGGTAGGGTGGCCATGAGAGCCCAGACACAGCTGCTGCCCCATGGGCAGAGTAGGTCTCATCTATGGAGGCATGTTCCAAAGCTCCTAGGGGAGTTCTGAACCTGTGGACAGCATAGACTTCTATACATACTATGCTTTTCCCTTCATAGACATATCTATATTAAAGACTATTTCATAAAGTAGGAAGAACAAGAGATTAACAGTAAAAAAAAAACAATTATAACTATAACTACATACTACAATACGGGCACACAACTGTTGTCTGTCTAAGCATCTGTTCCAGCTTATTTTTATGTTGCTCTGATAAGCACCACGGGCAAGAAAAACAACTTGGGAAAACAAAGGATCTACTTCATCTTATAGGTTATAGCTGATCATTGAGATAAGGCTGGGTAGGAACTCAAGCACAAATGCATGGAGGGAAATCTTTGTCTGCTTCATTCCCTGGCTTGTGTTCAGCCATCTTTCTTTTACGGCCCAGGTCCACCTGTCTATGGATGCTCTGTGTACATCAATTATCATCCAGGAAAATGTCCCAGGAACATGCCCATAGGCCAATCCGATGGCCACCCCCTCTTTTCACATGTGTCAAGTCGACGACTGAGATTGGCCATCTCAGAAACTTAGTATACTATGGCAGGTCTTCCAATCAGAAGAAGCTGAAATGACAAAGGTTCCTGATGAGATGGCGAGGTAGTAATATATGAGGAGAGTATGCAAAGGCATGGTTTACATTTCAAGTGAGAAGCTGCAGGCCTGCTCAAGATTCCACCGTGCTACTCAGAACAGCACACAACTTAAGGCTGGTTTATTCCTGGAACTTTTAGTGTTTTCACTCAGCGGCTGACCCCAAGTAAATGAAGCAATGGAATGGAAAACTCGTGGTCTGGAGCTCTGGAATTCCTGGTCCCCAAACTACCTCCTCTTCATATCAGAGAACAGAATTGTGTGGCTAGCAGACTCCCTTTACCAAATTGATGGGTTAAAACACGGAGATCCCATCTTTAGAGATGAGTCACTTAAAACATAACTTGAAGCAGAGAAACATAAAATATGAACTGTTGCTAATGGCTACCTCCCTCCTTGTTCAAGTTATTCTCAAGGAAGATGTTGATGGTTCTAAGAGTTGGCTCATGATCTGGGTCCACACACCTGATATTTGAATCTAGGCGCTTCAACTGTCTCATGTGTAAAAGGAAGAGCCTTTGAGAGGCTGATAGAGTATGGCCTCATTTCTACCCAAGCCTCTTCTCTTACTCAATCAGTACCTAGTTTTGACTTGAGAGCTGAGACCTGACCTATGAGGTCATGGAAATATCAAGATTGTTGACATGTGTGCAAATACACATGCTCGTGTCTGTGAAGCTACTACAATAGGGGAGGTGAGGGCTTTACAAAAGACTAAAAAGAGTCCCTTCCAAGGTCCCCCATTCTTACAAGCCTCACACCCTTCCTTTCTCTAAAGGAGCAGAGTGCTGCCTCAGGTGGCTAGAGCAGCATGGCTGCTGGTGTCTTCCTGAGACACACATGCAGATATGGTTGCATGAGCTTTTGCTTAGCTCCTTTCAAGTTGTTATTTAGCCTCCTAAAACCAGTTCAAAATACAGTCAAAATTATAGCTCAAAGCATACTGATTCTTTTTAACTAGTCTTCAAATTTTATATTTACAATTCTACCTAAACTGGGTCCATGCAGAGGATGTTGGTAATTGTTTACATCTGCATAGATCTGTGCAGTAAGCACATTCATTAAAAGAAGCTATAGTATCTACAGATATATCATCTACAGATCAGAGCTAATGAACAGGAATAAAATTTAAAAGGTAAACAACTATCAATGTATTAGAAATGACTTATTCCTGCAAAGAGCCAAGGAAAGATGAATACCTGCAGACCTTCCTTCAGCTTTTTAAGAAAACTTGGCTCCTGGCCAGAGGAAAGTGGAACTCAATTCTGGCTCCATACTCCTCAAATACTCTAGGTCAAGCTGCCTCACTCTTAGGCAGGGTTAGGGTTAGGTATTTAAAATAGGGCACGACAGTTTTGTTTTTTAATAGAACAAATAGAACAAAATTATTCCATCAAGAAAGAGAAGGCAAATCTAACATATTTCATAGGCAACATGCTAAATGGTCTAGGTGCAGTGAGGATTTTCACACAAAAGGATCAAGGAGAAGACCTGCATCTAGAAAATCAATCCAAATGTCCAAGCCTTTCATTTGACACAAGGCTTCATAGTATCCATACTCTGTCAGGGGCTCAAACACAAATGACTTCCCCAAAGATTTAACTGTATTATTTGACAAATCATGTATGTGACCCTACTATATTTCAAATACTACAAAAAGATAACACTTAACTTGAAGCATAAGGACTCTGTCTTACCCATGGGCCTTAGCACCCTCAGTTGTGCTTAGGGGGGAGGGGCAGTGCACATGGTCTTCAAAAGGAAATGAACAAGTCAGTGTCCAGTCACTCACAGCACTCATCTAAGATGACCCAAACTATCAACTGCTATCAACACTGGAGTAACTTGTCAAAGTTCTTGGCTGCATTACTCTACCTCCAAACAGCACCATTTTTACAATGGTGGTTGGTGGGCTATAAGCTCAGTTGCTCAGTCAGCCGGAGAACACCATGGTAGTGTGAACGTTGGTTTCTCACCTAGATTTTACTCAGAACACTGACAATATAGGCTGGAAATAAAAGATCAACACCTCCAGCCTAGTGTCTAGGAAACTGGGATATTATATGTTACTCATCCTTTTGCTACTGCTTATTAAGGGTTTATTTTTTTCTCTCTCTCTGGAGGGACAGGGACAGTAATAAGGCTTGAACTGAGCATCCTGTGCACGCTATAAAAGCAGTTTACTAATTAACCATGTATGAAGCCCCAGTTCTTAAGGATTCCTAGTCTTTATGTCTAAGCACCCTAACTCATGAATAGAAACAATAGTGTTTATTCTCCAGGTGAGAATGAGGGTTGATATCAGTGAGAAAACAGTCCATAGAAGTCTCACAGAAATGTTATACTCATCTGTTTCTACATTCTAGAAGTTTACCTAGAACTAGAAACAGTTGACCAATAGAGACAGGTTGAGCAATATCCAATTATGAGTGTAGATAAGAAAATTGACAGACCCTTCTGTTGCAGCTAATGTCAGACCTTGCAGATTCAATGCCTGCAGGCACTCTTGTGCCAGGTCAACATTAATATGGAAGGCCTTGTGTGGTAAGCACTGTCTACGTATTTTCATGAACTTATTCATGTAATCCTTAAAAGACACCAAGAAACTACACATAAAACTTAATTATAATGGTCAGTAAACTGAATTTTAGAAAGGTCAATTAATAAGATCAAGGTCAATCTCCTGAAAGACAAGGTTCAAACTCAAGCACGCTGACTTAGGAGCACATGGTTCTCACCGCTTTGTTCTATCTTAAAGATGCTACAGAAAGAGAAATGACATTTATTTCATTGAAGAAACAAGTAGTGTTTCAGGAAAGTAGGGAGTACCAGGAAGAGAATAAAATGTGTGATGATACAGTGAGTGCCTAAAGCAGGCCAATGCAGAAGTGCAAAGACTGGTTCCGAAGACACATTCTCAGGATTACCACTCCTTGGGAGAATGGACAGTCAAGGTTCTTTGTCTTTGTGTTTTATTTGTTTGTAGTACTGCAGACTGAACACTGGGCCACCTGCATGGTATGCAAGCTCTCTGTCACTGGGCTATATCCCCAGCCCTCATATTATGCTATATTTTGCAACAGAATCTTACTAAGTTGTAGAGCATAACTTGAATAACTCTGTAGTCCAGGAAGACACTGGATTTATAATCATCCTGCCTTCAATCTTCAAGTAGCTAGAATTATAGATCTGGGTCACTAGTCCAGGCCTTTATTGCTAATTTTAATTATGAAATCATACACAAAGTACTGTGAAGGCATATGCAATCAAGGTTGGAATATAAAAAAATGAACAAGACATGGTTCATACATAATATCGAGTCATACATAAGAACCAGGAACATTGGTTGCCAGCCCTGATTATAATTAGGGGCATTTTCTACTGGTGTCTACTGGTGTCTAAATTTCAACACCAAACATCTAGGCATCCACACGGATAATACTAAGTGACACTTACTAGTCTACATTTCAAAAACTTACCTCCTTCTCCAGAATAGGAAAAGTGCTCTTCTTCCTGCATCCGCCATTCCTCTCAAATACCCTTGGTGCCAGCTGAGAAAAGGCCTTTCCTTCTCTGGTTGAGGACTTCTCTTATGGTCTACTCTTCATCAATGCTACAACTCCAATGAGTAAGTTTGCACTGCTCTATAGAACATCTCCGCAATTACAACCACTTTTCACCAGTCATATGCAGTAGCCCTGCATGGTATTTTATAAAAGATTATATTCACCTCTCTGCTTCACTTCATTCATTGAGTCATCCATGCATCCATCCATCCATCCACCAATTCAATAAATTTCTATTGGCTAGCCACTGATATCTTCATAATGGCTAGGAGTTATGGATTTGATAGTCAACAAGACAGAGAAACTCTTGCTCAAATGAAACTTAAATTCTAGCAAGCGTGACAATAAGTATTAAAAAGGATAACTCAAAGATTGATACTTCCCATGAAGAACATAAAGCTGGGTAATATTAAGAAAATCCACCAGTGAAAATGCTTTCTGACCAAACAACAGGATATCTGACAGAGAGCCTTGAGGTGGAAATGATCCCTCAGACCATGACAAGGGTTCTGGGCCAATTTCACAGAATCCCTTACACTCTGAAGTTCTCCAGAGCCAGCTTTTTCAAGTTCTGGTTTGAGATAGTCATCAGATTCAAACACTGTCCCATTGGCTTCAACTTCCAGAAAATGAAAGGGCACCTCACCCAATGGCTTTCTCAGAAGTAAGGATATTTCCTCCCAAAGTCTCTGATTAACAGCCTCTTATCTCTCTCTGGTCCAACTGTGGGTCACGAAGTGACTAAACTAGTTATTGGTAAAAGAAAAATTACTTTGGTTCCATTTGACTCATCAGAATCTACCCTGGATGAGATAGGAACAACACCCCCAAAACAGCAAAGTGACAACATACAAAAATAAACAAACTAACAAACAAACAAAAATAGAGAAACAACTACCAGAGCCCATGACATCAAGACACCTGAGGCTGAGGGCAGAGAAGAAATGAGAGATACTCTCTGAATTGCATCTGAACAAAGACAAAGAGGTGTCTATGCAAAGCCCCAGAGGAGTATTCTCCCACACTGGGAGAAGCAAGGCCAGACATTTAAGACTCAGAAACCAATGAAGAAAGATGTAAAGAGATGTAGTGAGAGGTCAGTTGTACAGGCCTCAGAAGACCAGCAGCTTTCTGGGAGCAAGTGCTTCAGAACATAGTCACTTGTATGTCAGTTTACTGTGATTCAGTTTACTGACCATAGAATGCAGTACAGACTCTGGCTGACCCCTACTGTCCTCCCTTATCTGGACCCACACTGTGCTCACACATGTTCAAATCATCTTTTGGTCCCTTGTTGTGGCTGAAGCAATACTACAACTATTGTACTATTCATGCCTAATATATATTTCATTTCAATCCTGTACACCAGTTCAAAACATGTAAGGAAATAGTGAAAAACCCAACCTTTGACTATTGGCTATGGTGAATTAAAAATCTATTCAAAGACTGATACCAGAAAACCTCCCAAATGTCTATGAAAAAGCCATTTTTCCTGTATGAAACAATCACATCCTTTGATCTAGTGTACTTCTGCAGTGGTTGCCAATTCCCACTCTGCATAGTTCTTTTTACTTAATCTATCTTTACACTCTGCCTACAGCAAAACGTAAATGTCTGTGACTTCATTTTCCACTTTTATGGTCACTGCATGTGCCAGGCACACTGCCTGGTGTATGTCAAACAGTCTGGTAAATAATAAATAAATGAAATAACACTTTGACAAACAAGCAAATGGACAGAGATTGCCTGCCAGTACTGCTTGTTAAATTTCCAACAAAATGGACAGAAAGAGATGCTATCACTGCTATTAGTGAGTACCAAGCTGCAACAGTGGTTCAAGAGTGGAGTGGGGTGGGGAAGAATACCATTTCATAAGTAAGTGCTTTCCAATCTTCATAATGAGCCTGGTTACATGAGAGCATACAGTTGTCTAACTAGCAGGAGGCAGATTCTGAAGCTCCATATCATCTATCTGCAGATAGGCTGGCACTCATGTTTGGTGTTCATACCAGTGGTGCCATCAGCAGTTAGACTGTATTCTGCAGAGATCTCACAGGGCAGCGGATCTCTACCTGGGCTGATGCTTGTCTTTACTGTCCTGGAAGATGCTGCCTGCCTCGTCATTACAGATAAGTTTTCTACGTTTCTGTACCTGGGAAGGTCATGATAAAATGTAGATAAAAGGACAACCCAGTTTACTCTGTGGGAAAGAAAAGAGCATCTTCTCCCATTCGATGGAAAGAAAAGCAACAGCCTAAGGAGAAGGAATGCTGCAAAGAAAACTGTGTACAGCATGCATATACAAATCCATTGCAACTTTTGATGACTTCTGAATCAGTGCAAGCAACCTGACTCTCAAATAGCACATCCCAGGAGCGTGGGGTGGAAAACAAGAGGCTGCGCATTTGCTGCTTTGCATCACAACCTCCCTGGTATTATTTCAGTGCAACGTTTCCTAAGCAAACATAGATAACAAGAAAGAACTGAGCATGTTGCTAAAAAAAGTACCATACAACCATAGCTTTGGATGACAAGTATTACCTTGTTATGCTATGAAAATGTATTTGAAGATAAGCACATCCAAATGTTTTTCTTTATTTGTGCACAAAATTTTCTTGTGATACATATTAAATTTGTGTTACTCTTACTTACCAACTTTGGGAGGCGGGGTCTTATTTCTTCCAAATAACCAAGCAGATTGACAAAACAGGCTTCTTTGCTGAGGCACATTATTGAACAAACAAATATTTATTCTGGGTTACTCAGCTGTGATACATGAGGGGATTCACACCGTGCGATGTCTGGTGCCTGCTTAGCTATTACAAGATAATTGCACTTTGAACCACCTAGAATATTGTGTTCAATGGAGAGACAGATTTAAAAATTCAAAAACATGGTACGAGGAGAATCTAATCAGTCACACCTCCATCAAATTAAGGCAGATATAAATAAATGGGCAATAGAAAGGTGCAATAAAACCAGGATTAATCAAACTGTGATTAATTCAGGATCAGATTAAAAACCAGTAGTGCCAGCTGCATCAGCTCTATTCTGCAGCATTCGTCTCTCCCACTCCTTTTTATCACCATGTTTCCCCATCTCCTCATCCCACTCTGCTCTCACCCCTAGGGCACTTTCCCTGGCTGGATAAACCTGCGGGAGAGTTAATTGTCACATACATGGATTTAATCACATTGTCCATCACATTCGGGGCCCTGCCTTCAGTGATCCATGACTAATTGTTGTGGTAATTTTTCAATCATTAACAGCAGCACATATGCTGCAGACAAATCCCAAGGTGCCCAGTAAGCCCCAGTGACAAGTGGACCACAGGCTCCAGAAGGATTGCCACATGCCTCACTCCAGCCTATTAGTCATGCCTCCTTGTTAATGCACACTTATCCCAAGGATATGTCAGGCTGCGAGAGCTCCGAGGGGCTTCAGCATGCCTCATGACATTGCCTTGTTTTCAATCTAGATTCTGAAAAAGGAAGAGGAAAGGAAAGGAAATGAAAACTCCATGTGGACAAGTAGCGGAGGGCCTATTCTGAATTCCACTTGTTTTCCATTCACTTTCACACAGGCTCCTGAGCTGTGGCAAGTGCCCTTTCTTTGAGTTTCAGCAGTATTAGCAATCTCCATGGCAACCACCAGTGCGCATCTGCTGCACCACACTGCAGCATCTCTGGCTCAATTCTCAAGTTGCCCTGGTGTCAAACAGGGCATGCCATGTGCACTGGTGGGACGAGACCCTGCCTTGGGGAATCTTTCAGCTGATTGAAGCTGGCTCTAATCAGCACATAATATGAGCGAACAAGATCACAGGGAATATGATCCGCCTGCACTAGGCGAGAGGGCTCCAGGAATGCTATTTATTTTTTCATTTTCTTTTTCTTAAGGGTCTTTGTTGGTTGAAAGCAAAGAGGCCCTAGCTATCTAACAAAAAGGATTAATTTTCAAGAAGGTGCTACAATGTTTCAAGTCACTGATTTGTTTCAAGCCTGTGTCTCACACACCTTTCATTAAGGAAACTATTCAAGAAGAAATGCAAATTCCTGGGGTTTCCATTTGGGGTCTTCTAAAGAAAATGGATATTTGGCACATTAGCCAGAATATGGAAAGGCAAGAGAAGGATTCATGGAGTTTCATTGAAATTTTTATTCCTCCTGCAGAGTCTCAAGAAATCCCCTATTATACTCAGTTTTCCCAAGATTAAAACAAGACCCACTTTACTCTAAGGCCCTCAGTCCATGATATGGAACAAGGTCTTAGCCAAACTTAATTAATATGAGCAATTCATGTTTAGCTGCTCCAAAGAGAGATAGTTGTTGCAGGGTCCATTATTCTGAAACGAGGGACCGAGCGCCCTCTGCTGTTAGTTCTAGGTCAGTCTCCCCATGCTTCAACCCCATGCTGAGATTCACTTCTGTTACCAAGCACACTTACAAAACTCTAGCTTAAAAGGCATTTACTGGTTTGTGGAACAAGAGAGATCCAGATAACAGTAGACAGGTTGCTAAAAATAACAGTCCTCTAGAAAGCCACTCACCAGTAACTTGGTTATTATTGCTAACAGCCCACGAAAGAGCTTGGGGAAATTCAGAGTGATGACTTCATCACAAACACAAAGAATTAACAAAGAAAAAACGAATTTGCCTTTCCACTCACATTCTATTATGACAATGTGTCTACATGGGTCTCATTGATTAGTATACGTTCTAGAACCGCCAGATGAAAGAAGAAAAAAAAAAAACTTGTTCTTAGATTTAAATCATGGCACTAATTTCCAGCGTTGTTTCTGAATTTAGTTTAAACAAACACAGATTCACATCTACATAGCATTGTACAAAATTCACTTTAAAACTTCTAAAAACCTAATTATTATAAAAATAAAATTACGGAGGAAAAAATCAAATATTCTAAACATTACTTGTAATCCTCTTATATAAATGACGGCAACCTACATTTACAACTTCAAGTACTAGTTCAGCTTAGAATTCAAATTAACTCGGTTTAGAGCTAATGATACAGAAATTGTGCTTCTTTACTACAAATTAGCTCCTTCCATAATGTCTAAATGAAAATAACAATCACTATACACTAGATAATAATCAACTAGAATTTAATGCATGGTGGATTCAAATTCCATGTCACAAACTGCTCTGAGAGCTAGAGATAATCATTCAATTTTCATAACTCTTTAAAGTCATTGCCAATATTATCTCCCATAAATGAAATTCAAATTAATCAAGAATTAATGAATGAACTGGGATTGACGGCACAAGCCTGTAATTCCAGCATGCAGGGGGCAAAGGCAAAGGCAGAGGCAGGCTGAGTTCTATGAGTTTGAGGCCAGACCCTGTATGTCAACAAACACACAAACAAACAACAGAAGAATGAGTGAATGGGGACTGGAGAGCTGGCCAGTGTTGAAGGGCAGTGCCCTCTCTCAGGAGGACCCGGGTTCAGTTTCTAGCACTCACAACCTTCTCTAACTCCAGTTTCAGAGTGTCTGATGCCCTCTTTTGGTCTCCATGGGCACCAGACACCAATACTGGGCACTTACATGTCTGTGGGGAAAACACCCACACACAGAAAATAAAAACAAACAAAGTTTTAAAATAAGAATCAAAGGAGTAAAACTGAACTAAGGGGAAGTTAGAATAAAGTGATAAAAATTTGGTATACTATCATTCAGTTGACAAATGACAAAAGAAGAATCCAAATTTGAACTGTATCGGGCTTAGTTACTGAGCTCTGCCAAATACACTGAATAAAATCACATCCTGCGCACAGAGTCAGAGAAGTGGACTGTGGAATCTCACTCCCTTGAGTGGGGTATATTATAAAACCTCGGTACCATGTATGAGTCTTCTTTAAACCCTCAAACCCAAACCATACTCATTTTAGAAGCAAGCTCCATATTATTCCATCCCCTCTGGCTTTCTTCATGATGTAGCGCATCAGTTCAGCCTTGATGTGAGCCAGCATGATTGAGAGAAACTTAGCTCAGTGATAGGACACCAAGACCAATGTATGGAATATTCTAGATGGCCAAGTTCCATAGCCTGACAGACAGTCTATATGGGTCTATGGTCTAGAGTAGCAATTAGCAGGTAGTTGCTAGATTTTAGCTAGTGTGTTAGAGTAGAAGGGTGTGAGGGGTCTTGGCTGTGAGCAATGATCTATGGAGAAAGCTAAGAAACTACTAGAAGGGATTAGTCTGTCTTTCCAGAAGTCACTTCAGCTAATGACAGTGGGGACTCCACCACGGGGAGCAGAACACCCCACCATGACCTTCTGTGAGCAGCATGGGTCCTGGGTAGAATGGTACCACTGCTCTACAAGAGACAGGGTCCTGAGAAGGCTATGGATGACCAGAGGAAGGAAATAACAAAGGACACAATCTGCTCAGGTGTCTGGAGCCGGCCACTGAGGCCCAGAAACAGTCATAGTAACAGTGGCAAAAGTTAAGGATGGGTCATGACATGTTCTCTAGGGGGCTCATATAGGACACTTTTCAAGAACTCAAGAGTCTTGACATGATAAGAATCCAGCAGAGACTGGCAGATTTCCCAGTGTTTCCTGTTAGACAATGTTTGGGGAAGGAAGCTGTGACATGTCAGGAAAACCACTAATCTATATTTAAAGGTACAAAATCCAGACACTGAATCCCCCAACCTCATCACTCTAATAAGCAGATGGGCCACAAATGAAATCATCTTACTACTACTTTCCTATACAGGACCAAGACCTGAAACATCCTAGGCATCCTAGTCATGTGAGCAGTGTGAATAATTTGTTAACTGTTAGGAAATGAAATACATTGTTGATTATGCAGTCTGTAACTTATTCCATGGACAAAGAAGAAAGATCAAGCTCTCACACTCAGAATGGAGGAATTTCATTTTATGAATGAATGGCTCTTTGAAGTAGATCTAAAGAATTCTGGTCAAACTGTACTTCAGAAAATAAGTATCCTTTCTATAGTATTATGGGTTCTCTTTAAATAGCCCCTTTTTGAATACAAAGCACTTGATGAGAATATGAAAAAGACTTGCA
Source organism: Myodes glareolus (assembly GCF_982192425.1). NCBI lineage: Eukaryota > Metazoa > Chordata > Mammalia > Rodentia > Cricetidae > Myodes > Myodes glareolus. The sequence continues at coordinate 52,722,491 of NC_142039.1, read as the reverse complement.
TTCCTTTAATAAGATAACAATAGTACTTCACTTGCACACAAACCCTCCTTTCATTCCATTAGATGGCTACTTTTTCTCTATTACCAGTCAAAAAAGGATGGCTCTAATTGGCACACGTGAAAATCATAAATAGACCCTGTTCTACAAATATTCAATTCCCTCGCACTTGAGTGATTATTCTGCAGTGCACTGCAGGATGATAAATGACACTCGGAGCATCGCAGCTTTGATATTGCTGACAAAGGGATTTGATGACTTCCTAGTGCTTAAAAATAAGCTTGCTTGGGTGTGTCTAACATATCCAAACAGTTCAGGGTTGAGACTACCACAACCTTCTACAAAGGGAAGACAAGATGCCCTTTGAGGTCCCTCTTAGCTAATATATTATGACTATGGGCTTAAATTTCTAGATTCTGTCTCTCACTAAAGAAAATGGCTGATCACAACTGAATCAAAATACATTCCACCTAAAATTCTTGAGTTAACCACATTATTGAGAATGTGAACATCCTGAAACAGAATGCAACAGTCTCTTGGGATAATTTTCTAAAGTAAAAAAAAAAAAAAAAAAAAAAAAAAAACACCTATAGTCATCCAACTTACGATCTAAAAATACCAGAAACATAAAAACAAACACAAAGGATATCTAAGAAACAGAACTTTAACCTAATTCCATTCATTTTACTGATGAAGAAACTCAGAAGTCCAGGGAATGATGATGATGACAACAATGACAAAGTCAGTGATTATTTTATCAAACCAATATTTATCAACCAATATTGGGGCAGTTATGTTCCTCAACTTCAAGCATTTATATATACAAACACCTAATTTTTCTCAAGCCCTTTAAGAGACAAACACTGTACTATTATACCATTTTTCTTAGACATGGAAGCAGAACACAAGGAGGTTAAATCATGACTCTACTGCCACAGAAAGCAAGTGGCAAAGCAAGTGTTGGAGCCCATCAGTGCAATTCTTCGGCCCTACAGGAAGCCCAGAGAAGCCACAGCCCTTCAAACAATTAGAGCAAATCAATACAGCTAAATTAATACCATCAACTAATATAAGACTGAATGGGGCTAACAAGATGGCTAGCAGGTAAAGGTATTTGTCATCAAGCATCATGACTTGAATTTAATTTCCAGAACCCACATGATGGAAGGAGGGAACTAAATCCCAAAGTTGTCTTCTGACCTACATGTATATACCCTAACATGTGTACATCCCCATACATACAAAATAAGTAACAGTAAAAGATTAAATGTATATTTCAGAAATATCATAGCAATATATTTTGAAAGTTTCCTGTGCCAGGTACCAGACATACACAAAAGTTTATGATGGACATACTAACTTTATGGAAGCTATCTTCTTCACAAGGCTTCGGGGCCCATGCCTTTAATATCAACATTTAGGAAGCAAAGGCAAATAAAACTGAGCCCCAGGGCAGTCAGTACTGTATAGTGATGCCTTATCTCAAAAGGAAAAGGGAGATAGATACAAAGAAGGAGAAAGGAATGAAGGAATGAATGAATGAATGAATGAACAAAAAAGGACAAAAAAGAAATAACAGAATGAATCAAGGTTAGCAAGCAGCAAAAGACTACCCAAGGACCATGAGCGTCTAAACAAAAAAGCAGCTAGTAAGTCTAAAGTTCATGGGCACCAAGCTCACATGGGAGATTTATATTAAAAATTTGGTCCAATCTGGACTTCTACAGCCAGAGCAGTATTTGGTAACAGTTCTGCAACAGTTCAACCATAGCGAAATCCAGTGCTCTGTGCTTAGAGGGCAGAAAAAGAAAAAGGAGAAAGTCATGTCTAAGAGATACCTGCTGCTTTACAATGAAGATGTCGTTCCCTTTCATAGCATATATCACTGAGCACAGGATACCACAAGGAATGTGCTATCTCCAAAATAAAACCAGCTCTCATTAGCTTATGATGAGAAAACTCAGACATGAAGTAGCTAAGGGATTTGTCAGACGCCCTAAAGGGGGAAGGAGTACATCACAGAAGAAAAATTTCAGTGCTATCTCAGAACTAGTGTGTCTTAGCTCAGCATGTAAGAGCTCTCTATGGACAGATATGGTTTCCATGTGGAGGGCATGCAAGGGTCACAATGGGAACTACAAGGGCAAGGGTCACAAAGACATTCTCAGAAACCAAGCAGTCAGAATCGGAGCTTCTGGAAAGTCATGGGAAACATAACCTCAGTAAAATATTGTTATCCAATGTTTAAAATATCCAGTTAAGGATAGCAACTGAGAAATTGAAGGGTGACTCCTCAATTTACTAAAACCTGCATTACTAGTATCCCATTGTCCCTCCATGAACCTTCCTTTGTCATCTTTAAGGAGAGATATGTGACAGACTGAAGACTATGCCGTCTCTCCATTCCAGCCAAGAATGTCACATGATGTCATTATAGATGTATAGACAAAGATGTCATTACTGTATATGACCTTCCATGTGCTCAAGGACTCAAAGAACTCAGAGGGGAGCTAACGCCAGTAACTGCCTCAAGGTGGCCCATCACCAATGGCAGTACTTCTCAAAATGTGTTTAGATGTGACATGGTATTGGAGATGTCCAGAGTGGCACCGAAACCTGAAGACAGGCCCCATTTTGGCCTAGAATGGAATAGGGATGGAAACAGGAAGGCGGAACCAAAACATTGAAAGACGTAGATATGAGAAGCAGGCTGCGTGTTTACAAATGAGTAAAACCTGAGGGGAGAAAAGGACAAGTGGCAGAAGGGATGGTCTGAGGAGGTCTGAGGGGCAGAGATGAGGGGCATTCAGAGAGCCACATAGTCCAAGTTTCTGAAAACAAAAAACAAAACTAACAGGCTTCAAAGCTTGTGAGGGCCAGCACAGTGCCTGATTCTGGAGTCTCAGCTACTTGGAGGCTGAGAAGACAGGTTCTTGAGCATGGCAGCTGACACTGGTCAGGGCAAAACTGGGAAACCTCACCTCTTAACAGAAAAAAACACATGGCTCTAAAAAAGAAGCATGTCTGCCCCATTAAGTGTTATTTGCCATAGGGTTATGGAAATACATTAAAAATAAAGTTGATTCCTATATAATGAGCATTTTAAAGGACAGGAATCTTTTTTTAAATATATGGTTGGGGAGTGCCTGTGTGTATTCATGAGTGTGCAGGTGTACATGTATGTTTACCTGCACGCATACATGTCAATGTCAGAAGCTATCTGCCTTACTTTTTCTTAATTTTTTTAGATTCATTTATCTTAGTTGATGTGATGAATGTTTGGCATGTGAACTGCGTGTGTATGCGGTGCTGGAGGACTACAGAAGAGATCATTCCAACATTTGGAATTGGAGTTAATGGTGGTTGTGAGCCACATGTGGGTATTGAGAACTAAACCTAGGACCTCCATTAGAGCAGCAAGTCCTCTGAACCCCTGAGTCATCTCTCCAACCCCACACCTTTATTTTGAGCCTCTCCTGGGGCTCAGTGATTAGGCTGGGCAGAAAGCTGCAAAGATCAGCCTCCTTCCACCTCCACAATGCTGGGATTATAAGGGCCTGTCTTTTTCACCTGAGTTCGAGGTGAACTTAGAATCCTCATGAATGGATGGCAAGCACTTTAACAATAGAACCATTTCCCATCCCGTGTGTGTGTGTGTGTGTGTGTGTGTGTGTGTGTGTGAGAGAGAGAGAGAGAGAGAGAGAGAGAGGAGAGAGAGAGAGAGAGAGAGAGAGAGAGAGAGAGAGAGAGAAGGTACTTATGACAATTTAGACTTATGTGAGACTGACAGATACAGAAGGCTAAAGGGGCTGCATTTCCACTGGTGCTTACAGAGATGTGAACACATATGGAGACACGGATGAAGAACCAGAAGCACACCCATCTGTGCAGCTAAAAGGAATAAGGCATATAAACACAATACCTTCCCAGGGGTCTTTCCAAAGTCATAAGCATGAACAAGAAGTCAGTCGGGGGTCAGGCTGAAGCTGGGAGGTGGCTGTACTGCTATACCATGGTGCTGGGCAACTCTGATTTCCGTTCGAAGGCAATGAGCAGTCTGCTGGGCAGCCCAGGCCCAGCTAACTCTCAGTGGATATTACAATGAAACAAGGAAGTAAGTGTAGACGCATGGGCAGCACTAAGAGCCAGCAAACCTTCTCCAAGAAGCTTCTACTCTGACAGCAGACTCAGGCTTACTGTGTGACTCTCAATGAATAGGCTGCATGATCTGCATCTGAGCACACCCACCCACAGGGTGAAGTCCTCAAGGTCGTTTCTCTTTATTTTGTTGCTTTTCTTCCTTTGTTTTTAAATAAATCAATTTGAGGGTAAGCAGTGCCCGAATAGACTTTTCCAGGGATGTTCCACGAATCCTTTGAAGAGGACACCGTTTAAACTGTTTCTAAGAGATGCCAAAGTGCTGAAGATGCTCACAAGGTTCCACCACCTGGTACAGAATGTCCATCTTCCCTGTCTCCACAGAGAGTCTTCCTGGTGTCTAACCTGTGGCCCCCATGCTGCAGTATGAAGGATTATTCTAAATGTATTTTCAAAAACACTCATAAATACACATTTTCTTCAGAGAAAGGTTCCAATTGTGTTATTTTCTGTTTGTTCAGGCTATGTCAGCTAAACAATGATACTGCTGATCTATCTGAAATAAATTGTTTTCACTTTGAGTGGACATTCTCATTTCTGGTAAAGTGCTGAGGTTAATTTTAATTTTTAAAAAAGAATTACAAGATGTGGGCAATTTAATAGTTACATGAAAATACTTAATACACGTTCATAAAGCAAACAAGTATCTGACAGATTGAGAAAGAGCTGCGCATTATTAAGAAAGGTTTTCATCAATGGCATGGACAAAACCATCTGGCAGGTTTGGAAAGGCTTAACTATGGTGAAGAATCACCTTCTGTAACATGAGGGGGCCGGCTTGTTGGGGTTTCTGTCCCACCCGGTACCCCACAGCCGGCAAGCCCAAAGAAAAATCACACACAGGACTCCATAAGGTTATAAACTGATTGGCCCATTAGGTCAGGCTACTTATTAGTTCTTATGACTTATCTTAACCCATTATTCTTATCTATGTTAGCCACATGGGCTCAGTACCTTTCTCAGTGTGACAGCTTACATGTTGCCTTTTCGGTGGTCTGCGCAGGAATGGTGGAAGAGCTTCCTTCTTCCCCGAAGAAATACTCCTGTTCTCATTGCCCCACCTCTACTTCCTGTCTGGTTGACCCACCTATACTTCCTACCTGGCCAATCAGCGTTTTATTAAAATACATGATTGAAAGAATACAGACAATTCTCCTACACCATCCTTCCAAACAGATCTCTCATGGGGAGGACTCAAGGGATTGGAAGTTGGTAGATGCCCAGGGATCCTAATGACAACAGCCAGACTGCTCCACTGGATCTGAAGACACTGACCTGAAAGCAAGTCAAGGTCATGACTATCCAGGAAAGTGTGAGGTCTGTGGAGGAAGCCAGCTACTCTGCAGTCACAGCCTCTCTGCAAGCTCACAAGGGTAGCAGTGACCCAGACTGTTCTGTCTATCCGAAACAGAACCCTGGTCCTTTAACAAGACTGACTTTTCTTTGCAGATCTAGAAAACTGCCCTGGCAGATGCTGATTAAAAGCTGCTGACTAAATGATACACTGAATAGTAAGTTAATAAAGGAAGAACTGGATGATCACCAGGGAAGCAAACCCTAAAACTCCAGATGCTCTCCCTGGTCTAGGTTACAATCACATTAAAGAAAGATGCAGATAAACAGCATATCAGCGATTAAGCCTTGGTTAGAGCTCCCAGTGCCACGAAACTACTACTAAGGGCTCCTCTTGTGTTTGAATATAGCGGCATATCACCAACATCTTAGCAAAGACTCTTCTCCGCCTTCCCTTGAATAAGACCATTCTCAATTACCATTACTAGAGGGCAAGGAGGAAGCAAGTCAGTGTGTATACTAAAAGAAAAGGGGAAGTAGCCTAGGGTTTCAGTCACCAAGAACCAACAACATGGCTCTGTGCACAGAAGCAAATGGAAATAGCATGTGTGACTAGTTGTAACCCAGCATGTTGTAGAAAATAAATTTGCTCATAAATAAAAAATGGCTGAACCAGATCTGCAAGTACTGCTTATATATTTATACCATGGGTACATTAAACAAAACCTGAAGATAACATATATTATTAAAGTTTATTATGCTTATTAGTGTTGCAATTTTTCTGTAATATTTTCAGAAGGGGCATAATAATGTGCTGGTGCTCTTTTCATGTACATATTATTATTATTATTAACTAAAGAAAGGAATTTTCCAATTATCAGGTTTGAAAGGTTAACAAAAAAATGGGCCCAGCATATGGGTGAAGGTGAGCATCACATCAAAGTATCTAATGTATGATTTCCAAACTTTGGAAAGCAACTAGGTCCCCAAAAACTCTCAGGAGACTCCAGAAACCTTATAGAGCTAATAAATAAATTCTGCAAGATTATAGAGCACAAGATCAAGATGTACCATTCTATCTATTCTACCTACCAACAAAGAGTAACTATAAAATATAATTTTAAAAGAAACTTCACTCACAACACCATTAAAAACATTAAAGGCCTAGAAATAAATTTCTCAAGTGAGCACTTGTAAAAACTACAAAATACTATTTACTGACAAAATGAAAGTTGATCGAGTCACTGCCCAGATTTCGCAGACCAAGTGTTCGTAGAAGCAGCCTCACCTGCTCTCCCAGCATCACCAGCTGCAGAGCTGGACCACTGTGACCGGGCTGTGTGGCTCCTGGAAGAAAACATTTACCAAGCCAGGCAATGGTGGCCCACGCCTTTAATCCCAGCACTCGAGAGGCAAAGGCAGGTGAATCTCTGTGAGTTCGAGGCCAGCCTGGTCTAAAAGAGCTAGTTCCAGGACAGGCTCCAAAACTACGGCGAAACCCTGTCTTGGAAAAAGAAAGAGAAAAAAGAAAAACATTTACCAACCTCAGAGCCATACACACTGCAATGTGAACTCAATACTACTAAGATGAAAGTTTCTTTAACATTGCCTACAGATCCAATAACTGGCAAGCTTAGTGTTTTGTTTTTCCTTTTACTAAAACTGGCAAGTTGATTTTATAATACGTACTGAAACAAAACAGTTTCAAACTGACAAAATCAAATTTAAAATGGAAACAAAGTCTGAGAAGTTATATTATCATATTTGTACCATGCAATAAAACTGTATAATCAAGACTGGAACTGCTATGTGCTTGGCATGGGTTTTCCCCAAACCACCAAAGCAATCCAATGGGAGATGTTGTTATCATCCCAACAAGTAGCACTGAACAAAGGGAAAGCCACAAAGATGATTTAAAGCCTTCCCTTACACCAGCCACAAAATTTAAATCACAATCATGTTATGCCTAAACGTAAGAAATTACACACTTCTTGTATCTCACAAAAAAAGAATATATAAACAAGTAAATATTAGAACCAATAATCCAATGAAAATTAACACAACAGTTGACATTCACCCATGAAGCTATGCAAGTGGCTAAAGAACGCATGAGAAGATGCTGGTAGTCCTCTTGAGGAGGAGAAAGTAAGATACTCCCACCAGCGTTTGCCACTATAGGCCCATTGAATGCTAACATTAAGAAGTCAGTCAATATCAAATGTTGGTAAAGACGCAGAGAAACTAAAGTGCTCACATGTTGCAAGTGGGAATCCAGATATCTCGTTACTGTATGAGTGTTTTGTAGTTTCTTTACAGAGTCAACCATAAGATTACTAAACAATTAAGCAGTTTTCTCTAAAGACTTACTGAAGAGCTAAAGTTGTATGGCCCCACAAGGGCAGTCACGAATGTTCACAGCAGCAGCACTCATAAAAGAACTAAACTTAAAACAATCTAAATGCCCATCTCTTGGGAATAACTAAAGGAGAAAATAAGGTAGGTATGCAGATATTATTCAGTGATATGAAAGAAAGAATGCCTGAGATATGATAATTAAACAGACCACAAAACCACACTAAGTAAAAAAGTCACAGAAATAATCCCGTTAATGTACTATGTGTAGAAAAGACAAATCTACAGTTACAGAGAGTAGGTCAGTTTTTGCCTCAGACTGAGCATGGGGTAAAGTGTAGTACCAACGATAAATGGAAGAGGTAACTTTGATGACTACAACCAAAACTGAAAAATTTACTAATTAATCCTTAGAGCATATACTTACATATATGCACATGTGTTTTGTCTACATATATGTCTATGTACCATGTATGCTAAGAGAGTGCCAGGACTCCTAGAACTGCAGTTATAGCTGATTGTGTGCCACAAGTGGATGCTGGGAATTGGGCCAGGGTCCTTTGAAAGAGTATCCAGTCCTTTTATCTACTGAACAACCTCTCCAGACCATAGTGGAAAAATTTTATAACTGAAATTATTCTCTAATACACCTGTAGGGGGTAATACCAAATAAAAGCATTCAGAATTCCAAACACAACAATCCATAAAACAGTACTAAAGAAGGCAGATTTTCACAATAAAAGCTATATGCAGACACGAATATGCAGAAATCAAGACAGAATAAATGGCTTTCAAACATGCAAGGATTCAAGGACTTAGCACCATACATCCTCTCTCAAAACAGCATGGGGATAAGAAGCATCAAGACAAAAGAGTGAACACACACACACACACACATACACACACAAACATGTGCACAGGGTGGGTAGATGAAAAGAGACAGAGACCAAAAGTCAGACAGACCTGGTGTGGTATCTGGAGCAGTATAGCACTTACCACTCATTTCTAATTTCTCTCTATCCTTCTAAACAACAGAAATTTCAAATATCCAGGTTCACTGAGTAACTTAGTTGCCTCAAATTAAGACAACTGAACAAAGATAGGAAGTGCGGGTGGAGGTCATCCTTCAGCAGCTTTCGCTTTCTCTACTGGTCACCATGGCACAATGGGGAGGTGCTTCTCGATGAAGGCCACCGCCTCTCATCACCAACAGCATAGGAATCAACACATTAAAACTGCAATGGGGTTTGACTCATCACTGCATCTACAGTCGAATGTTCTTAGAGGAGCAGTCACAGGGTGACCTCCCGACTGCCTCTAGCCATACCTTGCTGCCTGGCAGCTCTAGTCAGTACGGGACACCTTGACTTAAGCTTACTCCCTTTTGTCTTCTACAACTGAAGCACTGCAAAGAAAATAAGCTATAAAGAAAATCACAGGAAACAGTACATCCCCACAAGAGAGCAGCAAAAAGGACACCATATGGCAAAAGAGAGACAACAAGACTGCAGCTGAGAGACAGATGTGGAGATGAACAAGCCCAGGCAGGAGCTGGTTATCAGAATGCTTTGGGGAGATATCTCCAGGACATGGTATAGGTGGGTGGGTGGAGAGTAGATGCAGACTGTTGGAAGGGTATGATTCTCAATGGGTGAAAAACTCACAGAAGAAGAAAATAAACAAACAAAAAAGGCAAAAAGGTTAATATATAAGAGAAGGGGCAATCACAGTTTTATCTATTGATATTATTAGTTTAAATACCGGTATATCCCAATTTAGCCTACAGCTACAGCAAATTCAGTGGAATGAAAGGGGTTCTGAAGGTGTTTTGGTGTAAAGAAAGGGCTAAAATCAGTTAGGTTCATATTGCACAGTCATAAGAGAATAATTAAAATGAAAATAAGTCAAGAGGTAGTGGTGTGGGCTAATTACAAAGATTCACTGTAAGAGCAGAAGCTGGAAGCACCCAGCACAGTTGTTCTCAATCTGTGGGTTGGGACATTTGAATAACCCTTTCGCAGTGGTGGCCCAAGACCACTGGAAAACAGATATTTACATTATGATTCATAACAGAAGCAAAGTTATGGTTATGAAATAGAATGAAAGTAACTTTAAGGTTGGGAGTCACTCCAACATGAGGAACTGTGTTAAAGGTCACAACACTAGGAAGGTTGAGAAACACTGCTCTAGGTAATAAAGATGCCTAGACTGGAAGGCATCACAGGATTGCCAAACCTCACAGAAATGTTTGACTCTCTAAACCAAAGAGGAACCTTGGGGTCCAGCCCCAAGATCCTCTTCAAGGTTCAGACTGGATGCTACAGCAAGCGAAAAGCACTTCAGAGTATCTGAGGGCAATGAACTCTCTCACACTATGCAATTCTGAACAAGTCTCTTTATTTATCTGCTTCTATTTTAATTTTCCTGTCCTAATTCTAATTCCTCCTAGAATCTTCTCCTCTACCCTAAACACTCATCTCTCACAGGATGCTTGGAACAACAACAGAAAAGCTACAAGATTTACCCCTCATTTCAAAAGCACATTCCTAGGGTAAGTGATAAGGGCAGAGCCAATTACTATGCAAAACAAGGCTCCAAAGGTACAGGAGTAAGGAAGACTATGACCAGATTGGGGGGGTGTAGAACAGTGCCCAGTGACAAACTTGGAGGCATAAGTCTATTGTCAGACTTGGCATGCTTTTCTTAGGGTGTTTTGTATTAGCAGCCTGGTTGGAGATCTGAGATTCTGACCTTGTGCATAGTAAGATTTTAAACTTATGATCTATTGACAAAAAGGCTTTAGACTAGTTTGAACTTGCTCTGAGGTAAAAGTTAGCTAATCTGTACAGTTAGTGTAAGCAAAAGGAATGAAGCAGACATTTAAGTGTCTACAGTCCTCGTGAGACAATAGATCTAGTTATGAAGCATGGGCTAGTATATTTTCTGTATATCGAAATAAAAAGTCATCTTCCTGACCATTCGCAGATATATGTGTGCCCAACAGATGGAATATTTTCAGAAGATAAACACACAAGCAGGGGGGAAATGCCCAAAGCTATCCTTAGGGAAAAAACGAAGTGGTACATGAGAGAAATTACAAATACAGGCAACTGGTTTTCAGAGTCAGTGGTACTGTAAGCCTTGCTAGACAGGATTATCTCCATCAGAGTCTGGTGGGTTGACACCTAAATTATCAATTCCTATATGCTATAACTTCCACACCCATCAACAGTAAACCAGACTGAATAAACTTTAATGAAAGGAGAAAAGCTTTTTTTTTTAATACAAAAATTATAAAAGGACAGTGACATGAACCTTCTGAATCACTCTATGGCCAAGACCACAGGGCTCAGCACAGCTGTTATTCCTGCTCTTGAGTACACCAATGCAACCGGAATGCAACTAGGCACATCCCAGTCTTGTCTGTAATGGTAGCGCAGCTATAGCCAGACAAGAAAGAAGCAGACAAATGGGAGATGTTCAAAAACAACTGTGTCCAGGAAGGAATGTGCTCTTGTAGTAGCAAAGAGGAATCTAAACAGAAAAATCATATATTGATTTTCACAGGTAAATAATTTTGAGGTGATCACTAACAACTGCCTCTTATTTAAAACAGTTGTTAAAAAATACCAACACTTGTGCTGAATTAAAATTTATTCAAGAGAAATCCAAGAGTCAACACTTCCAGAAATATATGGAACAATTTCTTATTATAGTAAGCTGCATAGGTCTAAGGCTCGGATCTACCACTGAACTCTGGTGAATCCTAATTCCCTCCATTCTGTCCCCATGATCCAATGTCACAGTTCTGTTAGACGACAAAGGTGATGTCAATGTTAAAATTTTACATAGAGATGCATTATGGAAACCGACCCCATATAGTCAATTCAATATGTTTTGCAGATTAATCTTTAAAGTAAGATGAAAGAATATGGCTATTGTTTCTGTGAGAACAAAGGAAAATAAAAACTCTCACCTCCATCTGCATTAAAATTTATCTTCAGGACAGAATCACACCATTTATACAGGACTGGCCTTTCACACCACAACAGATAAATTTGCACTTGCCTGAGCAAAATTTCATTCTCCCCACAATCAAATAGCTACCAGCATGTTTTGTGAACACTATAAATCTGCCCATGTTGATTCATGAAATGAAAAATAACAAGGGAAATAAATAATCCTTTACTCCCTGCCATTCTCAGGAATCAGAAGCTGCAGACATACTGAGGAGAGAAAAGAAGCAATAAAAGGTTGCCCTTAGCAGGCGTCTGGATGTAAATGGATCCTCAACAGTATCCATGTGTACCAGGAGTTACGTAACTGAAGACTCATGGACTGATTGCTAGGTGGAAAACAGAGTTCTGGTTTTATGTTCTTAATTATTCACTAGTAACTGTCGGAAGAGCTGATCACCTCTTGTGCTTTCTATTTATGAATTAATGTTCAGTTAGAGAAGCCCTGGATCTGCTGGCCAAGGAGCCAGAAAGCATGCTTCTTCTTGGCCTGCAGCATCACTCAGACCTGAGCAGGAGACAAGCTTCTGCCCACCAATGTTCCCAAAATCCCTGGCCCCAACAAAACCTCCAGTATTCTAACCACAGCATAACCAGTTCCTGCACAAACCTTCTTCCCACCAAGTTGAAGATGCATTTCCAAGCTCTGTAGACCTCATTCTAAGTAATTTACAGAGCACCAAACCTAGACAGACCTAAGGAGCAGAAGGCAGTGGCAGGCTGACGGGAGCCAAGGGTATGAGAGCCAATGGGATTTGGCCTCAGGAACAGACATACAAGCTGTGCCCTGGAGCTGATCAGAGGACATGATGGAACTGGCAGAGGACTAGGGCAGCCACACAGAAGCCAAGCTGGAGTTAGTCAACCTAAGACTCCTTTTCTGTCCTCAGTCACAGTCCTTGCAGATGCCAAGCAAACCACCAAGCTTGGAGGCTTCCACCAAGCAAAGCAGTCCTTACACAGGGTGTACATGAACACTGACAATCCTTACACATTGTGTATACAGACTCTTGACAATCCTTACATAGGGTGTACACGGACACTGACAATCCTTACACAGGGTGTACATGGACACTGGCAATCCTTACATAGGGTGTACACGAACACTGACAATCCTTACACAGGGTGTACATGGACACTTGAAAACAGTCCTGCAGGAGAAAGGGATATGGGAGTTTTTTAGAATTATGTACCTAAACTACTAAATTTTGTTCTGATCTTTTAAGTATATTCCCCAATATTTAGCTTTGGCCAAGACATCAGCCTATCTATATGTTATTATTTTTCTTAGCCTTAGTCCCTCCAATACCCCCCCCCAAAGAACCAGAAAATCAAAACTATGTACTTATCTCCACCCCTCATATTCAGCAACTAGGGGCTTAAGGGTACTAAAAAATAAATACCTGTTGTCAAGGAGCTCTTAAAAATGAGTTTCAAAAGCCCTCAATCAAATCAGAGATAAAGTATCATCAATATCACAGGAGATTATAGAAAAAGTCCATTTAACAATTTTAGTCAGGCGGGAGGAGGATCCAATATTTGATCAATGAAACTTAGTCATCTGTGTACAGCATAGGGAGAGGCAGTAGAGGCTTAGGGTAGGAAACAACCTCTGAATGCAGGGGTCAAATAGTCAGTGTCTTTGGTGGCACTACCATTCAGCACCCAAGCCCCTAACGGTGGGGGACATTCCTAGGCAGACATGACACTGCATGAAGTCTCTGAGGTGACAACAGGTACACAATGGCTTGGGGATGGAGAACATGAGCCTGGAATGATGGGGAAAGTGAGTGTCTAGTCTACCCACTGTTGTGAACACGTGTAGAGGAAAGGAGGGAGCGTGATGTTTGCATGTTGCAGCTGAAAGCTGTCCAATAGCAAGAGAAACTGCCCCTCAACCTCCCTCTCTTCACTGCTCTGCGGGAAGTATATCCACCAAGAAGTGGGACAGAGACAGGGATGAGGAGCACCCTGACTTCTCAGTGACCCTTCACTGACCCACTAACCCTTCACTAGGGAAAACGCCAAGGAGGAGAGCATATCCACTAGCCACTTCTCAATGCTGCCTACCCATTTCCTCACTCAAAGGCTTCTCTAGCCACACCCTTTCATTCACAAAGTATTTTAATATGAATAATATAAATATAAAATAATATTAATTAAATATCATTAAGCCCTCCAAAAGCTCCAAGAATACAATACAAAAGAAAACAAAGTTCACTTGTTTGCATTCTAATGTATCTCAAGGACCTGGGATACAATCTAGCACATAGTAGGTGTACAAATACTCATTAATGAATGAACAAGGCTTGATTCATGGAGGCAACTGTTATCTGAGAATATAGCAGTCCTGAAAGAACTGGACTGTGGAGCTGTCAAAAGTTCCCTCTGAGACACAGTGCAGCTGTGGAAGTGTTAGTGGATTTAACTGGCTCCACACTGCCTGACCCTACACAGAAAGCCCCATCTTCAAGCCACAGTCGGTCCCTGTACTTTCAATGCCCTGTAATTAAGAGCAATTAAATCAGAAAGGAGGAGTCTATAGATCTCCAAAGAATTTTACTCTAAAAATGGTTAGAGGTGGCACTACACAAAATACTAAGGTAATAAAAATAAATTTGGAGGATGGGTGAAACCACCTGATTTTGAGTCAATGAAATGAAAGCCTTGCACTCTCTGTGTTACAATGTCGCTGCTTAGAATTCCTGAGATTCCCTCCATTACTCCGCTTTGAAATTGTTCAGTAAGCCACATCAGACATTCCTCGACTAACACTCTCACAGTCTGGCCTTCCCTGCTGGCTCCCTGGAGATTAACGCATACCCAAGCTTCAAAAATTCTCCCTTGGCACTAAAAGTGTATATATTTTGAAAGGCAATAAATAGAGGTTTGTGTCATCTTTGGAGTAGCTTTTTGGAATCTTCTGCAAAGATTTAAAAAATCAAAAAGCTGCTTGGTAACCATCTGCAGGGTAAAGAACAAGTAACAAATAGCAGTCCCCAAGACAATTCTGAATGACAAGGAAAGGGAACCCCATGGCAATGGTGATACTGTTTATAAACAATTGCAGTACCTCTATCTGGACCACACACTATGGGCACTGCTGTAGCAGAGACTGCATCAGAGGAGAAAAATTGACAGGACCCTTGCTCCTAAGCTCTACAGTGATGGAATCAGAGACACTAGTACATGCTCGCAGTTGTCACTCAATGTTGATGCTCAGACAGAGGATACACAGAGGTGGAATGGTGGTGACCCACAGGGTTTTCTGACTGACACACGCCATCCCAGCAAAGAAGGTAAAACAAAAATGCTGTTCAGTGGCAATGCCACACGCCAAGGGGATGGTGGACTTGTGAGGCTACGCGGCAGTCAGGGGCAGTGTAACATGAGGGCTGGCTGCTTGTTGGGGTTTCTGTCACTCCCGGTACCCCAACAAGTCGGCAAGCCCCAAAGAAAAATTACACAGGTCTACATTAGGTTATAAACTGATTGGCCCATTAGCTCAGGCTTCTTGTTAACTCTTATAGCTTATATTAATCCATTATTCTGATCTATGTTAGCCATATGGCTTGGAACCATTTTCAGCTGTCAGCTCACATGTTGCTTCTTTGGTGATCTGGGCAGGAATGGTGGAGGGAGCTTCCTGCTTCCCAGAATTTTCCTGTTCTTATCGCCCCACCTACACTTCCTGTCTGGCTGACCCGCCAATACTTCCTGCCTAGCCAATCAGCGTTTTATTAAAATACATGATTGACAGAATACAGATAATTCTCCCACACCAGGCCAGAGCACAGCAGACTCTGGGGGCACTGACAAGAGCGCTGACAGGGCCTGTGAGCAAAGAGAAGGCAAACACCATGCACAGCAGACCACCATTATGAGATCCTTCCCTGTACACCAGTACATACAGCTGGAGATGAAGCGAGGTTAATCAGGACATGAGGATTAGTTTATAACTTAGCATTTAGGAATGACAACAGAAAATCGTGTCCACAGGTCCAAGGAATGGATGGTAGATGCATTAATTCCAAATGGAACTAACATTATCTAAATCTAAGTATGTGAGCAGAATCTGGAGCTCCCTGAATAAATAAGAAGATACATAGCATAATAATATAAGTAATAATATAAAAAATGTGTGTGTGAGTATGTGTGTGTGTGTGCACATGCATATATGTGTGTGTGTGTGTGTGTGTGTGTGTGTTACTCACCTCCACCTCCCATTTGGTAATGCCTGGGCTGGCCACTAGGACTGACGGGATTCTCTAAAAAAGGCTCACATGGTTTGGTTCCCTGAGGTACCTGGCAACCTGCCACACACAATACTCACCAAGAACTGACTGACAGAGGCAACAGACAAGTAACAGAGAATTGCAGATGTGGGCTGTAGAGATAGTTCACAATTAATTTCATCATGTGTCACACAGAGAAAATCAAATCCTACCACTCTAGTAAGAAGTGTGGGAAGTGTTAGGAAGAATGCTCTGAATGTCACATTACTTGTATTATAAGATGTACTGTCTCACAGAGAAGGGGAGAATTTCCCTCGGCTTTCTGTGTCAAGAATGCTGTCTTCCCTAAAAGAGTTTTTATCTTGCAGACACTATAGATAGTATTAATGAATTGTTTCCCCCTTCCCTTTACTATGGAGAGTTGAGAGGCAAATATATGTCCCTCTGAAGCAACACAGAGAAATGTGTCTCTCTGTTGCAAACTTGTAATAGCTTCATTATCTTCCTATTCTTATTTCCCCTTTATCTCCCGCTTCTCATTTCATCTAGATATATCTATATCAATAGATGCCACTGCCTCGTAGCCTTAATGTATAAAATTATGTATAAAGAAATTGGTAAATAACATTTAAGCAAAGGATGCCTTAGAGTCCCACAATTTTCTCCATAGTGCAGTCTTTGAAGGTTGTTTTACAAACCAAGGCTTCACAATTAGGCAGAATTTTAATCAGAACACAGGGGGTGGCTCTCTGTGGCCCCCAAGAAAGCATCCAGAGAATGCCATGGTCAGATTTGAAGGTCTGTTTCCCACTGCTCAGCTCCCTCAGCCCTTGACATCTGTTCACCGCCTGTGTCCCACCAGCTCTCCTTCCCCAGCTCTCCTGAAGGAATCGCCTCCTTTGAGGTCCATTGCCATGCTGTAAGTGAAGCTCCCATCTCTTCTCTCCTCCGTTACTGTGGATGTTCCGGAACAATATCCATCGCCCAGCTCCGTTCCATACAATCTGTCTTTCAAGTCCATGAACAAAGTTTTGTGCCAAAATCTATCTATCCATTCACTCACTCGGCAAATATCTACTCAGAATCTAGTAAAGGTTAGACTTGATGACAAGAAAATAAAAAAACCTGATCTCTTCTCTTAAATGTTTGGTGAATAAAGAAAAAGCAAAAGAATAAACAAACCAGACAGGAGGAATTCCCAGGGTCCTGCTGGGATATGCTGAACAGCAGGTGTACTGCCTATTCATGAGCTCTCTGGGGTGGGGGTGGGGGTGGGGGCACAATGAAGCTACAGACAAGAAGGGGGGGGTAGAGTGGTGGTCCATGCCAGTAAACCTAAGCTACAAAGGCCAGTCAGGATGACCCCAAAACCCAGATAAGCATGGACAACAGAGCAAATCTCAGAAGATATTTAAGCAAAGTCAGCAGGGTAGGAAGGACCTAGCAGACTATACTATTTTGCCATGATTTCTTTCTGAAAAAAAAAAAAAAAAAAAAAAAAAAAACAACCCTCCAGCAGCGGCCCATTCCCAATCCTGAAGCATGGATTCTACATCACCAGAGGCAAAGCCATCACTCTTCACAGTGTGTTCTCAACTCCTGCTCCAGTATCATGCCTTTCCTTAAAGTCTCCAAGCAACTTTTATCCATAGTCAAACTCTATTCCTCTCAAACACTATGTGACACCACCCCACCCACCCAGCCTCTGAACCTCAACAACTAACCCTATTTTCTTCAATGCATTTTAATGTTACAGCTACTAATGAAAAATTAAGTATGGTTCCTACCTCCATAGAAATTGGAGCTTTGTAGAAGTAAAATGCAAAATGTCAAGCACATAACTATAAAAGATATGAAAGTGTTATATAACAGGAATGTCTACAAAATAATTACTTCATTGAAATAAAAATAGACAGCAGGAGACCATGTGTTAGGGTCAAATACAAAATTCTGCAAACGTTTTAAAAGAAAAGCAGCATTTAAACTGATCCTTCTTGGTTGTCAAGTCTAAGCAATCAGAAGAGACAGCCATGCCTCTCACTGACGACTTCTATTTTCAAATCCCACTCTGTCTTGTCCACAGAACAAACTAAAGAATGAAGCATATAGAAACATAGTAGAAACAAGTCCTTTTCGGGGAGGACTTGTTGTCCCAAGTCATTGGCTAAATGGATTGAAATTCCACATCACTACATTCCAAAATAAAGCATTAACCATGAGAACATCATCCTTAACGATCTGTCAAAAGAAAAATCTACGAGGATTTTATATGAGCCCAGTGCTATTGAGACAAATGCCCCTATATGCTCAGATGCAGATTAGGATCCCCAATGAAACTGCAACTAGCCATTTCTCCATGAATCATGAAAAACAAGCAATGTGCTCCAAATCTCCAACTCTTATGACAGTTCAAGAACCATCATACTGACTTACTTGAGAATTAAATACTAAGTAGAACATGTTTCCTGGAGACAGGAATAATTGAATTTTCACGAAGCATAATGCAATGTTTGTTCATTCTATGTAAACATATACAGATTGCAAGCAAGGCTAGATTAATTCCTTCAAAGCACACTAGATTTCTACAAACATAATGAAGCTGTCTGAGTTAATAAAGCCTTGGAAGTCAACATTTGATAACTTTTTCATTTATTTCTGTATACCTGAAGTGGCGAGATAAAAAATGAGATGAAAATATAGGACTTTTAAATGTAAATTAATACAAACTCTTCCAGAAAATACACAAAAGCTCAGAATGAAAGCAAGCTACATATGCAAACACAGAGGTAAGCGATGGCCTAAGAAGCCTTTATGTTCTTATAGAACCTACAATCAAATCAGAACATTAAGTCTCCATCAGAGAAGCCAACCTTTCCCAAATCCTTCTAGAAAAGACAATGAGGACAAAATGACAATGTGGAAGGCATCGAGAACATGCAAAGGTAATGACTGAAGCTGCTTTCGAAAGGCACAGAACCGCTCTCTGCTGTGCCACGCATCACCACTGTAAGTGCACAGTCTTTGCAGTGTTTGGTTCAGATAACTGACCACAGAGCAAGCTAGGTTGGTTTTAATTCAATTATGCAATTAAAAGGTCCAGGACTCAAAGAAATGGAGCTGTTCACAGACATGTTCAGATCAGCTTGGGACATGTGTGCTATCCAGCTAATGCAGATCACGCATCTACCAACAGTCCTCCAGGAGGCAGACATACCCAAACAACCAGTCCAAGGAGAGCCAGAACATAGAGGAGCCAACTAGGTAACATGTGTTTCCATCAGGGTACACCCAAGTTTTGTGCAGGTCACAGACAGTACAAATCCGTAGAATTCTGTGTGGAAAGTAAATTTTATGATACTTTAGAAAGTTCAGGGAGGAATTGGTCTCCAATGACTCCTCAGTCTAAAAACAAAAACTCAGCAAAGACAAAACTGCTGTGTTCGCCAGTACTCTTGGGACTTAGGAAACAGAATGAGGGAGAAGAGGTGCAAGCAGAGACCCCGCTTTGGTTTCCCAGCTGCCCAGACCAGAATGATCATAGAAAAACTCTATTAATTACAGAACTGCTTGGCCAATAGCATAGGTATATTCCTAGCTAGCTCTTACATCATAAATTAACACATTTCTATTCATCTATGTATCACTATGAGGCTGCAGCTTACCGGTAATATTCTGGCGTCTTTCTTCTTCAGTGATTACATTCCCTGACGCTGCCTTCTTTCTTCCTCTATCTTGACTTGGATTTCCCGCCTTGCTATATTCTGCCCTGACATAGGCCAAAGTAGCTTCTTTATTAACCAATGGTAACAAACCATATTCACAGCATACAGAGGGAAATCCCACGCCAAAGAGGCGTGTATCTTATGTGGTTCTAGAGGAGAATATTGCCCAAAAGCCCTATGTGTTCATTATTTTTGGGAAAGTCACAACTGAAACTAAATTATTCTTCAATCTGTATTTTATTATCATTCCCAGACTCTTGTCAATTTACATTGTTTCCTTTAAGACAGTGACACTTTGCTTCCCTGTCTCCCCATTGTCACTTTCACCCCTGTACTATCATGCAGATTTCTAGACCTTCATTCTGGTCTTCTATCCTTTGAAGGGGTGGTTATACTCATACCGTAACAAAGCTAGACTGCCAACATCAACCTCACCTCATTGTCCCTCTACCCATGTTCTCTCAGTAGATAGCCACTACCAGTAGAATGATATGTATGGGCTTTGCTTTACATGCCAAGCCCTTCAAACACTGATCCTAGGGCCGAATAGATGGCTCACTGGTTAAGCAAATACCCGTACAGCAGCTCACAACTATCTCTAACTCCAGTTTCAGAGGATCGAATGCCCTCTTCTGATCTCCATGGGCACCATACATGAGCATTGTGCACAGACATTCAGACATTTACGCAGGCAAAATACCCATACAATAAGTAAATTTTATATTAAAAAGCAAAAATGAAGAACTCTGACCCTGTTTAGATGTTGTCCTTCTTAACACACTCCCCATACCTATAGGTAGACCCTAGCAGGTCCTATGCACCAGTTACCCTAGAACATGCACAACTGCCTTTCACTCCGGATACTACTCTGCACAGGGAGAAGATCTGTGCACCACACCTACATCACCAGTTATACAACCTTGTTGCTCACCTCAAGCCTCGAATCCAACAAAAGACGACTTTATGCAACCTCTCCAGTAGCTAGTTTCTGTTTCGATTATTCCTAAAGAAACATGGATACTGTGGTTTCCTCATCATTCTCGCTCCTGAACTGTCTATATCCCAGAAGCAGATACTCCCCCTGCCTTGTGCCCAGCACCTAGCACAGAGCCTGACACACATCATTTTCAACACTGAGAACTAATAAACATCAGTATGCGTGCATGCGTAAAGACACCGAATGATACCAAAATCCTAAAATGCCAATTAAAAGTCATAATTTTAAAACATAGCAAAAATTATGCCTTATGACAATTCTTTACTCCCTCCCCTTAAGCATAACATGACCATTTCATGATATTGTTGCTTCTAGCCTAAATTACAGAAATGAATACAGAAAAAAGACAGAAGAAAATATCTTAGTAGATTGTGTTTATCCTCACAGTACCATAAATAATTCCTAAGCCTCTAAAATTGCCTTTTTGCAGGGGAGAAAATAAAATTTAGCTACTGGGAGCACATCACACCCGCCTGCAAAGCTGCTGAGATCCCATAAAGCAAGGGCTCCATAAATACTTTACATACAATTCAATTATATGAGCATTCTAGTTTTTCTATTTTGTTTTATCTCTGAGAATTTCTTTAAAGGGTAAAAAGAAACCTCCTTAGCCGGCCATATATAACAAAACTTTTCTGGTCTACAATTTTCCACACGATAATACAGAATAGAATGTGAGGACCAGTTGACATTTAAAAACTCGAGGCTATTTAGAAGCCCATACTCTAGAACTGGAGCGTTTAAAAGAAATTTAGACACACTGTCTTAGGTCACTCATTTTCCAGTGAAGAAATTGAGACTCACATGATTTGCCCAAGACCTGCAGCCCAGAGAGCAGCCAGGTCGCAACACCAAGCCCTTGTACTCTTTTTTTTTTTTTAAAATATTTATTTATTTAGTATACAATATTCTGTCTGTGTGTATGCCTGCAGGCCAGAAGAGGGCACCAGACCTCATTACAGATGGTTGTGAGCCACCATGTGGTTGCTGGGAATTGAACTCGGGACCTTTGGATGAGCAGGCAATGCTCTTAACCACTGAGCCATCTCTCCAGGCCCTAGCCCTTGTACTCTTACAATCAGAATCACACAGAGCTAATGGCAGAAGGAGGGTACACTTGGAAAAACAGGTCCCCTTTCTTCCCACTGTTCTGCTTCTATGAACCTAGCAGGGGAAAAGACAGTACCATGAGGGGCGAGAGGCCCCTCTTGTCTATCCTGCCATTCGTTCTGGATTTGTGTACAGGTACAAATGATGTGCTAGGCACTGACCTAGGACTCAAAACATCACAACAATCAAAAGCAAAACTTATCCTGCTCTCATGAAGCAATTATTCTATTGATTTCTGAGTCTTCTACCTGTGAATGGTGAAATTCAAATACTGAAGAGGATTATACCAGAAACACACCATGTTAGTCAACATTCTACCACTGTCATGGAATACTTGATGTAATCAACTTAGAAAGAACAAAGATTTATTTTGGCAGCTTGAACTCACATTTGGTTGGTCCCGCCACCTCTTGGGCCTGTGGTGAGGCAGTATCTCCTGGTAGGGTCACTTGGCAAAGGAAACTGCTAGGGTCCAACATCCTCTTCAAAAGCATGCGCACAATGACCTGAAACCCCTGTAGGCTCCACCTCTTCAAAGGTCCACCATCTCCTAATTATACCTGGGTCCTAGTATATACTAATCTCTAAGGAATGTTTACCCCAAACCTAGCACATCCTCCGTGTTAGTAGCTTGTGAAAACGTCTGAGGGTGCAGCTCTCCACATAAACTGCACTGCTAACTCCTGTCTAGTTCACAGAATCAAAACTATACCTCGTGCTGAGACAGTATTTCAGTCACTGCTGTACAGTAAGAAGGAAGTAGAAAACTCCCACTCTTTTCAACCATCCTTTTCACTAAACTAAAGAAGAAAGTAAGGTAGAAATGCCTAAGAAACAAATGAATGAGGTCTCCCAGACTTTCTGTGAAATGAAACTGGAGGAGAGAATCTCAAGGTCTCAGTCAGCTGAAAATGCACACACAATACAACCACCAAGTACATTTTGTGACTCAGTAATGGCATTGGATAAGAAAACAGTACAAAGTCTCAAGGCATGCACCAACCACCAGGCATCTGGGGGAGGGGGAGGGATTTAGGCATGGCAGCTGGGCTAAGAAGAACTGTATGAGCCTTTCAGTGTTAAAAAACCAGCACGAGGGATGTTCCTTTATTACAGCAGCAGCAAAGCACTAGCCTGTCTTCCTGCCACAGCTGCTAATATCCTATTGGCCAAAGCAGTCAAGAAGGTGAGCACCAAATCAGCAGGAGAGAGAAATATGCTCCTCCCACAGCAGAAAATGCTTCCAAGCCCCAGGGCAACATGAGTGGACAGAGGAAAGAGTAGATGGCAGGATGAAATTACAGCTTGGAGCAATCTAAACTGGCCAAATGTACAGACTTCTGACTGGTACTTCCCAGTCAACTTCATCAATTTGTTCACATGGATGGGAAAGAGTGGGGAACTGAGAGGCAGTTATTTTATACAGTCACCAAATATACAAAACTTTAGGTTATGAAAATAAGAATCCTAGATGGGTTCTTTCCTCCATTTCCCAAGCATAAAGCTCAGTTGCCAACATCGGGCATGCAGTACACAGCAGAACTGCTGCTAAAGCCCATGCCCCAGTATGAAGTCAGAGCTGGAACCTTCTCGTTTACACTAGCAAGAGAAACACTGGAGGGTGAACAAAATTAAAGACAGGATTAGGGAGCATTAAAAACTCTACTAGGCAAGACATCCAATCCCCTGCAAAAGGCATAATGGAAACCTCAGACATGCTCCAAGCTATATTTCCTAATCAAGCAAGAGCACCCTAAAACATACCATCCCAACCAGGAGAAACTGTTACAGAGTGACAAAGAGGGACCAAATCTGACAGAACACTGTGAGACAGAGGTGGATGCCAGAGAGGACTGACTATTTTGAGTCCCAGTGTAGAGACATGAATGATACAACAATAGCATGGGAGACACAAAGCTACCCGGGCTAAGCATGACCAGCCCAGGAGTAATCTGCACAGAGCCTGTCGGTTTCCACCCATTCACAGTTCCTGGAGAGGGATTTCTTTAAAGAATGATTGCAATATAAAGAAAACTAAAACTATTCAAGGAAGACTTATATTTTATATATATATATATATATATATATATATATATACACATTACTTTTATAAACTAGCAACCAAAAAGAAAGTCACAAGCCAGTGATATTACAATACATAAAAATAACAAGTGAATAATATCTGATACAAATGTAAAAAACCTATCAATTGGTTTAGAAAAAAAATGGAAGATAAACCCCAGTTGCAAATAAAGAGAAAAACTATAAATGTCAAACAAACATTGTGAATGTACTCAGCCATATTCTGAATCAGGTAACTGAGGAGCACAGTGAGCTATTTCACTTCCCAGACAGGTGAAGCAAAACAGGGTCAAGCGGTGAATGTGACAGTAGAAAGGAGGGCTTTCAAATGTAGTCCCCAGGCATTACGAAACAGGCAAACTATATTAGCTAACAATCTGGTAATGCCCCCCATACACACACATACACACAACCATACACAAACACAAGAAAAACCCTGAAGATGTTCGTGAAAACTGACTTTGCAATTAAAACTCTTGCTTGTGCACCCCTGGAGGCAGAGTGTTTTCAACAAGCACGATCAAAACCGCAAACAAACAGTATGCTTTGAGAAGAGACAAACTATGGCGTACACACCAAGTTAAATTACACAAAGTAAAACAAACGCACCACAGCTACACACAATTAGGCATGGTGTTACTCCACTGCTAAAACGTACAACCAGGTTAATGTACTGTAAAAACTCTATGAAATCCAAGGTGGTAACAAAATACAAAATAATGCCTAATAGCAGGAAGGTGAGGAGAAAAGAAGTGAAGACCTTGCCACTGAGAGAAATCCAGGTATTTCCAACAGAGCTTAAACTAAAAGTCTACTTGAGAAAAGAGAATAAAAAGAAAGCATGAAGATTTCCAAACATCCTTTCAAGTGGCTTCAGAAAATCTGCTGACAGAAACTACTGGAAGCATGTTCACCCCACTAGTGACAAGAAAAAAGTCTTCACCATTTTAAGTGTGAGAGCAAATAACTGACCATGCTCAGTGTTGCCCATGAGCACAGTTGGAACAGAAACACTGCCAAGCACCACAAGAGCTTTCTCTTTGCATGTATTTGCCATGTGCAGCACAGATAAGAGAGTTACAGACTGCGCTTGCATGAACTCACCCCAGACACATATTAAAGAGTGCTCTAGGGCACATGAATAAAGACTGCTTTCAACAGCCCACTGAGAAGAAAGCAGCCAGAAAGAAGTAACCACAATGCCATGTTATTATTAACAAAGATCATAGTCAGCAATGAAAGATATTCATGTCATGTTCACTATGAACAAAACAGGATAATATTCAAAGAGTGATTCTACTTTTATGAAATATGTGATTCCATACAGAGGCATGTGATAATTACACTTATTTATGTGCTTGAGATTTTGACATTTGGTTTAGGTGACCATGGAATTAACTTTCATTCTCTTTTTTATATTTTATTTTTTTCAGTTATTGCAGAATGCTTTTATACCAGAAAAGCTGATTACTTGTTTCAAAAAGGGAGAAATACAATGTCCAGACTTGAACAGACCTCTATAAACAGACAGTCTGAAAATACACAAGAATAAATAAATGCACACAGAACTGGCATATACTGTGGGCTTTGTGGAAGAGCAGCAAGAGGGCCAAGACTCAGAGCAGGCAGGGGCTTGAGGGAGGTGAAAGAAAGGGATGGGAATGTGGTTGTCAGCCTTCACTTACTTTGCCTCAGAAGTACACTAGTCTGAATCCTGATTAATAACGCTGACAGATTCAATATTCAAGAGATACCAATTCAACCACGTGCTTCCATGGTACTCACATACTTGTGTCATGTGACTGTCCTTTCACCTGGATCATCTGCACAATCTCACCTGCTGTTCACTTCAGGATACCTCTCCCTCAGATTAAAAACAAAAGCTCTGGGCATGTACATAAAACAGCCAGCAGAGGACTCCGGAAAAGAAGCAAGCACAGGAGTCAATTATGAAGGCAGGTCAAAACTTGACAATATGATCCACAGCAAGCATATCTTCATTGTTCTTTCTTTCTTCCTTCCTTCCTTCCTTCCTTCCTTCCTTCCTTCCTTCCTTCCTTCCTTCCTTCCTTCCTTTTTCTTTCTTTTTTGTGCTATTTTTCCTCTTTTTTCCAGTTGCAGGTGACAGGTATCATGGGCAAGTCACATTTGAGAGACCTGTGTCTGTATGTAAAGGAAGTGTTTACATGAGGACAGAGACTATCCCTCATGGATGGTCAGGAAGCAGATGCTCTAAGTCTACATGTGTAGAAAACTCTAATCTTAAGTGTCAGTCAAAAGCCTATGCAGCACACACTCAAACCTGTAGAGCAAATGTCGAGTAGAATGTGAGTCTTGCTCCCAGGTGTCAGACTAATCTCCAATGTACTCAGATCAGCACTGCAGAGACATTGAGACATGAATCACCGTGCACAGAAGGAAAGTACGCAGATCAACACTGCAGAGACACTGAGACATAAATCACTGTGCACAGAAGCACACCCAAAGTTCTTCACCTATTAAAATCTCAACCATCGTCACAGGATTATAACCAAACAAGAACGTACACAAGTCCCCTTCACAGCATCCTCACAGAATACATAGCTAGTGCAAAGAAGTAAGAAGCCAAGATCCATTCCACACAGACATCTGTCTCAAGATGAGCCAGGTGTTGAAATTATCAGTTATCATCTTAAAGTGACTGTTGTAATTTTGCTCTCAGAAGAAATCATTTTGTAAGAATGAAAACACAGGCATTCTAAGCAGAAAATGGAAACTGTGAAACACAAGCCAATGTCAATTTGCAAAGGAACAAAACATTATGGAAGAAAGCTACTTGATGACCAGGGCAACAGAAGTGAGATAACAGAGGACACAGCCAATGAACATGAGGTTATTCCATGAGGTTCACCAGATCTGAGAGACAGGGAAAAGAAAATAGGAGGAAAGAGGAGAGAAGGGTATAGGGAAAGGGAGGGGGAGATAGGGCGGGGAGGACAGAGGAGAAGAGAGGAAGAGAGGAGAGAAGGGGAAAGGAAAGAGGAGGGGAGGGGAGGGGGAGGGGAGGGAAGAGGGGAGGGGAGGGGAGAGGGGGGGAAAGGGGAGGGGAGGGGAGGGGAGGGTCCAAGGGTTATGAGCACCAGCACTCAACCAGAGGACCCAGATTTGGTTCCCAGCACCAATATACATGATGGTTTAAAACCATCTTGCATTCTGGTTCCAGGGAATCTGAAACCCTCTTTGTTCTCTGCAGACACCAGGCATGCAACTGATGAACTGACACACATACAAGCAAAACTTTCACACATTTAAAAAATAAAATTTAATTTTTTTGTTAAAAAGGGGGGGTCTCTGTGGGGGAACAAAGAAGAAAAAAGATAGTTATGCAAATTCAAAGAAAACTGTATCTAAAAATATGAAAATCACATTTCTGAAAATCAAGAATGCAAAAAATAAAAATCTTGAAAGTAGTTTAAAAAACTAAAACTCTAATTAACCCAATTAAAAAATGGGGTACTGATCTGAACAGAGAATTCACAACAGATGAACTTCGAATGGCCAGAAGACACTTAAGGTCATGCTCAACCTCCTTAGCGATCAGGGAAATGCAAATCAAAACCACTTTGAGATACCATCTTACACCTGTCAGAATAGCTAAAGTTAAAAACACCAATGATAACCTATGCTGGAGGGGATGTGGAATGAGGGGAACACTCATCCATTGTTGGTGGGAATGCAAACTTGTGCAGCCACTTTGGAAATCAGTGTGGCGGTTTCTCAGGAAACTGGGAGTCAACCTCCCTCAGGACCCAGCAATTCCTCTCTTGGGAATATACCCTAGAGATGCCCAAACATACTACAAAAGCGTTTGTTCAACTATGTTCATAGCAGCACTATTTGTAATAGCCAGAACCTGGAAACAGCCTAGGTGCCCCTCAATAGAAGAATGGGTAAAAAAGGTGTGGAACATATACACGTTAGAGTTTTACTCAGCGGTAAAAAATAATGACATCTTGAATTTTGCATGCAAATGGATGGACATAGAAAACGCTTTACTGAGTGAGGTAAGCCAGACCCAAAAAGAGGAACACGGTATGTATTCACTCATAAGTGGATTCTAACCATAATTAAAGGTCTTTGAGCCTATTATTCGTGATCCTAGAGAAGCTAAATAAGAAGACGAACCTGATGAAGATTATTTACCTATCCGCCAGGAGGTAGGAAATAGTCAAGAGTCCCAGGTAACCTTGGGTGCATGGGGGGGGGGGGGTGGGAGGGTTGATGGAAGGGGAGAGGGTTAGAGAGAAGGGAGTAGGGGAGGAATGGAGAAAGCTCGGTTGACCGGGATGGGGGGAAGGGAGGAAGGATGAATGTGGGATCAGGGAAGAATATATTTCAATAAGGGAGTCATATTAGAGTTTACAGGAAACTTGATTATATATGGAATCCCAGGTCCAAGGAGAGATCCCCAGATTGTTCTCTGGACAGAGGAGGGGGTGCCTGAACCGGCCTTGGCCCGTGACCATACTGATGAATATTTTGCTTATCACCATAGATCCCTCATCTGGCGTTGGATGACGATACAGATGGAGGCCCGCATTGGAGCACCGAACTGAGCCCCCCAAGATCCAAACGAGGAGCAAAAGGAGGAAGAAAATGACGAAGGACTGCGAGGGATACTATCACCCACTGATACAAGGGGTCGGATCTAATGAGAGTTTACCAAGGCCAGATGGACCGTGACTGAACGAGCATGTGATCCAACCAGATTCTCTGAATGTGGCCGGATTTTCTGAATGTGGCTGGCCTGCAGTCTTTCTGAGAAGCCATTGACAATGACACTGGGACTGGTTTCCTCTGCATATACTGGATTTTTGGGATCCAGTCTGTTTGGATGCTCACCTTCCTGGACCTGGAGTGAGGGGGGAGGAACTTGGACTTCCCACAGGGCAGGAGACCCTGACTTCCCTTGGGGACAAAGAGGGAGGAGGAGAGGGAGGGGGGGAGTGGGAGGGCGTTGGGAGGAGGGGCGTAAATGGAAACTTTTTATAATTTAATAAAATTACTAAAAAAAAAAAAATAACAGAAAACACATAGAAACAGACAAACAGTTATTAGGCAAATGGAATTATTGTACTTTTCATATAACCATAAGTTAAAAACAACTTTTTTAAATTGCTTAGAGAAAGGAAAAAGCTATCAATCCATGATTCTATATTCATTAAAAATATTGTTCAGATAAAGAAGAAAGGAGGGTTCAGATAAAGGACACCTTTATCACCAGTCTGTAAGAAATGTCAAGGGAAAAGAGCTAGAAAGAATTAAATACATGTTGAATTATGAGGTTTTCCATGGAGCCAGGAATAATAAATGTAAATATAATATATTTTATTTATTATATAAAATATATTATATTTATATAAAATGTATACTATATACATTTTATATAATGTATATTTATATAATATACATTACATATTATGTATACAAATATATATACGTATATGTACAAATATATACAAATATATACATATATGTATATATACAAATATATAATGTATATTTATATAAAATGTATATTATAAGACAATATACAAATAAAAAGGTAATTGAAGAGGGATATACAATATTTTAATACAAATAAACTTCAAGAAAGAATTACCAGAGAGGAAGGTGTAGATCTCACAAAAATGAAATGAGCAACGCCTCTGCAAAACACACCAGATGCAAAAATATACACACCTAATAACAATACCAAAAAACATGAGGAAAAGTTGATAGAATTAAAGGACATAGTATAGAAATCCATAACCACAGCAGAAGACATATTTTTTGCAGCACTAATAGAATACTAAGAGAAGAAAATTAGCAGGCATTGAAAAGGTAAACAAGACTAGGCAATTTTTTGATTTTTATTGACACTTACAGAACATTCTATTATGGATTTCTTTTCAAAAAGAGAACCATGTCTACCCAAAGGCTTATACACAAATATTTATAGAAACTTCATACTTAACTGCCTCAAACTTGGAGCAATCCAAACATCCATCAAAAAAAAAAAAAAAAAGAATGGGTACGCTGACTGAAGTGTAGCTACACAATAGGATAGTATTCAAAATGAAAGGTAATGACTGAAACATTAGCAGAGGGAAAACTCAAACCTGCTATATGATAATTGAAAGAATCCATATATAAAGAATACATACTGACCATATGATGTTTACAGAACATACTAAAAAAGAAAGGATGAAACAGCAGAAGCTATCAGTGGTAGCAAGACAAGGTTGGATGTGAGGCAGATCACAAAAAGGTCAAGAGCAAACATGCTGTTGATGAAAATACTATTCATCTTCACTGCACTTATAACATCATCTACACCAAAATTAGGGGAATATTCGGCTTATCCCAAACACAGCATTTTCAAAGCATTGTGGTACTCACAGTTTGGGAGGTAACAGGTTATGAGTTCACGTTAGCTGGCTTGGTGTTTGACACTAGGAGTGCAGTAACATACCACAATAAGAATATGTGGCCGAGTACACTACTCACATCACAGAGGTCAGAAACAGGAAGGAGCCTAAATCCCCTTTAAGGGAATGCCCCCAATGACCTGACTTCCTTACAACACACCCCATATCTAATAGCACCAGCCTGAGGACCGGGTCTTGAATACATGAGCTCTAAGGGATAATCTGGATCCAAAGTACTATGTTGTAAGTTTTTACAAGGAAAGGGCACTCTATTATTTCTGTAACCTCCTGATCTAATACCCCCTCGTATTCTTGAAAATATTATTAAACAGCATGTCAAGTGTACCTAAGGAGCCAAGGCTATACCAAGGCTAATGACCTTTAAAAGCTGATTAACTTAAATCACTGACCTAACACTAAACCACACAGAGACTGCATAGATGAGCTATCAAAGAGAAACCGACCAGAAAAAGCCTCACAATAACACAGGGAAAACACAAGAGGAAGGCCAACTGGGAAGCAGCAGTGATGCCAAAGATAACCCCTGGGAAACAGGAACCTGACTTATCCTGAGACACATTTGCAACCTCTACATCATATGTTCCATTCTGAGCCTTTCCTGATAATCTTTCTAAGCCTTCTTCTCCTCTTTCACTGTGCCTATTACTCATTCCTCTGTTACAAAAGCCACATGGTACCATTATTGTTTTTATGTCTATGTGTCATGACAGTCTCAAAGGGACAATATTGATTCTATTCCCTATTAGCCTTAAAAAGACTGTAAGAAAAACTTCATACACAAACAGGCAAACAATAATTGTATAGCACTACAAACTGATAATGAATGGATTTACAAAGGTTTCCCCACAGCCCCTTTTATAATTCAACAAGAAGGCAAGGAAATTGTAAGTCAAGAGTTCTCTAAAGGAACACAACTGATACAATGAATATGCATATTAAAAGGGGATCTATTAGAGTGACTTACAGTCTATGGTCTGGCCAGTCCAACAATCACTATCTCTTGACAGAAAGGCCAAGAACCTCGCAGTTGTTTGGCACATGTGGCTGGATGTCTCAGCTGGTCTTCATACTATGCTGGAATCTAGAAGGAGATTCTAATCCCACTGAAAGAATACTCAGCAAGGATATAGATGAATTTGCCAGTGACAGTGAGGGCAAGCAGGTAAAAATAGAAAGCTCCTTTCTCCCATGGCCTTTTGTGTGGACTTCCACAAGCAGATATGGCCCAGATTTAGGGTGGGTCTAGTTATGGATATTGGCCAGGAAAAAAAAAAACTAAACAAAGGAGATTAGATTCAGAGTTCTTGTTTTGGAAAGAAAAAGGGGGGGGGGATGTTATAGGGTAATGCTCTTGTACAATGTAAAGATTTGAGACTAGTAGCAGTTTAATAAAACACTGATTGGGCAGTAGCCAGGCAGAAAGTATAGGTAGGGCGACCAGACTAAGAGAATTCTGGAAAGAAGAAAGGCAGAGAGTCAGTCACCGGCCAGATGCAGAGGAAGCAAGATGAGAATGCCTTACTGAGAAAAGGTACCAAGCCTTGTGGCTAACTATAGACAAGAATTATGGGTTAATAAAGTTGTAAGAGCTAGTTAATAATAAGCCTGAGGTAATAGGTCAAGCAGTTTATAATTAATATAAGCCTATGTGTGTTTCTTTGGGACTGAACAGCTGTGGGACCAGGCAGGACGGAAAATTCCATCTACAGGGTCTCCTGGCCTGAAGTAATCCACATTTAAGGTGGGCCACCCCACCTCAAATGAGCTAATCAATGAAATCTCTCACAGGTGTACCCAACAGCTTAGGTTCTAATTGATTCCAGATGTGGTCATGTTGACAAGCACGATTAGCCACCAGAGACGTAGATTCAGTATTTTAAGTTACTTTCTACCATAAACCTTTCTCTCTGCCTTGGTCTATGTATAATCTTCAGAACCTTACAAGGCATCAATGAATGAGAAATTCCTTCCTGGCACAATCATATCCAGTCATCATCCCTTGATGATGCCTTTAGGTGTTTGCAACCCATACCCCTTATGAATAGAGAGAATCAGCCTGAGTCATCCCAGCGGGAAACTGTGTAGCACTGGGACATGACTCAATATTATCCTCAAAGCACCAGGGGGTATGAGGTGGTTAGCCAAATCATCAGGAGAATAGACAACACTCACATCACAATTACTAAGTCTAGGAGCCTGAATGTCACAGTGAATATATAGAATAAAAGGAAGACGAGAAAAGATTCAATTCTGTGAGGCACTTGGAAAACACATGCTGTAGACATAAAAACATGTATAGCAAGGCCAACTGCAGTGTGCGTGCACATTAGCAAGCTCATCTCATGCTTTAAGAATATGCACTGTAGGCCTGCCTGTCCTCTGGGGTAGAGACAGTGGCCAGAGGACCACTGCCATCAGCAGGCAGCACAGGCAGGATGCCACTATAATGAGTAAATGTCTGGTAGAAAGAAAGAGAAGCAAGCAGAGCAGTTCATGTGCTGTGAAGAGAGGCGGAACTGGAGACATGACAGTGGTGAAGAACAGGCTGATGCGAGAGGACTGCAGTGACACCTGAAGTCATGGAATATCTGGGCCTGTGTTGCCACCACGGCCATATCTGGGACCATGGCCCTACTGCAGCTGGGGTCTGTGTTGAGGTCCCGGGTCCTTGTTACCATGCAAAGGCCATGCAGATGCCAGAGGTCTGGACTGCTGCCTAAAGCCATGTTGATATCTAGGGCCATGATGAACTAACTGGCCCTGGGAGAGCTGGCCATGCCCCTCCCTGGCCTCAAGAGGCAGGGAAGTTGGCCCTGCCCTTCACCTAAGGGGGGCAGTGCTAGCAGGGGTCTTGGATGATCAACTCAGCTACCATCCAGGCCTATCACCCAGTATTTTGAGTTGGCCAACTCCAACATCTACCTATCTATGACCAGCTGGAATATATGAAGGAACCAGTTCTGCTTAGCTATAACCACAAATCTCCATTATTCAGGACAACAGCAAGAATATCTATCCAAGAGGAGTTTTGTGAGGGTCCAGTATTGACAGTGTACCAGAAGACAGAGGCTGTGAACCAGACAAACAACTTATTGCAATGGACATTTGCAATTAAAGCAGATCAGGCAAAAGGGTATACTGTGCAACACACAGCAGCTCCCAAGGCCACCTTGACAGAGGATTTGTGATAGAGATGGAGGCAAGATAGAGGAGCAAAGTGGGTTTCTTCTTTCTTTTGTGGGGGAGAATACAAGGGTAGAAGGTGCACATGGAAGGCCCGGCAGTGAGTGGGATTGGGATGCACGATGTGAAATTCCCAAAAGAATCAACAGAAAAACTATGCTAACAAAAAGAATATGCACTGTATCATAGATGACATACAAGGTAGCAGAAGCCTTCTTCTAAGGTAGCTGATTATAAAACAAGTGAAAATGTATGCTCCATCTGTTCCATTGGTATCCATTCTTCATTTCATGTTAGAAAAAACTGGTTGTTCCAAATCAATTGTTGACCTCTGCAAAATCATGCACTTCCCTATTTGGGTAGCATAACCTGATGGCTTTCTTAGTTTGATTACTATTGCTGTGATAATGACCACGACAACATGCAACCTGGAAAGAAAAGGTCAATTTCATTTTATAATTTGCAATCCTTCATAAAGAGAAGTCAGGGCAAGAACTCAGGGCAGAAACCCGGAGGCAGGAACTGAAGCCGAAATAATGGAGGGATGCTACCTGCTGGTTTGCTCCTCTTGGCTTGTTCAGTTTGTTTTCCTATACAACCCAGGCCCACCAGCCCAGTGAACTTGACCTTCCCACATCAATCTTCGTCAAGA
The DNA here is from genome assembly GCF_982192425.1 of Myodes glareolus. NCBI lineage: Eukaryota > Metazoa > Chordata > Mammalia > Rodentia > Cricetidae > Myodes > Myodes glareolus. Next base: position 52,688,224 of record NC_142039.1, on the reverse strand, counting down.
AAATGCCCCTTAGCCTTGCCCACAGATCAATCTGATGGATGTATTTTTACAATTGAGGTCCCACTTTTCAGATGACTAGCTTGTGTCAAGTTAAAAAATAAACCACCATCACAGTGGTTAAGTACTAGACTAGCTCTATTTGATCAGATTCCCCTGTCATAGACAAAATAAAAAATGGGGCTTATGGAAAAATCTACCTCAGAGTTTTGCTTGCATGTTTATAAAGGAGACAGCATAAAAAGCATATGTTCTGGAATAGTAGTGCATAATCAGGGCTCAGATAATGTCTGCTACTAACCATTACTGCTTCGTCATTGGCACATACCCAATCTTCTACAAGACTTAAAACTGGAACAGTATCATGATGTTGTTTCTAGTTTTCTCTTAAGCTCAGTGTGGTGGTGCACACCTGTAATCTCAGCATGCAGAAGCCAAAACAGGAGAAGCAGGAATTGAAAGTCCATCTAGACAGCAAGTTTAAGGATCACATGGGCTACATGAGACCTGATCTTAACACCAAAACAAAACAAAGTTCTCTCTTCCAGTTCTCTGTTGTGAGAGAAAGACTGGAGAAATACACAGCAGAAAGGGAAAGCAGAGACCAAGAACCAAGAAAGGGAGAACACGTACGTGGATGGACAGGGAGACAGCATGGTGAAGGAACAGGGATGCTGTATACACAGCCAGTCTCTTCGGGATGCCAATATTCGGGAAATAAAATCATTTGTATTTAGCAACTAATGTGCTAATGGACTGCCAACCACATAGTTTAAAATGTCTACCTACAGATGTCAGAACACACTCAAGTCTAAGAACACAGGAGCTTGTTTTCGTAACTTCAAGTCCCAAACAGCAAATCCTCTCAGTCTTGCTTTTATACTATCGGCCCTTCTTCAATGGCTTCAGTCTCCCTCTCTCAATAATACTTAAATTTCATGCATACAACTTTGCAACAACCTGAGCACATCCTATCACCACCACACATCACTAGGTCACTGCTTCATTCTTGTTTGTTATTTTGCCATTATTTTCAAGGATATCTGGTAAGACTCAACTTCCAGAACAGCAGTGTTACTGGTGGCCATTAACAACTAGTCTCAGACAGTTATTGTGGGAAGAAACATCACAAAACTCATGAATGAGGGATGCCAAGGAACAACTGATACAAGTCAATTAGCCATGTTTTCTGTCTTAGTTCTGGACCTTTGAGAAGAAACTTTAGGAGGAAAACCTAGAATTCATTTAAATCATCTGTTTAAAAACAAAGAAAGAGAAGGTCACAGGACAAAGGTTAGAGACGGTCTAACACAGGAGCCGTTAGACCAGAAGTTCTCACCCTGTGACTCACAAACCCCACAAGGGTCACATAACAGATATCCTGCATATCAGATATTTACATATTTACATAATTCATAGCAGTAGCAAAATCACAGCTATGAAGTAGCAATGAAAATAATTTTATAGTTGAAGGTCACCACAATATAAGGAACTGTATTAAAGGGTCATAGCATTAAGAAAGGTTGGAACCACACAATCAAAGACTTTCTAGGAGTTCTACTCTTATTAATAGCTCTCATAATTTTGGTTTTATTTTTCCAAGTCTAAACCACTGCTTTAGACTTAATACACTTAGCACCATGTCTACAGGCTTCCTTCTCTGCTTATCTTTCCATATATAAATATATCACTCATTCAAGTAAGAATCCGAACACAGATAAATACAGATAATGAAAGAAGGAGTTCTGCTCAGTAGGAAACAGGTTCTGTGACATGGAAGGCAACTTTTGTAATACTTCCTATTAAGGAGTCCCGCAGTTGAAAAACAGAACCATTAGCAAAATTCTGAATGTTGCAACATGGGAAATTAATCTCTATTGAATTGTTATTGTATGTCAGACTTTTTGTTAAACACTTTTCACACAATACCTCAACTACTTTTGACAAAAGAACTTTAAACATGATATCCCTGTGTCTGGTTCAACTACAAGAAAACCAAGGGCCAGAGGACATGAGGAAAGTGCCCCATATATTCAGCTGTAGCAGATCATAGCTTTAACTATCAGCCCGAGTTTCTAAACACCCAAGGGCCACTCAGGACTTCTGCTCTCAGGCTCTATTTCCACCATTCATCCTCAGTCAGCTTTTCATACATTTGAAAGCTGCCTACGAAGCCTTTGGCTATATGCAGAGATCCACTCTCTGTAGATGAAAAGGCAGGGGAAACCTGGATAGATTTGAGGCTCCCCTGGTTTCAAGTCATTTGCTGTCATCATCATCAGTCATGAAATCACATATATACGCGGTACAACCACAAACTTTGTTATCAGTAACATTGCTGAGACGTGGTCACTGCCCTAAGCCATGCCAACTGCTTAAGCCATTTCCCAGGACCTGGAAAACTTTGGGCAACCAGGTTGAAGACATCAAGCCTTAATTCAGATCCACACAGTTATCTGATGAGTACCCTTAGACTTAAAGACCCAAAACTCCACCTTCAGAAAAACCAAACATCAACATTTCCTGAATATGCATCATTTGAAGAGCCATGTGTACAACCACTAAAGGACAGCAGACCAATCAGTTCACTCTCCCTTACCCTGTATTTAATCCCCTTTCTCTCTTTCTCAACCACCCACTTTCTTTATCCCATATTCTACACCCCCATTCTTAAAGAGACAGATTAGAAATTGGAGCTCCTGCCACCTCTTAGGAATTAATTCTTTTTATTTTTCAAAATTCATCACCTTAGTGATTTACTAGCAGATGAAGCAGGCCTCAGTAACAAGAATAAAAAGAGTGACCAGGCAGTCAGTCTCTTACCCAAGGACAGTTCCAACACTCATTGCCACCTCTGTCTCCAATCTCACCTCATCATAAACTGGTACCATGCCCTTAATCGTAGTTTGTCCAACAGGGAATGACTTACTCTTGTCTACACTGAAAATGAGGACTCTATGCCAAATCCAAAATTGCGATTTAAGACCATAAGGCAAATGCCCCTTTTCCAGGGCCAAAATGCAGAATGTAGGGGACACTGAGCAGGCAAAAGTCGACATCAGTACCTCTCTGTTTTGGTGCTTCACTAATTAGTCTCTCAACATTCACCAAACACATCAGACTTCACCATATATATCTACATGCATATACATATTTATTTTGGAGTGTTTAAGGCTGCTTATTGTACTACAGGCTACTCTTGAACTCACTACATGGCTGAGGATGTCCTTGAACTTCTGATCTCCTGCCTCTGGGTTTACAGACCTACATCACCATGTCTTGTTTTAAGTAGTGCTAGGGATCAAATTCAGGGCTTTATGCATGCTAGGTAAGCCTTGACAAACTAAGCTATATTCCTAGCCTTAAAAAAGGTTCTTTCATAATTAAATTCATAGTCATATTTTTAAAATGCACAGTTCTGAAACCAAGTCTAAATGGTATCGTTTCTATTAGGCAACAGTTCCCCCAGAAAAAAAGTTGCAAAGAGCTTTCTCGGGTTTGGTTAGAATTTAATTAGCTACATGTCTTTCCAGATTCTTTCACTTGATGGTAATACCTTTGCTGACAACAGGGAGCAACTAGGTATCATGGGCCTCTGTGGTTTTATTTTGTGCTGTAGTGTAGTTACAAAATCTCTCCTGAATTCTGGCTACTGAACTGAATGCAATAACAACAAAAGAGGATTATATATTTGCTTTATTCTTGAATAGCTGGGAAGACAAACTGCACTCATGTGACACATATATAAATACCTTTAGGGCAATTACAAAACTCTCTCCAACACTCCCAACTTACAGAATCCTAAGACCAAATCTAGCTGCCAAGAGGTGACGAGGGGGATATTCAAAGATAAGACATATTTGCAAAATGAGGAGTGACGAGCACAGCATCAAACATGGGTCTCACGGGCATTCTTGGAGAGGTTGGTGATGCTGCCCCTGGTGACACAACTGTAGGTGATTATGCAAATGGGTTGAGGTCATAGGAGACAAAGCAGGTCCTACAGGAAACCTGTAAATGTAGTACGGGGTTCTTTCCTACCTGAATTGACAAGCTGCTGCTCCATCACTCCACAGCCAAGGACTTCAAGCCATTCTCCATGGAAGTTGATCTCCATCTCAAAGGAAGGATGGGTGAAGGGAAAGTAGCAATCCACCCACCGGACCTCCAGCCCTGCAGAAACCCAGAGGAAAGGCACACTGAGTCATAAGGAAGTCCACCCTTGCTTGGCACCAAATTTGCCTTTCAGTTCACTACATCAATTACAACATTCTAAATAAATCAAACAGCAAACAGGATCATTTGCAATATGCTGGGGCAAGAAAATAAATGATAAAACTTAGAAAAACTGGACATGTCTTTTCAAAAACAAAATAAAAAAAAATCTTATGCCATTCCAGCACCCTCCAAAAGCAAATCAATCAGCTGTCGATTCACTGAAATCACAAAGTCGGTGGCAATCATGAAAACAGGATATTCTGGTGGTTTCTATAAGTGATAGTGGCACGTTTAGGTTAATGAAATTATACTTTCACTAAACCACCCCCCAAATGTATATATCAATGATGAAATAACAATTCTGAATGTCCTAAATTCAACTGCAAAGGTCTAAAGATGGCACACAAGATGGCATGCAAAGCAAACAGAGAGTGAATCAATTCACGGGTGCAGAGACTCCTGTCTGGGTGTATGCTGAAACTGCTGACTTGAAATCCATCGTGCCTGATGCCAGCCAGTGCTCTCACTAAGCCCAGAGCTGCTGTGGGATATTTGCACACTGTGAAGATATACTACTGTGATCGGTATAATAAAAAGCTGAACGGCCAACAGTTAGGCAAGAGAGATAGGTGGGAATTCTGCGCAGAGAGAGAATTACTGAGAGGAAGCAGGATGGACAGTAAGTAAGTATGGAGATGAGGAACACAATGTGGCAGAACGTAGATTATTATAAACTGGTTAATTTAAGCTATAAGAACTAGTTAAAGCAAGTCTAAGCTAAGGTAAAGCTTTTATAATTAATAATAAGTTTTCATGTCTTTACTTATGAGCTGGAGACCCAAAGAAAAATCCGCACACACAAAACACATGTAACATACCAATTCAGAGCAGCGCTCCTTATAGAATCCCTTCCAATCCCAAACACTGTTTATCTGGCATAATATTGCCCTAATCTCTAGGCAAGTAGATTCTATATACACAGCTTATACTTTCCTCAAATTCTATTATCAAAAAAAAATGCCCTTTGATCTGGCCCAGTGGACCTATTGCTACTAATTCCCTATTCTTGTTGCTGTGAGTCTCAAGAAATTATTGTAGAACCTAGTCTGTTCTCTAGCTAACATCTGCAATTTATCAACAAACCCTTGAATTAGAAATCCCCACCCAGTCCCAGAGTTCTGTTTTCACAAACTGATGGGATAATAGATTGGTAATTGTGAGTCATTGTTTATAGACAATTACATTGGTATAGATTCTTGTATATGGATACAAAGTTAAATTATATTGGATATTGTATGCAGGCATGCTTCTACATCTGTTTAACACATTTTTATGTGTTGATATATATATATATATTTACCATATTGCAGTGTACATTTCTACCTCTGATCAAGATATTTATATATTGTTTACATTTGGAGATCATTGTCCTCATTTATTGAACAGTTGTTTATTATCTTAGTCTTTAAGTTAGATAGGTATTAAGAATTATAGATCAATAGTCATCTATGTTTGTCATATTTATAGTTAGACTAATCAGGTTCTTTAGATACATTGGGATTATATTCTGTATAAATAGATAATCTTCAACCTCTTCAAAGAGCTGCAGAAAATGGCATTTAATTTAACTTAGAGTTCTAAGGTAGCAAGACACAATCGCTCCTGGCAACACCGATCTATTCCTGAGAGATTGTTGAGCACCAAAGACACTCTACTTGGAGCTTATCTTCTTCTTGGCAAAACTGGCCTTTGGGCAAGGAACTGCCCATACCTCAACCACTGACAAAATACACAGTATCCGGAAATGGATAAGCAGGACTCTCAAATCTTGCCAAGACAGGGTAAGATGGTTTTGTAAATTTTCTGGCCTTTAAAAATAATCTGCCAGTTATTCTAGGCCTTAGCCAAAGTTGTTTGCTTCAACGCTGCAAACATGACTTTGGGTGATTGCCCAGGTAGCCAGTTGTCTCTGATTTGTTGCATAGTTTGGAAGTTGTCTGATTGCACTTCCTAATTACTCAGGTAACATTATTTCCCTTCTCGGATCTTTGATGGGGTTGAAGACTAGATAAATGTAGTTACTTTTCTCGCATGACTTGGCCAAGTTATTTATTGTACAAGACTTAAGCTAGTTAGAATAGGATATTTGTTCTTATTGTATATAATTTTATAATAGGTTTAGAACCCTCTTATTTCAATAAAAGAGGGAGGTGCTGCGGGAAGGTTACAGCTAAAACCTACCCGCCTACTGGAGCATGGCCTCATGGACTATTTACCCAGATGCAGAATTGTGTCTGTCCCCTTTCTTCCACTCTTTGCTTGCCCCTGGGCCAAATTTTGGCTGTTCGGTTTGCTTTGGATCTGATCTTCGTCCATCATTCAAGCAGAACATCCCGACTTTGTAAGTCTTCCCCTTAATAAACACTAACCTGTTTTCTTAGTTCTGAGCTAGTGTGGGATTCCTTTTATTAAGCGCCCGATCTCTCCACCTTCAACAAACCACAATGTTTAGGTGAGGAAAACAAGAGCAGCTTTCACTCCCCTAGAAGCACATGTTGACAGTTTTATAAATTATTAACAGCTAGCAAGGCAATAAAATAAAGTCTTTCACATTGAAGTCAAACATTTAAAAATATCAAACATTTTTCCTACATTAAATGGCAACTATACTTTAATATCAACAAACAAAAAGCAATACCAACTAAATGTCAGAATTGATCTTCAATAATCAATCAGAATCAGAAATATGGTGTCTTTGAGCATGATATCATCATTTAGCACAATTTTTCTTTTTGATTAAAGAACTCAAAACAATGATGCCTGAGAAGGGCAGAGGTGACATGAAAGCACAGAGTAGATGAGAAGTTCACTAGTTGCTTCATGACCTTATCAAGAACACAGAAGAAACACAACTCACCTGAGCTCCTGTCCCTTCCTGGGATGGTCCTTCTCATCCTCTTTCTGGCAATTCCACAGAAACCAATCCCCTGTGAATTTAATTTGTTTTCTTGCTCAATACCATCTGACTTTGGGCCCCAAAGAAATCAAGACATATAATAAACAGAAGTGCTAGCAATTGTTTCCATCTTGTGAGCACTCACGATGCCTCCTGTTTCACAGAGAAGGAAGAACCAAACAGGGAGAGCCTATCTTGTCCAAAGTCACGCAGTCAGGGCAGGCGACTAAGTAGAATTGCTCTACTCTAAATCCCTCACGTTGACAATTTAAACAAAATTACCTGATCATCAATTAAAACTCAAGACAGAAGCCGACAGTGATGGGACAGGACTGTAAACCCAGCACTTGAGAGGCAGAGAATCTCTCACAAAACAATCGCCCACAAGTTTGAGGCCAGCATGGTCTACATACCAAGTTTCAGGCTAATTATGGCTACATAGTGAAACCCTGTTTCAAAATAATAACATTATAATCATACAGAAACAAAGCCATGAGATGCAGTCCCTTTTACGTGAATGTGGAGCTTTCAGTTTGCCCTGGTCAACTTGAAATTTCTTTTTCTAGTGAACAGTTGTCTGTGATACTGACTAATTTTTGTTAACAATGTTAATTTATTTCCCCTTCTAGTTTATACATGGAAAAACAGAAAAACATTCTACTATACATGTAGAAAATACACAAACTGACAAATATTGGCAGATGTATACACATGTGAATCTTTAATCACATTTGAGTTAAAGACAGAGCCAGGAATACAAACACACGCCTGTAATCCCAGACCTCGGGGAGACTGAAGATGGAAGATGTCAAGCTGAAAGCCATTACAGGCCACTTAGCAAGACCCTGGTTCAAAATAATTTTTTAAATACCTGGTGATGTAGCATACTGTCAAGAGTTTTTCGATAATACGTGGGAGGCCCTGGGCTAAAACCCAGTATAGTGTAGTAGTAGTAGTGATAATAATAATAATAATCATCATCATCATAATAGTAATAATAATATATTTTTATCCTGGACCCCCACATCCTTAACAATCTTTTCCATCACTACCGTGGCACTTGCATCCCCGAAGATTTACAAGTGCAACAGCAAACAGAATGCATTCTTCTGCTGTCTGGTCAGTCTAAGATTCGTCCACACTTTTGCGTGTACCTACAGGCACTCATTTCTAGTGCTGAATAGATTCAGCCAGCCTCTTTCTAATGGGGAAGGAAAGACTCCCTTTTGTGGGCCACTGGAGAAATGTCTACAGGCCACCTGCTATGGCCAGAACTGTTGAGAAGCTGCATATGCCAGCAACTGTTGATCTTCAGCTGTGCTCCAAGAAGGGCTGTGTATACCTGTGCACTTGTACCTATGGAAGCCCAACAACCTATAGAAATATTTCCATTAAAAGCTCCAGAGGCCCTTCTACTAACAAACAGAAGTATGTGAAGCGTCCAGACAGAATGGTGTTGATAGGTGGACAGAAAGACAAAAACATTTTATGGCACTGGTATTTCCTAGCAGTAGGGCACAGGTAGTGTCATGAAGGCAGTTAATGGAAACAAGGAAGATGTATGTGCCTTTTTATAATTGGATTGAAGTCTACCAAAAATACCACTCCAGGTTTATATTATGATCATTACCATATAATTATTATCTAAGGGTCTATAACATGTTAAGAGGATTCTACACAAATCAATTCTTTTCTATGACCTTAAAAACACACCTATTTTGAGCAGGCTAACTACAGTCCCATGTACAGACTTGGCAAGGCAACATACAGCTCTCACCTCAAAAAAAAAAAAAAAAAGAGAAGAGTCTAGTTTTAGGTCAAGTATGAGTGACCACAGCTGAGGAACATGGATTCAGATAATCTCAAATACCATGTTCTAATGTGAACACAATTTCATGTTCTTTTCATTATTATAGAATAAAAGAAAGCCTGCACCAAGGTACTTTTTAAAGACATTAGTGGAAACATCAGCTAGGCAGTTGCAGTCAAGTCTAGAAATCTCCACCATAGGTTTCATACTCATTTTGATGAAACTCTTAGCTTTGATTTTGGTGGAATCCAGTGATCTACAAAGTTGATGCCTCTCAAAGGTTTTACATGATAGGCAAAGGAAGCTAGGTGTGGCACACGGTGGACAAGGTGGCTACTAAGGGGGCCGAAGATAATCCAGTGCAACACTCCAATTCTCCATGTTTAAAGACTTTTACTTAGTCTTGAAGAATCTTTAACATGGGTGTGGCTGTACTCTGGGAACCTCAGTTCATAAGCTTCATATTTCCCACTTCAAATGCCATGGATTTCTACTGGTCTAGGGCAGAAGTTTTAAAGCATCAGTATCCACTAAAAGCAATAGCCAATGCATAATCTATAGAGGCCCAGGGTAAACAGGCCTCATGAAGACAGAGGCTTGGGTGCAGCGAATGGGACTTGGCTGTATAGTGAGCGCTCACTGGTAGTGCCAGCAACAGCAAGAAGGGAGGCCTGAGATCTCTTGCCTCCAGGATTCCTCTCATGGCAGGCTTCAGTTTTATCCTTTCTTCTACAACGATGAGGAGAAAATTTCAGTCTGGATTGAAAATGTCTGTAATAGTGAACAAATTTGGAAGGCTTTTCCAGCACTTCACATCTTCTCTTGCTCTTCTAGGTTTAAGATCTGACCACCGAGACCTTCAGTTTCTGTTCCTCAGTAACCCTACAGGTGTCTTCTTCAGCAGAAATGAAGTAAAGTGCTGCATACTGAGGCCTGCCTGCAGCAAAGCACAGACAGATGTAAAAGCCACTCAGGGCTTCCCAAAGCCCACAAGCACGAATGTTGGGACCTGCCTGGCAGAGCCCATGGGGCACAACAGAAACCTTAGGAGCCATGGATGGGTCACGGGTATAGCTACAGACCAAGAAGACTTGAATGCATTCACTTCCTCAGACCCTTGGAGAGTCTCTCTGACCTGGCCCAGATGTTAGCCCACATGGCATTCATCTCCTCTGCTCCATCAGCGCTAAGCACTTCTTTGGTTATTCCTTTCATCTTCTTTGCATAAACTAAGGTCCAAATACTCCAGACCCCAGTGATTACAAAATGTTGGCATAGTAATTAATGTATAATATTGGCAAAAATATGCCATATTCTCTTATATAGTTGAATAATTTAAACTTGTTACAGTGGGTTTTTTAAAGCCACTGCTAACAGAATCATTTATAGAATATTTATATATAAACACAAAAACACATTTTCTTCTTGGTTTTTGTCATGCACTTTCAAGACTGTTTGTTAAATGATTTATTGAGTACTTCAGTATTAGCACCAAAATATTCATTTCTTTGCTTTTCTTCATGACCTCAAGATTTCTGTATTAACCTAGTTTTAAAAACAAATTGCTATGCTTCCTATATGAACGATATAATATTAACAACTAACTGAAACTGCGGTTTATTTCACATTTTAAGTATCAGAAGTAAAAATATTTACTAAAGGAAAAACATATTTTGGAAGCAGGGCTAAGTATGTACAAATCACACAGCTCTTACTCCCCAGTCGCTTACTGGAGTGCTTGAGGGAAATTAACCTGTACTAATTCAGCTACTGTAAAATCATGTCCAGGTTTTATTTTCTCTTTCTTCTGTCTCTTCTTTTGGTAGAAAGACATTGTAATCCACATTTATAATAAAGCACAGAGGTTTCAAATCAGTTTCAGAACTCTGTGCATAAATGCAGTTGTCCAAAAATATACTCTGACCTTCCAGCCTAGGGCCAACTAAAGAAGAACCATTTAATAATGAATGCAAGCCTCCAATGGGTCCAGCTGCCACATCTCCATACTGGATGAAGACAGCAGAGGTTGAGGAGCAGATTCTCCCTGCTCGGGGTGGGGATTAGGAGGAGTGTGACTTGATTCTCTTAACAATCTTAGGAAACAAGATTGTTTCAGCTCAGAATTCTACAAGATTTCCAAAGAAGAACTAATACAAATACTCCGCAAATAGTTCCACACAATAGAAATAGAGGGAACATTGCCAAATGAGGCTACAATTACCCTGATACCCAAACCACAGAAAGACATTACTAAGAAAGAGAATTACAGACCACTGATGCAAAAATACTCAATAAAATAATGGTAATTCGATTCCAAGAACACATCAGAAACATCATTCACCATTATCAAGTCGGCTTCATCCCAGAGATGCAGAGATAGTTCAACATATGTAAATCTGTCAATGTAATCAACCATATAAACAAACTGAAAAATAAAAACCATGTGATCATCTCATTTGATGCCGAAAAAGCCTTTGACAAAATAAAACATCCCTTTATGATAAAGGTCTTGGAGAGTGCAGGATACAAGGAACATACCTAAACATCTCTGTCTATCTCCTTTGCTCTCCTGAACACTTACAGTAAACTTACAATTTGCTTTAATTGCCAGGTATAAGAATTTACAAATATCCATTTCAATTTTCCGAGATAAAAATCAGAACCCTAGCCACAGCATCCCCACACCGTGGATGCCTACAGGCCTCTGCATGAAGGCAGAGTACGCACTCAGGACCTTCCTCGTTCCTCCAAAGGACTGCACAAAGCTATCTCATATTCACAGAAGTTCCTGACTGAGCCCAGTGATGGTTCACACCATTAATCCCAGCACTTGGGAGGCAGAGGCAGGCGGATCTCTGTCAGTTCGAGGCCAGTGTGTTCTACAGAGCAAGTTCCAAGACAGGCTCCAAAATGACACAGAGAAACCCTGACAAGACAAAAAAAGAAAAAGAAAAAAAAAAAGAATAAGTTCCTAACTGAATGACTGATATGTGTTTGGAGCATATATAACATTTTGTTATTCAGAGCAATGCTACAACAAAACACCCTCTTGGGTCCAAGAGTAAGTGCCTATATAACTAGAATAAATATTGCCTCCTTGTTCTCTATAGATGTCACATAATATTTTATATTAGTAATATCTCAAGACTTTTCACAGAAACCAAGAAAGACAACTAATTAGTGATAGTGTCAAATTGGAATTCAGGCTCTGATGAAGACCCAGCCAGCTGCTGATAAAAGACCACCAGCCTGACCCATCTGAGGCAAGAGATGTAGTCAGTGTGGCCAGGATCCCCAGGTCCCTGCTTCCTTTCAGCCACTTATCTGCATGCAGCCTTGTCTCTCCTAGCAAAGGAAGTGTCTTCCAGAATTAACAACTGTGTTGCTAGTGGTTATGAGGAAGAGGCAGCACATTTAATCTCTGAAGCATCCTTGTGGGAATATCAGTGTGAATTCCATTTCCAAAGCAACAAAAATTCATTTGTGAATACCCTTCATTCCCAACTAGGGCCTCACAAACCCGCCAATGTCCCCACTGTGGCTATTCCGTATACCACACACACCCTCCACATCCACAAAGCCGCTTGCCAGGGAGGGCAACGGTGAAAAGTGCAACCACCACGTGTCATAAAGTTCTTAGGTGTAGAGCTCTTCAAGCACACACCAGAAGTTAGCACTATGTCAGTCACAGTGATCCTTCTAATACATGTACAAAATAACAAGAAAAACTAAAGCCCGGCCAACTCCCCATCATGAAGATGGTGTGGTTGATCCCATACCTATTAATCTCCTTCGTGTTAGAAACTAGTATATAAGTGAATTTCCCTGGAAGCCTTCTTCATAGAATCCCTTTAGATTGCAGCGAGGATCTATATAACGAATTCATTTCTCCACCTCACCATGAAGGCAAAAATGGTCACCAGCAGTTCGAATACTGAGTATGTAGTCAAGGGTGCTAGAACAAGATGACGCCCTCCAAGGCTGCTTATTAAGCAGAAGAAGGAAGAACCTAGCAGCACCCTACTTTGAGGTAAGCAAAGGTCTATCGGGTCCCAGTGCTCCTCTACAATGAAGGTAAAAGGAAATTAACTTCACTCCAGAATGCAGAGCTAATTGCAAAGACTACAGGTGGGCACGATAGCTACCAAGAGGTACCACAAGTCTATGGGTTCCTGGATCCACGGTGTTTTATACCTTAACATCTTGGGGTTTCAACTCATCTAAATGATAGTTTTACGACAGTTTCATAAGGAAAGCATGCAAAGAGTACAGTATAGGGCCTGGTTGCTAGTAGACTCCGTGAGCGGTTTTAATTGAAGATCATGGAAGTGAGGCCACAGAGTCCCGCACCTCCTTACAAACCATGAAATGAACATTTCCAAGTTGTGTGTCCAAAAGATGAATGGTATTTGTTACCCAGTTCATATATATTAAGCATAAGATATATATCATCTCACATGCTTTCTCTCACATACTGCTACACTAAAGAAGGCTAGCAACCTCCAAATACAGCAATTATTATCCCCATTTTACAGGGAAAGGAAGGCTCACACTACTAAATTTCCAGTAGCCTCACACACTGCCCCCACTAGAGCAAAGAACAAAAAAAGGACATTAGCTCTACTCCCATACAAATAGTATTTACAAGGCTAAGAATATAGGGTAGGTCCTTCTTCTAACTATCTAACTATCATAAAAAAGTAACAGACAAAACAGGAATGGAAAAAAAGGTATAAGCCAAGTTCAGAGACAAGAGAAGTATCTCCAATGGTCAGAAACAAAACAGAAATGACACGCAGTAAGAGGGCAAACGAAGCTCTGCCCAGATTCAGGTCCACACGAGGAAGAGTATGAGCTTGCCCTCTGTGGATGGCACATTGCTGTCTCCCCTCAGAAGCTACAGCAGGATGAATTCTATGCTGGTACAGAGGATGAATAAACTACCACCCAAATGCACCCTGGAGACATGGCTCAGAAGAGTTGTAGGTTTAGACACATCTTCATCACATCTACATCAGTGGATCAACAGGTTCTTAAATCACGCTCTAGATTACTGTAATGAAACATGTCAGTATTGCCAACCATTGTTAAGGGATTGCTTAGAGAATCATAACAAGAAGAAAGCCATTTTGTTTAGGGAATAATTCCAAGAATAAAACATCCATACATAAAGAGTACAGAAGCAACTTTTTACAAGAAGTAGTTTGGCTCACAAAATGCTGTATCCACAAGTACGTAATTCATGAACATGCAGGGCTAACAGGCACAAAACAATGCCATTCACAGCAATAGGACCAGGGAATCAGGAACTTATCTCTGAGAGAAGAGACTTAATTTCTCTCCAGGAAGAAAGCAGAAAGCAGAAATAGCACAGCAACATGTCTGAGTTAAAGACCGAGCTGGACAACTTAGAGAGACTGTACCAGTACCTGGAGCAGAGTATAGAGGAAAAGAAAGAAATATAGTGAACAAGTTCTGTGGATCTGCAAAAGATCATCCTCGGTGGAATGCTAACCACTTTGTGTCCCTTGAAGAATCTGTCTGCAGACAGGAATCTAACTACACAAAAGGCTTAAGGGAAAAGATGCTAGTATAGGACCAAGAATGGTACCAGTTCCCAACAGCCAAAGGGAAAGGCTCATCATGCACTGGTTACCATCCACAGTACTCAAAATGTCTCTGTATCAGTAATGAGGGAAAAACGGTCACATTCTAAATATTATTCCAGTCCTACCTGACAAAGAGTAAAAGATCATAAAAAGGGTAAAAGTGTTTCTGAGTATTCACAAACAAAGCTTATGGACTCTGATTAGATACAGAATTGCCCACTGCATCACAAGGTGAAGTAAGCAATGCTGGTATCACACAAATAACTGCCATGGATGCATAGGAGAAAAAGGCAAGTAGAGAAAAATCAATAACAACTTACTAAGAAATGACAAGTAACAGAATTAGAAAACAAAGACATTAAAATAAATATTATAGAAATATTTAATATGTTCAAAAAGCTAAAGCAAACACTGAATATGTTAAGTAGACACTGGGAAGATATTTTAAAAGATATTCATCACATTATGAATGTGATTAAAAAATGTACAGGACAGGATTAGTAGCAAAGATGATCCTACAGAACAAAAGAGGAAAATTTGAAGATACGGCAGCAAGAAGTATCCAACACAAAACAGAAAAGCTATAACAGGCAAAGACAATGAACAGAAAGGAGAAATTCCAAACAATAAAGTATGTATAACTAGAGTCCTAAAAAGGAGGAAGTGATAGAAAACGTCTGAATGTTGCTCTCTGATTCCCACAGTGATGTCCTATTTTCATTGAGCACTCCGCTGGCAAAAAGAAGGCAGTCCACATCTCCTTTGCAAAAGGACCCAAACTCAGGAAGGCTAAGCACACTGGACAACTTTCATTTTTAATACATCGTTAGTGGATTACAACCAAGCTACAATGAGCACAGTCAAGCGAACACTGTTTGATACAAAAAATGATTCCCTACTTCACTGTCTTGGAGTATTCTGAAAACAACTATAATCACCACAGACCAGCAGTTCTCAACCTGTGGGTTGTGACTGCTTTGGGAGTCAAATGACTCCCAAATCCTTTCACAGGGATCACATATCAGATATTTACATGATTCATAACAGTAGCAAAATTACAGTTATAAATAAGCAACAAAAACAATTTTATGGTTGGGGATCACCACAACATGAGGAACTGTATTAAAGGGTCACAGCATGAGGAAAGATGAAAACCAATGACAGAGACTCGAGTATTCAAACACTTGGTGTCTAGCAGAGAGCACTGTTGAGGGAAGTTATGGAATCTTCATAAAGGTGCAGCCTTGCCCGAGAACATTCGTCATTGAATGCAGACTTTGAACATTTATAGCCTCACCCAGCTTCTTATTCTTGTTCCCTGGTTCCTATGTGTGGCTGAGATGTGACTTCTCAGCTTCCTGCTCCTGCCACCATGCCTCTCTGCCATTATGGGCATCTAGTGCTCTCAAACCATAAGCCAAAATAAACTCTCTCCTGAGTTGCTTTGGTCAGACTATTTTATCACAGCAATAGAAAAGTAATACTGCAACCCTCTCAAAACTGACCATAACAGTCAGCAAACAATAGCAGTTGTAAAGACTATTATTGTGAAATGATTAAAGTAGTATATACTAAATTCAATTTTAGAAGCAAGATACAGGGTTGGAGAAATGGCTCAGTGGTCAAGAGCACTGACTGCTCTTCCAAAGGTCTTGAGTTTAATCCCCAGCAACTACATAGTGGATCACGACTATCTGTAATGAGCTGTGGTGCCCTCTTCTGTCATGCAAGCATACATGAAATCAGAACACGAAGAAGGAGAAGGAGAAGGAGGAGAAGGAGAAGAAGAAGAAGAAGAAGAAGAAGAAGAAGAAGAAGAAGAAGAAGAAGAAGAAGAAGAAGAAGAAGAAGAAGAAGAAGAAGAAGAAGAAGAAGAAGAAGAAGAAGAAGAAGAAGAAGAAGAAGAAGAAGAAGAAGAAGAAGAAGAAGAAGAAGAAGAAGAAGAAGAAGAAGAAGAAGAAGAAGATTAGAACCCTTACCAACAAAGTGGTCTCAATCACTTTCACTTCATTTATGGTAAAAGGGATTTATGGATAGAGAAAACGAAACAAAATATTTATGGCATATTGTCTTTATTACCATTACCTCATAATCTTCATCTGGACCAGGTCACTGTTCATAGAACAAAGCCCTGGAAGATTTTGGTTGAATGGTTCTATATTTTGGTCCCTATACAGGTGTAACTGGCAAGCTGATTATCTGGGGGGAATCAGAGCCTGTTGAAGGGCAACAGAGTAAGGAGGAAGTTAAACATAAGGGGAAGAATACGACCTGATGTCAGTCTCACAAAGCCTTACACTCCACAGATGTAGCAATGGCCATTACAAAAGCATCATGGAAGACACTCCTGCCAGACTCAGGCTCTGGACATGGGAACGGATGTCCTCAGGCAAAGGAGCTCCTGGCAGCTATGGTTGTTTCCTGAGGTGCTGCTGGCTGGAGACAACTTGTATATCAGCAAAGGGATTGTTGGAGATATGTTTCAAAGACTACCACCACCAGAGACAGGAATGCTCCCTTGAGGGGGGCAGGTTAGCAGGAGAAAAGCATGGCCTCTCTGTCCCTTGATTTATTCATCTAAACCACACCATGAGAGAAAGAGAGCAACACTCTACTAGGAAACACCAATGTATGTCAGACACTGCTCTGGAAAAGGCTGGAAACCCCAAAGGATACAAAAAGAAATTAAAATTCTAGGAATCCTAAATCCCTGTCTTAGATGATATAAAAGAAATGATTACTAGGAAGGGTACAAAATACATAGAAAGCAGCAGATGTACAGAAAACAATAATGAATTTCATGAGCATAGAAATAGTCCAAAATGTTATTTTATTTCCTTCTAATTCTAAAATGATAACCTCTCTTAGCCTTAGGATACTGGTACAACTGAAATGTTAGCAGAAAACAATAAACCACATTTGGAGACAGAGGAAAGCTGAACCTAAAGCTGCTATAATAACATCAAACTGTCACAAGGACAGACGTGGTCTAATTTTTAATTCTGCTTTCCAAGTACAAAGAAATCCAATAATAATAAGTGAGGAGTATCGGCTATATAAACAAATACAAAAAGAATCTTGAGGAATATGTCAGAGGCTGATAAACTGTGGCCATTAATTAAATATAGAAAGGAAAAAAGTTTAGGTTTTTATGTGTCCTTTGGTACCCGAAATGTAATTGAATATGTAGCAAATCGAGGCTTTGTGACTACCTGGCCCAAATAGGGGGGAGAGAAAAGAGCCGGAGGGCAGGCTGGAGAGAAATGCCACTTTAGTTAGGTTGTCTGACTTTTTTTTTTTTTTACATCATAGATTTCATTGTCTCAGTCTCAGAAATAATATTAAAATGACTAATATCTCTCATTTACTCACAACTTGCTCCTTTTAATCTTTCTTGAAAGGTTCTTACCTATGTGGCCCTGGGTAACTTTGATCCTGCTGCCTCAGCTATCCAAATCCAGGAATTACTAGCCTGCACCATGTGGGTTATTGAAAGGGTCTATTTTTATTCTTTTAAAACAGCTAACATCTAAACTAGGTTCAGGAGTCCGAGTTCTTGGGCTACCCCTGGCAGCAGGAAATAACAGCTCCTTCTGCAAGAGCTCAGTGTCAGGTGGACAGCAGCTAGCCTCTCGTGTTACCTTCTGACTTTCTTTGAGCTCCATGACACTCTCCTTGATTGTACTGACACAACCATACTAAGACACTCTCCAGGTTCTTTTCACACTTCAGTTTACATAACCATTATTCTCTAAGAAAACAAATATTTCTTTTATTTTAATTCTATATCTTTGTGAAACTGGTATTATAAACAAAAGTGAATTTAAAGATATAGAAAAGCTGAACTACTGGACAAGCACGATGGCTCATGTCTTCAGTTGTAGAATGCAGAAAGGAGAGGCAGGCAAATCACTAATTAAGAGGCTAGCCTAGTATACAGAGTG
The DNA here is from genome assembly GCF_982192425.1 of Myodes glareolus. Lineage (NCBI taxonomy): Eukaryota > Metazoa > Chordata > Mammalia > Rodentia > Cricetidae > Myodes > Myodes glareolus. Next base: position 52,669,690 of record NC_142039.1, on the reverse strand, counting down.
ATTTCAGGCCAAACAGAAATACACAATGAGATTCTATCTCGAATTAACCAAATTAAATAACAACAAAACAACAACAATACCAATCTGTTATAAAACATGAATTGAAAAAGTCCAAGTACAGAAGACTTTAAAAAAAATCAAAAAATGAACATATCCTGATAATAAGACACTATCTCACTACTGTTTCAAAATTCTTATATATAGGCATGAGCTTTTGCCCCATGCAAAGACAGGCATCACAGTCAAACAAACTAGAATGGACTGCAGAAACAGTCTTGAATAATGAAATTTTACCTCAATACATGGTTTTGCAAGGCATGCAAACACAAATACTAAAAATACTAATGCGAAGAAAGTTAGAAAGTAGATTCCCAGAAATCTAATTCCTTGGTCTCCACTGAGTCTAGCAAGCACAAGACATTCATTCATTTATTTATTTTACAGCGGGCACCTGCCATAATATGCTGGGGAAATGAGAAGACAACTTTTGAGAGTAAGCTCTGTCCTTCCACCATGTGGGCCCTGGAGATGAACCTCGGGCTGTTAAGATGGACTCTGGACATATTTATATGCTCTGCTACCAGTTCAGCAATGCTGTGGGATATCCATTCTGTGAATATATGTTGTTCTCATTGGTTGATAATAAAAGCTGCTTTGGCCTACGACAAGGAGGAATATAGCTAGATTGGAAGTCAAAGGAAGGTTAAAAGAAAGAGGACAAGGGCAGAGTATGGGGAGATACCAGCCAGTCACCAAATGGACAAGACATATAGAAAATGAAGTAAAAAGTCACAAGCCTCGTAGTAAAATATAGATTAATGGAAATGGTTTAATTTAAGATACAAGAGCTAGTTGGTAATAAGCCTAAGTTATAGGCCAAACACTTTGTAATTAATATAATAGTCTGTGTGATTATTCAGGACTGGAGAGCTGGGAAACAAACATACCACCTCCATTTACACAGAGAAAACATAGTTTACAAAGATACGTTCCAATTGTTGCAGATGATACAAAGCTAAGCTGAGCACCAACGTGATGGAAGGAGCATCCCATTCCATTAGTTGCCAGATTAGCTCCTCCATCCTCACAGCCATTTTGCATTCAGTGCCGTAATTTCGCATCTCTTCCATAGTTTTGATCATATTTACACTAAATTTATTATTTTCAAATTATAAGGTACATTTTTCATGTCATAATTCATTTTATTTGAGAAACAAGAATCATTTCAAACTAAAAGTTGGATAACTGAAGTCTAAGATATCTCAGAAACTGATAAATAAGTCAGGGTTTAAAAGGCAGAGAAGAGCTCTCAACAGAAATTCTCAGCAGGCATGGGATTTACTGCCAGCCACATCCACATTCCTTCCTCCTCTTTGCTTTCCGTCCCTGGGTTGTAGCCCCAGTCATTGTTTTCAGTGTTGCAAACCTATCTGAAGTCTTGGTTATCATGTGTTCTCTTTCCTCCCCACTGTTGTCTGGTTGTCTGTAGACTTCCCTACTAATTCTCCCTCATCCTCTATTGGGAATCCTCCACCATGTGCCCTCCTGACTACAGGCTCTTCTGAGTACTCATAGACACTGATGCCTTGGTAAAATATAAAGATGTATGACTCCTTGAAGACAGGAATTCTGTCTAGATTATTCCATACTTTGATGTCTACAACCTAGTAGAAATCAAGTCCGTAAAATCTCACAAGCAGCAATTGCAATTATTTGCTTATAGAAAGGAGTAAAAAAGCATGATAAGGGGGGCTATAAAATATTCTTGTACATAATTTGACAAAAGAAAAAGATGCAGATGAAATTCTGTCATGCTGTGTGAAGCTGCGAGACAGAACGTTTCTTCTTAACACTGGGATCCCTTCTTCTCTACCCTGACTCTTAAATATTTGAACAATATAGTCAATCTCCCCACATTTCAGTGTTAAGTAGATTATACTACTGCTAAAAATATCACAATTCCTTTATTGTGGAAGTAAAGAGGAGCGAGCTATAATAGGATTTTCACATCAACAATCTTGAACTGAAATCTGTTTCACATTATACCATTTGATATGAAAAGCTTCAAGTCTGGAGACAGGAATAGAAAATAGCAACCATCCATGCAGCCATTATTCTATTTTATCAAATCATAACATTTTGTCATATTTTACTTCATACTTTTACAAAATAAAACATCTTGAACATAGAAGAAGGCAGCTTCCCACACCCTCCCATTACTATTCTTTACTGCCTAGAAAAGTGTAAGTCTGACATCAATGTGCAAATTTAAATAATGTACACCATATAAAGAATGTGGAGGGCTAGTTAGTGGCTTCTTAAATGTTATATGAATTATGCATCTGATGATATGGAAGTAAAGATATTCCTATAAACCTCGTTAAAACAGAGCAGCAGAGCCTTACTAAATTACAGCAGAAGTCATCTTAAACAGACACTGGAGTTCAGGCGTAAATAGAGGAGTCTGTAGGAATGAAAGCATAGAGGTCAACCAAGATCAGAGAGCTCTGGGATCCAGCTAGGGATGGGGACTGAGACTTCCACTGCAGGAATCACCAACAGTATTTTCCCCATTGGAGGAAGATTTGAAACAAGTATATAAAATGAGTCAATATCTGAACAATATAATTTTCCCTATAGAAACTCACATTAGTACTTCTTCTATTTATTGGCAGTAGTAGTCATACATCAAATGTATGGCTGTGGCATGGAGTACTATACATTATGAAGAATCTTATCCATGTGATGTAGTAATACAGAAATGAAAACCAAGCTAACCAGACTCTTTGCAATGATAACAATCTAGTAGTCCTCTGCCACTGTTCCTTTTCTAGCTAAGTCTATTCTATACCTTTTATATATCAAGTTGAAAGAACCAAGAAGTACACAGGCTTCCTCCCATTCACCAATAACTTAGAAAAATATCAAATCAACAACAAAAGCATTAGAGCCAAGCAGTTTCAATGATTGGCTGTACAGTGTTGTTAACTTTTGAACTACTGAGCCTTGAGTCACACAGATATCTGAGTACCTACCATCTCCAAAAAGATGTGTCATAAGCCTAGTCAGTACTTGTTTAAGGTCAAACTCCACAAGCTTCACGGCCTCCATGGTGTGTGTCTCTTGCTTATGAGCAGAGCGAGAACTTTCTTCAAAGAGTTCCAAGCTTTCTCCATCCTTCACACCAGCAAATAACTGTAAACCAAAAGGAATAATGAAATGTGTTTTTAAAAAGGCCTTAGTTGGTTTCTGTCAAACAGTATAGAAATTCTGTGAATAAGAATTATATTTTACAAAAAAAGTAAATTAAAATTTAAGAAATTAAATACTATAGCTAATATGCACATTGAAACAGTAATTTTGTACTAACTAGACAAGCTCTGAATTACCCAGTGTGGCAGGTCCCTGGGGAACTAAAGAAACTGCTCAGATCTTTGCTGATCAGTTTTATATTTGCCTGAATTTTCTGTCATTTCCTTACAAAAGACATTATTCTCAATTTTAATGGAAATGCCAAGCTTTAGACTCTATAATAGTATCCCTAAGTGTCCCGCAGGATCTTTCCAATGTGATCTAAGACTAAGTAAGAAAGTGCAGTTTAAGAATTAAATCCTATAAAGTCTATGAAGACAGGAATCCTGCTGGAGTTTTGATACTCTATTTCTAAAAACCATTTCAGAGCTTTGTGTATATCTCGGCCACTTACTATATACAGAAAGGGACAAGTTAAATGATAGCGAAGTCTTGGCTCATGCCAAATTCACAGATTTATATGGTAAGTAATGTATGAAAATACAGGGTACGTGCCACAGTACAACAGCTAAATAAAATTTCCTTAATATCAACATTACCCACAGCTGTCATTAATTATAAGCTTTTTTCCAATAAAATAGAGTATCCACAAATGATGAGATGGCTCAGTAAGTATGTGCTTCCATATAAACAAAAGAATCTAAATTCAATCCTAAGCAACCATATAAGAAGCCAGGCATAATGAAATTCATCTGTGATCCCATGGGGAGGAAGAAACCGGAAGCTCTCTGGAGATCACTGGGCAACCAGGCTAACCAAAGCAGTGAGCTTCAAATTCAGTGAAAGACCCTATCTCTAAAGCTAAAGTGGAAAGTGACAGAGGAAGTCAATTGAGATCCACCCCTGGCCTGTGTGTGCACACACATGTATAAACATAATCATATAATTCCCCCCCTCAAAAAAGCACACATACACACACACAAACATATCCAACTGTGCTAACATAGCAGATCAACTTTACCTATGAGGAGAATGGGTCAAAAAAGAGAAATAAAACCAGGCAGTGGTGGTGCATGCCTTTAAACACAGCACTTGGGAGGCAAGGCAGATAGAACTCTGTGAGTTCGGGGCCAACCTGGTCTACAGAGCAAGTTCCAGGACAGACAGAGCAAATGGCCATCATTGCTTACACCTGAGTTCCATGTGAGACAATACTAAAGGATTATAAGTTCTAGTAAAGTTATATTGTAAAGGCACAAAGAAAGTCCCATATCGAGGTCTCCTCTAAAAGCTCAAAAAGTCTTTTCAGAAGATCTAACTGCCCTGGGGCTTTAAGTGAGTCTCAGGAGTGCTGAAATAACCCACCTTGTGTACAATCAACATAGTTCAGGACTCGCGCCTAAGGAATGATGCTGCCCACTATTAGGTTGGGTCTTCCTACATTAATTAACGTAAACAAGATGATACCCTACAGACAACTTCACAGGCCAACTCAGCCCTGAGAACTCCCTCACTGTGACTCTTGTCCCAGGTGACTCTGCACTGAGGGAAGTTGCAGACTAACTGGCCATCACAGTTCTGCATCATGTCCGGTATTTTGAGAATTCTAAACATTAAAACACAAAAACGTTTTGTACTGGAGAAACATCTGAACACACTGCTCAGTCTACATAGGTGAGCACTATTTAAGTGTAAAAGCGAATGCAAGGGACCTTCCTAACAGCTAGAACGATGTCCAACAGGCGAAAAAGTAAAAAAGGCCAAGTACAAAGGAGCAAATGCTGCCTTTCCTGTAAGATGCAGGAGGGTCACAAAGACACATGGTCCTCATGTACCTGCAGATGAATAACTGCAGACGTGGAGAATGGACCAGCCATGGCAGGGGGGCAGACACAGAGGATATACATGTGAGTGGGGACAGGCGTGTGAAAACGGGCAGAGCACAGGGACGACTCTCTAAGGTAAACTTTGTGTAGTTCTAAAGTTGCGAATCAATCTAATATTCAATCCACTCAAAACATGAAAAAGAAAACCAAAACAGGGTGTGGAGAACCCCAAATGTGCTTTCATTTAAATGGCACAGTCACACAGAGAAGATGGAACACTGATTGCAGTAACTTTTAAAAACAGTATTTTAAGTAGCTTTATAAGGTTAAAATGTAATTATAGGGGCAAACATTATACACAAATCAGTTATTTTCTCAACAAGAATATATGGTAAAAATTCTTAAATCACTTTAAGTTTTGTAAACAGGTGAGTTTCTGTCCTGCCCCATTCCACAGCTGCTTCCCAAATTACCACAAAGTAGGCTTATATTAATTTTAAATGTCTGGATGGTAACTCAGGTTTATTACTAACTAGCTCTTACGCTTAAATTAACCCATAATTCTTATCTATGTTGGGCCACGTGGCTTGGTACCTTTCCTCAGCAAGGCTAGAAACAGATGAATATAGATTTCCCGGCTGTGCCTATGAAGGCCTAGACATATAACAATAGGCATAGTAACAATAAGCATACTCAGGTCTGGATTTTTAAATACCATTTTCTCATAAAGCAGAAGTTCTTAGAGAAGTAACTGATTCTAAGTTGGGAATACCCTGCTAAATACAAAGTTACAAGAGTCCAGACACAGGGGGCTACCGCAAGGGGTTCTGTGGTCAAATCCAGATCCAACTGAACAATCCATAAATAAGTTAAGCAAGGATCACAACACAGATACAAAAACAAATATCCAGAAATCCAGGAAGATATTAAATATTGGATTAATGTGAACAGAGAATAAAATTCTAATGAATGCATTTAGAAGAAAGCCAAAACCACAGTAATTCACAAGATGACCAATGGATTCTAAAGTTGATACAAGAAGCAGGGTATTTACAGTGGTAAAGTGGCTCATAGAAATTACTTAGTTACGTCAGAAAAATAGTAACTGTAATGGCAGAGAAACATACTATTTTTATGACACAATCAACCCCATGATATGATCATGAGAAGATATCAGACAATATCCAAATAAGCAACAGCCTATAAAAGATGTGGCAAGTATACGAAGAGCCTCTCACTCAAGACCAGTGGTTCTCAACCTATGGGTCACAACCTCTGGAGGAGTTGAACAACCCTTTAACACGGGTTGCCTGAAATCATCCCCAAACACAGGTATTTACAGCAGCAAAATTAGTTATGATGCAGCAACAAAAATAATTTTATGGTTAGGGGTCACCACATCATGAGGAACAGTATTGAAGAATCATAGCATTAGGAAGGTTGAGAACCAGTGCTCTAGACAAAGAAAACTGTCTTAGTTTAAGGAAGGTAGTGTGGACACGCCCACTATACAGAATATCATTCTGGGTGGAATTCTGACTCAAGTGGGGAGAAAGGTTGTAATTCCAGCAAAGATGCCTGCATGTTCTATTTAACTCTTCAGATCTACATGATTTGTTGCTGTTGGTTTCATTTTGTGCTTTTTTTTTTAAAAAAAAAAAAGAGTAATTTTGAAAATCACTTTTAGGTTGACAACAAAGGTGAGAGTAAGGTAGAGCTATCAATATGCCTGCCACCTACCCTCCCTCCGACACATACTTCTTATACCACACAAGTACATACACTTCCTCCACTAACAACATCCCATCAAATGCTACACCTTATGTGACTAACGGTCACAAACTGGCATATTAACAGATAGCCACAGTACTTAGTGTACCTCAGCTGTGATCAGGGTAGCACGCAGAGTGTACATGTGCAATCACTACCGGGGCAGTTCTAAGGTTTCTGTAGATGTCCAGTAAGATGTAGCCACTACTTAACACTATACAAAATAGTTCCAGTGCTCTAAATATGACCCGTGCTCTACCAATTTATCTGTCTCTCCCCAGCAAACCCTGGTGTCCACTGACTGATCTTTTCACTTCAGTCTAAAGCTTCTTTTCCATAACATAATTGGAAACAAAGAGCAGTCAGAGTTTTCCAATTGGCTCCTTTCACTCAGCTATATGCACTTAATTTCTCTCTATATCTTCAATGGCTTGATAGTTCATGTATGGGATTGTTTTAAAAAAACACTTTTACTACTTACACATTATTGAGATTTGATTTTTAAAACACTTTATGTCCACACCTTAAAACTGCAAGAGCTGAAACAACTGGATACTATTTTGCCAACCCTGCAACAGCATTGTCCAGGAGTGTGTATCTATGGTAGGTGACTGTATGCCTGGGGATGGAAGCTAATCACTAGGAAGCCTGAAGGCCTAGGCTGAAGGAGGAGCTTTTACCCTCAAAGACTATATAACCAGAGCTCTAGGGCCAATTTGCAACTTAAGATGAGAGTTGTTGGGTTTCACGCCCCCATCCTGTTTAGTCTCCAAGTAGCCCTAAAGAGGAGGCTAGAGCTACAAACAGAAATCCCCAAAACACACCTGTGTCTTCTCTAGGCTCTCAGCTCAATGCACATGTCTGCTCCTGAGGGCACGGCCCCATTTCTATTAGCTTTAAATGCAGCAAGGAACAGTGAGATGGTGCAGCTGTTAAAGGCACATACCACTAAGAGTGACAGTTCTCAGAAGTCCCACAGTAAAATGACAGAATTGACTCCCATGTTTTCTACACCTCTAGTAAAAAGACAGACACAGACAGACAGACAGACAGACACACACACACACAGTGAGACAGAGAGAGAGACAGAGAAAACAAAAAAACTTAAAATCTGAAAAATATTTTTAATTATAGCAACATTATTTAATGGGTTGCTTACCTCTTTTTAAAACTATTCCCTTTATCTCTTCTTTCAGCACATCTAATCCACACTCAGAACAAACTTCTTGATTTTGACCTTGTAAACTGCTTTCAGAATCATATTACAAGACTCCCAGGAAGTGAATGTCTTTCATATTTTATCCCTGACTTGTTGTTTTGTGGAGCTGAATATTAAACACAGGGACATAGTATACCTGCAAAATTCAAGATGTTATTTCTTTCTGCTGTGTAGTACTCCACTGTGTAAATGTACCACATTTTCCTTACCCATTCATTAGTCGAGGGGCATTTAGATTGTTTCCAGGTTCTGATTATGACAAACAATGCTGCTATGAACATAGTTGAGCACATGTCCTTGTGGCACAATTGAGCATCCTTTGAATATATACCCAAAAGTGGTATTACTGGGTCTTGAGGAAGGTTGTTTCCTAATTTTCTGAGAAATTGTCATATAGATATCCAAAGGGGCTGTACCAGCTTGCATTCCCACCAGTAATGCAGGAGTGTTCCCTTTTCCCCACAACCTCTCCAGCATAAGTTGTCATCAGTGGTTTTTATCTTGGTCATTCTTAGAGCTGTAAGATGGAATCTCAGAGTTGTTTCGATTTGCATTTCTCTGATGACTAAGGATGTTGAGCATTTCCTTAAGTGTCTTTCAGCCATTTTAAAATAATTCACTTTTGTGACCCCTTCTTCTTTCTCCATATCCCCTTCTCCTTCTGGTTCCTGTCTATGTCCAATCACCTCATAGTCTTTCTTGTGTCACCTGTGTTCTAGTTTCTACCTGTCCTTAATACCTCCTTTCCCCTTCATCACTGCCCCCTTCTGCTTATATGACCTCTACCACACATACCTGTATGTATGTATATATGTATGTAAACATTTCAAGTAAGGCTCTGCATATGAGAAAAACAGGCGGTACCATTCTGAATCTGTGATACCTTGCTTAATGTAGTATTTTCAAATTCATCTATTTCCCAGAAATATTATAATTTCACTTTTCTTTACAGTTGAATGAAATCCCATTGTGCATGTTTCCCACAGCTACATGACTTACTTGTGTACTGATGGACACCTAGCTAGGCTGGTTCCACTGTCTTGGTATTGTGAGTAGAGCAGCAATCAGCATGGATGGACAAAGTTCTGTGAGATGGAATGCACACAGCACCTTAGATTTTGACTAGAATTGGTAGAGTGTGGTCATATAATAGCGTAACTTCTTTTAGTTTTTTTTTTTTGATAACTTTCCACACTGATCCCCTACTAATTATACCAGCTCATACTCCCACCAATAATGCATAGGGTTGTCTTTCTACCATGCTAATCTGTTCCTCTTTGTTTCGTGACGAAGGCAATGCTGACTGAAATGAGATGGAATCTCAAGGAGTTCTAATTTAGATTTATTGACAGCTAAGGATATTAAATACTTTTTAAAACTATCTATTGCCCATTTCAGCTTCTTCTTTGGAGAAGTGTCCATTTCATTCACCAATTTATTGACTGGCAGTTCTGTTATTTTGATGTTTAACTTTTGTAGTTCTTTATATATTCTAGATATTAATACCTTGTCTGGCAAAGATCTTCTCCCATTCTGTACACTGTCAACAGACCAGACAGCCTACATATATTTTTAGTGTGCTAATCACCTTATGTTTCTCTATATTTTAAGCTTATGTCCTCTCTTCAGGACAAATGTCATTACATTCTTTGCAAAGAAAAATAGAAACTTCTTTCAAATTAGCATTAACCTGAGTAGACCTAATCATATAAAAAGTCAAAGACTTCAACTTTCATCCAATGTGGCCATTTTCTTGGTTTTCCTGAACCACAGCTGAGGATGGGCACACAGGACAACAAAATCTAAGGCCAAGACTCAGCCAATAGCATCACACAAGGTGACAAGAAGGCGTGTTCACTCTGCCCTTTCCTAGAAGATCAGTATGGAAGTCTTGACAAAGGAGCCTGGTGCAGCTGTCAGTCACTACATAAGAAAACTAGTACTGCCTCTGGTGTACCTTTCTCCAAACACCAAGTACTTGCCTGGTAATATTAACGAATAGCTTACATTAGTATTAATGTGTACTATCCCGTTAAAAGCACATGGTCCTCTCCTGTACCACATGCAGCTCCTGCCACTGAGACTGTGCCCCCACACCACCTCTATACACAGATGGAACCTTCAACTTGAAAGTGTATGTCAACTCCAAGTTGCAGTTACCAGATAATGCAAGGAGGCAAGTACTGGACTCTGGCAAAGCACTACAACAAATAGAAGCACTGGAAAGTTTATGTAGATACATCGGGGGAGGGTAAGGAGCAGCAATTGTGTGTATTAGGAAAACCTAAATAACTCCTATTTAACAGGTACCCTTTTGGGGTTCTTAGTATCATTAATAAAAGAATTAAATAATGGAGTCAGGTGGAAGCACAAGAACAATTTTATTAGAGTTAAAATGAAAAATCACAGGGCACAAGGCAGGCAAGGAACAAAACCTCAGCTGCTGCCTAGACAAGAATGGAGGAAAGAGGGGAAAACTAAGCCATTTAAGTTATGGGGCCAGGGAAACTTTAATGAAAGAGGAAGGAAGCCAAAATGGGGGGGGGGTATTATAAAAAGAGATAGAAAGAAGAGAAGGAAAGGGTGCTGCTTTACTGAATGGATTGGGAAAGCTGGCAGACATAAGAACCCCACATGGTCCTCAAGCTTCTTCACTAGAGGTTGGGGTTCTGGGATGGAATAGTAGAGTAGCTTATTATTTTGAGATTACTATTAATGAATTATAATTAATAAATTATTCTGACTATCTCTTTAGCACGGCTTTATATGAGTTCACCGTCCTAGTTGTGATCGCTTAGCCAAAGCGACAGAACCAGCCCAACTGGAATGTTGGGACTACACTCAGACTAGGAATTCTAGTCTCTCACCTGGTTTTCAAGGGTTACATAGTGAGCTCCATTCATCATTGACCTCCAGAGTACATGAGGATAACGTTAAACATATAGAAAACATTAAAGATTAGAAAACACCAAAATAAGGTGAAAGTGCACCCAATGCAATGCGGCACTGATGAAGAACAAGATCATCCAATCAGAGCCAGCTACTATTTCTACGCCCAGATAAAATAAGGAAAAGACATAGAGAGATACAGATGTGGGGAGGGGTAGGGATGCTTGGAATGATCCCACCCCAGACCCAGAGACTTAAAGGGTGGTTTCTCACGTAACCTGGTGATAGGGAATCAGAAACCACAATGTTGATGAAAACTTAGCTTTCCATTAACCACACAGAATAGGTAGGTCATGTCAGTCGTTTTCAGATTAGTCTTTCTATATTTCTGACATTTTCTTAATTATCCCTATATAAACTCAAATGACCCTAAATACAAACGCTATCCTCACTGCAGTAGTCAGGGGAAGTAGTTCAAATGAGAACAGAACAGATAAAAGAAATTGATTCAAATATGGCTTAACAATGAAAGTGTATAACAAAAGCTGGTTCTATTTAAAATTTAGAAAGCAAAAAATATTTTTCAAAGTCTTAGAAATTAAGCAAATTTTCAAAAAGACAAATTTAAAAAGGAAAAAAAAAGAATGGTCAGAATAATATATAAACACGTAAAATCTAAATATCCAAAAGGAAAGGAGTCAGATGAAAGCATTATTCCAGATGGTTATACCACAGGCCAGACCCTTTCCTGTTTCCTTATTTAAATATCCTTTTCTATTTGCTCGTTGAAGTATCCAGAGACCGCTCACTCCTTCTGCACCACAAGCCTTGTGTGTGAGTGCTAGACTCTATTTATGCTGCCTATTTCTCCGGGGTTTTGTGACAGAACTCATGACGCTCTGACTACTCACAGAACCATCAGCTGATGACAACAGGCACGGTCTACCTTATAAGGCCATTACCCTACCCACTACATGGTTTCATTGAATGCCACTTACCATATTCCAGTTACTCCAGTAAGAACTCAGGGGTTTAAAAAGTTAAAGGAGGAGAAACATTGCGGAATAATTAATGGTTCCTGAATCCAAACCCAACTGTAGGATTGTGATCCAGTCTCAGACCCAGAGCCCTCTCTCTGACTTCAATACAGAAAGGACCAGACAGACAGAATGAAAATACGATATAAAACATGAACATAACTGAGCTGCCAGGCCCCAAACACTTACATTTCCTGAGACACTGTATATAGTAATGATATTTACTCCAATTAAAACAGGTTTATTATATAAGGACCACTAAATTCCATCATCACCATCACCATCATTATGTTGTGATTACTATTACTATTATTACTATTACTATTATTATTATTAATTGGGATTGGGAGATATCCTAGTCTGTAAAGTGAGCACACTGCAAGTATGAGGCCTATAACCTATACTAGAAAATAGTCAGATATGATGACACAAGCTTATGATCCCAGTGCTAGGGAAGGAGAAACAGACAGATGCCAGGGACTCTGTCTCCAGTCAGCCTAGCTCCACTCTTAAAGTGAACAGCTCCTGAAGAACAGCACAAAGGCTGACCTCAAGCCTCTACGAGCATGTGCTCATACACACAGACGTAATTATCAACAAACAGGTAAGCTTGCCTTTTGAGTACACTAAGCATCTATCTATGAACTTGCACACAAGTGGACAGTTTGGGGACCATTCACAGTGTGCATGCCACACAGATGAAATGATCCATACTAGCACTACTCACAGAAAAATGGCATGTGTTAAAAATTGTGTGAACTTCTGGAGCATGGGTGTCCCAGAGCGTCCTAGCGCGCTCTGGTGGGTCCTGGCGCATTCTGGGGCATTCTGGAGCACTCTGTAGCACCTATTCTAACCCGTGGGTTTGACTCCAATGATCTCAACCCTTTCTCCCTAAATTGAGGAAGAGAAGTAAATAAAAGGAAAAGAAAAGAAACTAAGGTGAAAAGCATCTTAGTGTTGAATAAATCATACACAGAGAGATCAAAGGGGATTAGAAACAACTTCTCAGAGAACTGTTCAGAAGAATCTCTCCAGAAGGAAGAAGCAAGTCTGTCACATTCTGCACCACATATAAACTCTGAAAGAAGATGTGGCCAAGAAAATATTCAGACAGTCCCTGCAGACCTTATATGAGTGGACACAGACTCAGAAGACAGGGCCCTTCTTGGATACTCAGCAAGCACATCTACAGAGCATATCTAACACATTTCTGCATTAACCCAAAAATGCTGACAGAAAAAAAAAATAACCCAACTTTTCTGCCAGAGGCCTGGACCAGGAGAAGGGGAGACGTGGGGAAGGTCTTCTCTGCCTCTTCAGGGAAAGCGAGCATTAGTGATCTCTTTATGACTAGTCTAGACATTGTCAGGCATGATGTTAATTAGCACTCAGGAGACTGAAGCTGGTAGACGATAAAGCTGAGGTAGTCTGGGCTACATAGAGAGAGTCACTTTCAAACAAACAGTATTTTGGGGGTGAGGGAACCCTCCAATAGATAGGAAGGTGCTGGACTAAGAACCTATGATAGGAATAGAAGTGAGACTATGTTTAAGATGAGGATCAAGTGCAACATCTTTAAACTGCAAGACATTTCTTCACTGTAACATCAAAATCGACGTGATAAAATCAATTAATCACATTTGAAAATTACAAGCCTTTGATAAAATAGCCACTATTATATCAGCAATGTGGCTACATAGAAGCTTATAAAGCAATCCCTGTCTGAAGTAATAGAGCAAAGAGACTTCAGGACTACAGGCGTGGCATAAAGCATTTTTGCTCTGCATGATATCAAACGTGAGGGAAAGGGACATGGCATGGGGACTTCGGCTGAGGTCGCAGTCAAGCAAAACCATCAAGCACAGAAACCAAAGGCATGAAAGAAAGGAGGGCAGGGCTACAAATCCGGGTTATGCAAATCACTCTTTTAATAAGGGAATGCGCAATGAAAGGAGAAGGAAGAGACACGAATGACTTCAAAAACTGGACAATTGTCATCAAGTGAAATTCTAGTTAATGGGATGCTTTGTCCAGATCTTGGTGCAGTTCTGCAGGTCATTTTCTTTTAAAAGTCTAATTAACCCCACATAACTTTATTAGAAAATGATTAAGAGAAAAGACTAAAAGATTCATGGCCAAATTAAACAGGATAAAAGTTATTTTTTCAGCAATATGAGAAGTCTTAGACAATTAGGAAAAATCAGGAGATGTTTTCTGACAGACAAATGTAACTGAAGTGCCTGGATGTGAAAACCCAAGAAGTCCGGGAGATGCAGAGTGGCTAAGGAATTCTACATGTGTGCGGAGTCCTTCCCCCTTCCTTCCCACATTCTGCCATTCCCTAGGCCTAGGCAGCAGCTGTCAGAGAACTGAGTTATATAGAAGAGCTATTGGGAACAACTGCCCACTAACAGCTGATAAGGGGACTTGGAGGGAACAGAAAGATCCATTATTGATTCCTCAAATGAGTCTGCTGCAGATTACAGGACATAAGCACTGTCTGCTTATAAATTCCCCAACACTCACTGTGTAACAATTCAACACTTTAGAGTCACTAGCAGAGCTCCCTGAGTCTGTGTTCTCTGGGACAGAAGTGGGTACAGAGTGCACAACAACAGAACAAACATAGTTTCATTCCCAATTTCTAGCTTCGGCATTGTAGGCCAGCATGAGACCAGTGCCATCTAGAGGCAGAGGACAGGGAGCTGCTCCATCGCTGACCGGGCTACAAGATTTGTCATCAAAAAGTATTCTCCTTTATTTCCATTTTCAAAATAGTAAAGTCTAGCAGATTGTACTTGTAATACCCTTTAAACTAAAGTCAGACATAGCTGCCGCCAGGGACATATTAATTTACTAAGGTACCAGATGATGTTTTTCTGCACTTTTTACCCTCAATGGTATAATTCCTGAAAGAGATAAAGTGTTTCTAAAACAATCCCAAGGAAAGAGGGAGACAGACAACACAGATCACTGGCTCAACTCTGCATCTGGAAGTCAACAACTCCTTACAATGCCAATAAGAATCTAAGAGGCTAGAGCAGGAAGGCTTGGAAATACTGAAACAAAAATGAATCCAGATAGTAACAGAGAGACATCACTTCAGGATGGGCACAGCAGCACATCCCTGTCATCACAGCAAGCAATGCTGAAACAGAGTCTAAAACTTGCTTGGTGATAACAGCAAGATATTGTCTTAAAAGAAGAAGAATAAAAAAAAAACTTTAAGGTTCACTGCTATGGTTTTGATCTAAGATATTCCCCCAAAGGCTTGTCTGTAAAGACAGGTCAACAACCTGTGGTCACTCCTAAATAATAGTAAAGGAAGCCCTGTTGTTGGGGCATATTCTTAAAGATTATGAAAGCCCAAATACTTGGTCTCTCTCTTTGTTTCCCATCTACCACAAAGTGAGCACCCTGCTGAGGTAGAAGCTCCCCCCAGGATGCACTGAGTCTGTCACCATAAGCCAAAGTCAACAAGGCCAAGTGACCAGAGACTAAAATAAGCCTTTCTTCAAATGCTGATATAGCTTAGAGAATTGCTATAGTGAAAAACCTGGCTATTACCTTAATTGTGATAAATATGCCACAGTATTTAATAGTGGGAAAGCTGCTGTTAGGGATTTCAAGAGTTCTCTCTTGTTGGCAACATTTCTACAAAACAAATAATATTCTATAATAAAAGTGGAGATGATATACTCCTTTAACTGAAATCAGCACAATGCAGAAAGAATTGGAGCCCCAAGAGTCACATCAAACTCTTACTGTGAATGAAGATGGATGAGTACGATTTTCTAATAGTTTCAGCACTAGCAAAGGTCTCTGCGTACCAGCAAGACCTTCAGAATAGGGCCATCGCCACAATGACGTCATCACCATATGAAACACTGAAGATGCTTCATGCTGTCCTTGCCAATTACTTGAGTAATTTAGTAATCAACAAGCCCACACTAAGTAAAGCAGCACATTTCAGGGTTGAAAGTTTTAACTGTTCTCTTCAATTAACATCAAGCACTACACTAAAAACACATTCCACATTAGAATATCTATTCCCACCCTTCTATCTTCACTTGAGAAAAAAAAAAATGTTGGTCCAGCTCTCTTCCCAGAAAACAGAAGCCATCCAATAGGAAATCTCCCAGAGTCTAGTCCTCCATCCCCTCCATAACCATTCCTGTCTTTGATATAACCAGGCTTCAATCCTTCACTCTTACTTGACTTTAGGGAAGGTAATTATTCTTGAAGCACACTTTCTTCTGGGCAGCTCTAGATCATATCCCTCCTCTGCCTCTTAGACACACTTTATCACATTCCTGTGTCCTCAAACTCCTTAACTAGAGCTCATGTCATCATTTCCATGCTCGCTATCTCTAATTTGACTCTTCATCTCAGCAAACATATTTAATTCTGCCCTCTGAACAAGCGAACCAAACAAATGAAAACCAGTTGTTAGACCAGATCATGCTCCTGAGTCATGAGTTCCCAGTGAAGGGCTCACTCCTTTTCATCTTCCTCACAGCTTCTCGCTCCCTCTTCTGTCACTCTGTATTTGTGATCCATAAGCCTCATGCTCACCTTTCTGTACTCCTTCATCTGCATACTGTGTTCTTATAATGCTAGCTTCCCACTATGAACCAATGCCTTTGAGTCTGGATACCATAAGTTCTTGGGAATTTATCCAAAAGGCACTTCACCCCAAAAGCTGTGCTAGAACCCAAGTATATATCCATATATAAGGTGTCTCCGTGTGCAAATTCTCCACCTAAACATAGACTAGGCTCAATTTTCTTTCCTCTTCCCATCATAAGACTTAACTCTCAATTCTGCAAATGGTACCAAGAAAACAATGCCAGGGATTCTACTTCCCCTCTCCTCCCCACACACAATGATAAAATCCAGTCAATCTTACCTCCTTCAAGTATCTTTGTACCTATCATGTGGTCATCTCCTTAGCCAGACCTGCACTCAACCAGTCTCCTGGGAAGCAAACATTTTCTCATGTGTTTTTCCAGCACCAATCTTGCGAGGTGCTGCTACATGCTTTGTACCACCCAAAAAGGTCGATTTGGTTGTCTCATTCTTATTCTTCAGTATTACTGAAAACCTCTACATTTTTTTTAAAGTGAAGTTCAAATGCCCAGAAAGTTACACAGGAAGCCCTTCAAGAAGTTGCTCAAGCCTCCCACTTCACCTTCATCACCTGTTACCCCACCATGTGCCAGGCACGCCTATTACACAGTCTAGGGATATGTCATAATTGTCCTATTTTGAAGCTATCAAATATGCTACTCCTAATACCTTTTCTGTAACCATACCGTTTGTTCAGGATTCTCCAAAATACCATTTCTCATTTTCATGTGATGACCATCTTTCTCAGCATGCTAATTGCATGGTATGGAGCTTTGTTTATCTCTCACAAGGCTAAGACCAATGAATAGTGCTTAGTCAAGATCTTCTTTATCCCAACCCTGCTTAGGAGTAGGTTCCCAAGAACATGTGCCATCTAAACACAAAGGCAAACTATCCAACTCAGTTCATCCGAAGCCTATAGCTAAATAGAAACCTGTGAGCCCCAGGACAGGGCAGTTGTATAGAAAGTGATAGATATAGCCGGTAACTCCAGTAAGTACTGCCTTGTCTATTAATTTTTCACTCAGAAAGAAATTAGTAAGAATCTCCTCGAAACAGAGGCACATGTACATACCTCACCATGGGAACTCCCAGGCCTTCACACCCCATGAACACAGCAAGCAAATTCAATTATATTATTCGAATCTGACTAAAGCATTTCAACAAATATTAAGTATTCAAATCACTTTGGAGAGGATTGGGATATCTTATATTAAAGGGATAGCAGATTCATCTAAGTGGATTTGAGCTGCTAATTTTCATGGTTTTTAATTTCTTTAAACAACTGGGATTGTCTGCTTCTCATTGGGGAGGACTTGTGTTTGAAAGGGCCAGTTAAACAGCTCTCTGTCCTCAGGTCTCTGTGGGAAGTCCATTCTCGCTTCAGCTAATTGATATCGAACCAGTTTTGTCTTTCCTTGGATTTTCTGTAATGCACCACATGCCAATTAATCAAATTAGAGAGATCAGCATAGGGGAGGGAATTCACTGAAACTGTGTATTGCAAGAAACAGACTTTATTCTCTCCCTGCTGCTATCTTATTTCCTCTCCCTGTAATGAAACTTTGCAACAGTGGAGTAAGGGGAAGAGATCTGAAATAGGTCATGTGTCAAGACACTGTAACCGAAGAACAATGACTGCCAGACAGTCAAAGCAAATGTTGCTCGTCAGGATACCCCACTTCCACTGGACACAGTTTGCTAGCTTCAGTCTAAGCTTTTTAGGAGAACAGTCATCCCCCGTTCAAAGCGACTTTCCTTCCCAAACCCACACGATCTACCCAAACCTTCCAGCTTCTATATCATAAAACTCAACTTGAATAGTCAGATCAAGGTGAGTAACCCGAAGATATGTTCCTGAGATGGCAGGTTCAACAAAAATTCTCAGGGAGGTAGGGTCACCAAACATGACTGTTGGGATGAGCTGAGGCTGTCCTCCATGATCACCCAGTGTGGTACCATCTGGAGTTCCAGAACCCCAGGCCTCCCCAGAGACCCTGCTTCCAGGTATTCACATCTGCTGTGCGTTATCCTCCTGCTTTATTAATTCTCACATGGACTCTAGAGCACTTTCTTCCCTTGTAGGTTATTCCAGGGACACTGACGGGAGAATGTTGCTATGGCCTGCAGTCCCCCCCACCCCCCGTGTTCCTAATGATAGGGAAGTGGAAACAGGACGTACTAGACTGGGGCTTTGCCAGCCAGAGTTCAGCCGAATCAGTAAGCACTGGGTTAGATGGGAGACCCTGTCTCAAAAAATAAGATATAGAGCATAAAGACATCTAATATCCACCTCTGTCTTCCACAACAACATGCATAAGTACACACACACATGCACACATACACACAAAAATAGTCACACTCCTCTGTGTATATATATGCAGAAATAGTAAAAATGAAATAAAAAGCAACAATCAAAAATGGCAACAACAAAAACCCACGTCCCCGTGTGAACTGGATCTCATGACAGACAACAGTTTAAAGGAGAAAGGAACACCCACTCTGCTTGCTCCTACAGGAGATGGGAATAAATACAGAGACCCACAACTGAACAATTGCACAGGGTGAAAGATCGTGGAACACTCAGTCCTAAATGGGATGTCTCCATCAAATCTCTCCCCTAGAAGCTCAGGGAACCCTAGAGAAAAGGAAGTGAAAGGATTATAAGATGCAGAGGTGATAGAGGACAGCACGAACGCAAGACCTAAACACAGCACAACCAACACATGTATGAACTCAGAAACTGGTTGCGTGCACAGGGTATGCACAGGTCTGGACCACCCAGCTAGGGTCCTAGGACTGACACGGGAAGTGGACATATACCCCCATCTTTAACCCACAAGTTATCTCTAATTGATAACCACTTTCAAAAAACAATTAATTTAAAAATTTTAGAAATTAGTTTTCTCCAACAGAGTCTCACTGGGTATATAAACCACACTTAAGGGAAGGCCTTATACCTAGCAGTAGACAGCCAACTAAACTCAATGGCATTTTTTTTTTTTGAGATTCTCTGTCTCCTAATTCTTTATTAGGATCCTTTTTTTTAAAATCACGGATGTCCTATTCATACTGATCATAGTTTTAGCTTTGTGCTTTTAAGGGATCTCTGTGTATGTGAACATGTCTCTAAACATATATGTGTTTCTAGTGCTTTTCTTTGGCTCTTTTTCTTGTTTGTTTGGTCTCAATCTTATTTATTTGTTTTTATTTTATTTTTAATATTTTATTTATTTATTGATCCCTATTTGTATTCTAATGAGAGAAAGAAGCAGTGTGGATTTGGGTGGGTGGTGAAGTGGCAAGGATCTAGGATAAGCTGGGGCAGAGGAAACCATAATCAGAACATATTAGATGAAAAAAGCCTATTTTCAATAAAACAAAGATTATAGAAGGGAGAAAGGGAGGGAGGGAGGGAGGGAGGGAGAGAGGGAGGGAGGGAGGGAAGGAGGGAGGGAGGGAGGGAGGGAAAAGGACAAAGTGGAGAAATCCTGAGGACACCTGAACTCCATGGGTTCTGTTGTTCTGAAGAACCACCATCAATGAAAACAAACTCCTAGGCTTTGAGACACATTTGGAAAGCTGGAATTCCCACAATTCTTCTGAATGAAACTAGCAGCAGATCTTTAATGATCCTCTGTGTTGACTGCAGGTTCCAAACAAGGATGAAGTCTTTCAATAATAAATCACCACTAGTGCACTTGATTCATTGTGGATGAATTTGTTGTAGCTTACTTGATAAATCCTAGAGTATATATTAACATATGACAGAATCAGTATTTAACAATCTAATTCTAAAATGACATACCAGAGTTCAAATAATCATTTGTACCATTACTGCCGAAACAGGTAATGCATATTCTACACAGTCCCACCGCAAGACCCTCATGAAGAGAGACAGCACATCCTGAAAGGGGAAAGAATCAATGTAACTCAAGCAAAGGGATTTGACCTTATTTAGGAGTCAGTGACCTTAAAAAAATTAAAAATTTAGAATTATCAACTGTAAACAGAGGTTTCTCTATCCTGCAGCCGCTTATAAACTCAGAGGTTTAATATTAATTACAGAATGTTTGGCCTATAGTTCAGGCTTATTACTTACTAGTTCTTACATTTAAATTAACTATTTCTATTCATCTATGTATGGCCATGTGGCCATAGCATTACCAGTCTGCTGGCATCTTGCTTCTTAGGAGGCTCACATCTCCTTTAACCCTGCCCTTCTTTCTCCCTGTATTCAGATTGGATTTCCCACCTAGCTATATCCTGCCTTGCTATAGGCCAAAGCAGTTTTTATTATCAACCAATGAGAGCAACATATATTCAAAATGTACATAAGGGTTATCCCACAGCAGTCAACCAAGAGAATGTAAACCCTTAAAATTCATCATCTGACTCAGAATCCTTCTGGTAAGAATGTGCTTTATATTTGCTTGGTATAATATAATTTTAAGCCTGGCTCACAAATCCTAAACAACACAAACAATAACTTACACAAAGACTAACACTTAACAGGTCTCAAAGGATCAGTGTGTAGTGGATGTGCTTAACTCTTAGTCCAATGGGATATGAGTGTCACCACTACCAGGGTGGCCTGAGGTTGACAGGGAAAGCATCTCACTTAACATCTAGCAACTTCTCAGCTAAATATGTGAAACGATGCCAGTCCATCCCGCTAGCAGCATCCAGGTATATGTACCACACAAAGAGATGTGGTCCCCAGCAAAGTGTGACATCTACTGTGAAGAGTGCGAGAACACTGAATATATTTCTGTCACTTTCACACTTCACTTAGGCTAGTAGAAAAGACATTGTCACTGTATTTATATGGACTCAATAAAACCTAAGGAGGCCTCTTGGCCTTCTGTAGTAGCGCTATGCAAATGGCAGCCATTCTCTTGACGTCTTGGAGGAATAAATGAAAGCTCAACTACTTCTTTTGATGTCATTACCGGTCCCAGAGCCTAAGTCTCCACCATTCAGTACATGCTTCTATGTACTAAGAAGCAGTATTGTGAAAACCTACATACTAATTATATCCAGAAACTTTAAATTAGAATTCACAGCAAATGAGTTTGTTTCTCTAGGTGTGGCTTTTCCATACAAACCCATTTTACTGGAGGAATAATAGCCTGTCTCCCAAAATGGGTCTAAACATCTTGGTATTGCTTCTTTAAAATCAAGCAATCCTTCATTGTCTGCTCTGTGAGAACAAGGTGGGCCCTTGAAACGTGTTTCTTTTGCCAGTGGACACAATGTGAAGCAGTCCCTAGAGGCTGCTGGAGAGATGTCACAAGGAAGGAATTCTAACTCCTCTGGGGGCACTTTGCTCTGCACTGCAGGGAGGGCAAGTAGGGGTGTTGGGCTCCCCCAAAGGCTCCCTCAGAGACCAAAAGATTCCTCCAGTCCCTCTCTGTCATTTGCATAACAATATTTCTTGAAGGCAACGCTTCCAAGACAGCCATTGCTAAAGGGGTTATTTTTATCAAATTCTTAATAGATCTTCCCTGATCAACTTACTGCATAATTTCTTCCACAAGGTTGGGTCCTTACTACACTCGCTCCTCTGGAAGAAGAAATGGCTCTAAGACTGTCTGACCAGAAATGTAGACACATGAACCACCATGTACTTAAATGTGTTAGTCGCCATCTTTTGCAGAGTGCAAACTGACAGTCTGGACTGAAGGTGACATCCAAGCTTTGTGCCTAGTAGCAATCTCTCTGTTCAGGATTCCTGTCAACAAACGAGAGACAAATAAGCCTGGCACCCTCAAGGAACATATTAATCTGGTGGGGACACCAGGGATAAACAAGGGGATATTTCAAGAAAGTAAACTACACAATGCAACAGTGAGCACCAAAAGCTCTTATATAAGGCTGCATCATGGGTCTCAGGTTACGGGGCTAAAAAGCCTATCTTACAGAAATCAACAATGCAAAAGGCCTATGCCATAGAAAAGACTGGTCTAATCAAATGTGCCTCCAAATCCCTCTATGACTTCCAATAATAGGCACTACCCAAATCACACGAGCTATGGATTCCTGTGATCAATAATCTCACTATCAGAGAAAAAAGTAAGTAAACACCTGGGTAAAAGAGAAAAAAAAATTAAAGACAAGCTGTTTCTAGTAAGTGTGTTTTTGACAGGAGCCCTGCCTAAAAGATTTTTAAAGAAGAGATTAGAGAAATGTGGTGACTGTGATCTATCAAGGCGAAATTAAACTGCCCTCAATAAAACTCCTCCACATGAGGCCATTAAGGAAACCCAATAACCACACACTAGAAAATAAATAACCATCATTCACTAAAAGACAGAAAAGTGATTTGGGGCTGAAAGCAGAAATAAAGGGAGTACCTTTGTCTCACAGTAAGAGCGACAGTGGGGAAGCCCAAGATAGGAGGGCTCTAATGAACCATCTGGAAGGAAGGCAACAGTATCAAAGGAGAAGAGATAACAATGATTGGCAATGGCTTCCTACAAGGAATCTA
This sequence comes from Myodes glareolus, assembly GCF_982192425.1. Lineage (NCBI taxonomy): Eukaryota > Metazoa > Chordata > Mammalia > Rodentia > Cricetidae > Myodes > Myodes glareolus. The sequence goes on along the minus strand of NC_142039.1, from coordinate 52,646,575 downwards.
TGCCGGAGGACAGAGAGGGACTTAAATGAAGGATATACACTGTACTATGCTCCAAAGAAAGGGTACACTCCACTAGAAATCATGACGGCCAAGGGGTACAGCTGAGGAAATAAAGCCTTCTACACGCTCCTACCTGCAGAAAACTGTCAACGACTACGATTCGCTTTTTAAAAGGTGGCGAGTGAAAACAGACATCTTTGATAAAGTGCCATTGCAATAAGTGTGCTCTGGTTGAAATTACATCAAAGCTTTCTTAGTGTACCTTCACATATCTCTCCTATAAAAGCATTTCTTTGTTATTACATCAATATTAACGAGCTATATGCTTATATTAAAATATTTATAACTTCCTCATAAATTGTGTCTTCATTTATTAAGACCTAAAGTTTTATACTTTACAGGAAAATAAGAATTTCAAAAATATTCTAAGGAGTAGGGTAATCACATCTTTATAAATAAATAAGTAATGATTTATTTGTCAGGTGCAAGCACAGATTTAAAATACTATTTCTAACACTTGATGAAAGGAAGTAAGCCAGCCCTCAGTTAAGTATCAAAGACAAACACAAGTAAATACAATTTTATGAAACTTGCTACACTGCTGTGCTGGTTTCAGGTTTTCCTATAAATTAAATAATCTTGGACTAACCAGGAAGATGAGAAACAAAACAGATGCACACATTATTACAAATAGTAATTTTAAATTGTACGCATAAGTGGTTTTTAAAACTAATTAAGACAGAATGACAAGTCTCTTCACATGAAATAAAACCTGGAAGTAGCAACTGCTATGTGTATGTATGGACAAAAATCCAAGCACACCTCCCTTGGGGCATGCAGGAGGGATGCAGACAAGCTTGGGAAATGCAGACTGTGCAGCACTGACTGAAGCATAAACTGCAGGATGCCCATCTCCTCCACAGCTGCACAGCGCACAGCAGCTGGTGAAACTGGACAGAGCACCTTCAAGCCCAGTGGAAAACAGAACAGCTTTGAGCCCCACTCCAGGTGTCCATGCTTAACTAATATTTTTAATCAAACTACATTGATACAGGATTTGTACAACAGACTCTCAGGTGAATCTATCAAATATATGAAATTTGCCAAATTTTACAATAGTTTTAAAGCTCAAAACAGTGGTTCCTGCATATTTCTTCCCTCAAAATCCTCCTACAATCCTAGGAGTCATAATATATAATAATACGCAAAGACTGGAATGCTTATCAACACATTCACTCCTTCCTCCTGATGGGTCACCACAGTCCTGATTCTCTGTTTAGCATGTCCTTGAATTTTTTTTCATACCTACGCCACATAGTTCTTTAATGTAAAATCTGTGTCTGTATATAAGACAAAGAACACAAACCACTTTGTAACAGCACTCACTGCTGGGCATAGTCTGAACAGCCATAAAAGAGAGAGCAGTCTAGTGCATCTCCAATTGTTGGAACATTTAAGACAACATCAGGATTAAAGCCTCATCACCGTGTACATATGTACCCAGTTCATTTTACAAATAAGACTCATTTTATTTATGATTTCTCCTCTTAATGGACATTTGAATCTTTAGCTTTTAAAGAAAAAAGGTCAAACCACAGGACAAAAAATTGTTATTTTCATAGAAAATGACCAAACTGTGGAGTGGTAGGAGCGGGACATGCTTCCAAAAGGCTGAGACTCTTAGGATTTACTCACCACTGGTAGTCAGCAGCAATACTAAATGTACTGATCGGCTGTTCAGTTACATACTTCCGAGTCAAGCTGATCCCTGCTCGCTGGCCAATCATGTATGAGCTTCTTCTATCAAGAGTTCAATATGATGTCCACCCTTTATTTTTTGAAGTATAGTAAATTGTGCTTGAGAAAAAGTAACTATATCATGTTTAAGGAAGGAAAGCTGTCTCTGTGCTTGCCATCCATATCCTCTTTTACAAAGAGCATTAGCACTGACAATTTGGAAAGCCCTCACCCCAAGTCTAATGGCATTGGGTCATTCCTCAGACGGAAAATAATATTTTTCTTTATCATTCTCTTCTTTTGCATTGCAACATCTCAACATGTAACTGAACATCTATGTACTATTTTAGCTAATTATGTTCACTTTTTCAACTTTACACAAATGTAACCATATTACCAAAGCTTCTGTAGCTTTCCTTTACTTATAGATCAATCCTATTTCTCCTATCCATTATACTGAGAAGTTTATGACATTCAATTCTACAAGTCCATGATCGTGTAGAATCAAATAAATACATCTCAATTTAGATCATTAAACTGGCATTGTTCCAGTTTCTATCTAATTCTAATAGTTTTATAGAAAGTTAATATCTACTTGTTGGTAGATGAGACACACCCAAGAGAGAACATGGGAGTAGTAGGTCAGGTGCAGGTTTTCACACTTTCCAGTTTGCAGATCCACGGTCCACAGTCACCAGCACTCAGTGTTGTTGGGCTATTTCATAAACGAAACATTTGCCTTCGCTGAGACATGTTAATATGACCAACATCAATACGCGTGTGCGCACACGCATGTGTGTGTGTGTGTGTGTGTGTGTAGCAAGGTATTTCAACCAGACAGAGCTTATCTTTGTCTCTGCAACACAGTCTGTCCATAAATGATCATGGATAGAGGCATCTATGGCAAAGGTTAATGTAATCAACTTTAATACTTTTTCCTTACTGGAGCTTTCTTCCCACAAAGAATCTCACATTTCAGATATTAAAATCCACCAAGATAAGAACAATAACCTCTGATTTTTTCCCCACAGTTTTTAAAGACTTTCATTTCAGAATGGATTAAGTCACCCAGGAATGAATTCGTATCCAGTGAGAAACCAAGATCAATATTCCATAGATAACTGTCACAGAAAAATTAAGATAATTTATTATCTTCCCATTTTCGGAACTTCACTGCTATTTTGTACGTTCATAAATATAAATGTGATTATTTTAAAAGTCTCTATTCTAACAAATTTATTTATTTATTTACTCATTTATTTTACATCCTGGCGGCAAGTTCAGCTCACTCCTTTCCTCCCAGTCTTTCTCCTTATACCCCCATCTGTTCACCACACAAACCCCTCCCCCTCTGTTTCTATAGGAAAGGGCAGGTCACCCATGAGTATCAACAAAACATGGCACATCAAATCGCAGTTACAAAAAGTTCCTATTTTATCAACCTTCTGATGCTCTGCTATAAATCATCTTTACAAGCATAAATTATATGTCATAATATCTACTAAAGCAAACCCTTTATACTTAACAATGGGCCTTGAGTTTTATGACCAGTCCTCTTTCCCAATACCCAGGAGACATTGTCAGATTTACTAAGACAGAAGAATTACCATCTTCATGGTATTGTTTGCTTACTGATAAAAGTATTTATATATGACATATCTCTCTTTTCTCCTTTTATTATATATCTATCTAATGGCATTTAATCATTTTATCCATAACTATCTTGAGTATCTTATACAATATTTATATACAGGACTTGAAAGTTTTAACTGGTATTGTACATAAAATATTTATGCTATTACATTTTCCATTTGTTATTGCTTATGATGAGAAATGTTCCTACATTTTTCTTATGCCCTTTCTGAATTGTCTTCCTACTCTGAATAAATCTGGAAATTCTATGAAATTTTTGATAATCACTTTTATCATATTCAGTTCCTATTATCCAGTGTTTCTATCTTCTTTTCTCTAAGATTTCTTTTTTTTTCATGTGTATGTGTGTATCTGTGTATGGGTTTGTGCATTTAAACACAAGTGCATGAAGAGGTCAGAGATATTGGTTTCCCTGAACCTGAACTTACGGGTGACTGTAAGCTGCTTGACATGGGTGATGGGAATTGAAGGCAGATCCTCTGCAAGAACAGTATGCATTCTTAACCCCTGAGCCACTTATCCAAGCTTCAGGTTCTCTTTCTTGCTGTTGTAGGGAAACTTTCTAATTCAATACTGAGCAGAATCAGGGTCGCAGATGATTCTGAATGGAGGTGGATGTTGATAGAAACATGCATAGCGATTCATCCTTACCCATGACGGCCGCTGAGAGTGCCTGAAAGATATTGTTTGCAAAGTTCCAGAAGTGTCTTTATATTCTTAGTTTGCTAAAGCTTTTATCATGTGTCATTAATGTAATTAAATGTATTTTAATGCTATGAGATAATTAAATGGCAAATTATTTTCTACATCTATTGAGATAATCACATGCTTTTTTCTCTTTGCATGATTGAATTTTGTAGAATAGAATATTTGTAAACAATAATGGAATGAGACAATACTGGTTTGAATTTGTAAATATTTTATTCAATAAATGTTTGTCTGTTCATTAAAACAAAATGACTGGTACCCAATAAAGGTGAAATTTCCAAAGTTTCCTTTCAATTTAGCATTAATATAAACAGATATAACCTCCCTCATAAGACGAGCTTGATAAATATCTTGTTTCTACTTTATAAAACAAACTACATATCTTTAATAGTTTGGTAAAAATTTACATCTCAAATCACATGGAAAATGGAGAAGCTATCAACTCCAGACTGAATGAATGTCTTTCAGGTTTCTATTGTGTATCAGTTATACTGTTTTCTTTAATATGCCCTACCTTTAAAAAGTATTTATGGTTATCTTTGTTGTAGGAGAGTCTTCTATCTATCTGTTGCTTTCATTGGTTAATTAATAAAGAAAATTGCCTGGCCTGATAGGTCAGAACATAGGCAGGCAGAGAAGACAGAACTGAATTCTGGGAGGAAGAAAGCAGAGTCAGAGAGCTGTCCGCCATGAAGCTGCCAGGCCAGACAGGCTGAAGACTCTTTCCCAGTAAGCCACAACCTCGTGGTGAGATACAGATTATTAGAAAAGGGTTGAATCAATAGGTGAGAGTTAGCCAATAAGAGGCTGGAGGAGGTAATGGGCCAGGCAGTGTTTAAAAGAATATAGTTTCTGTGTAATTATTTTGGGTAAAGCTAGCCGGGCGGGCGGCGGGAAGCGGCCTGCCATTCCCTTAACATACCTTCCCATGAAAGAAGGGGCCACCTTACAGTACAGGCTGAGCCAATGTTATTTTGACTGACTGGTCTCAAGGTTTTCTGTATTTCCATTTTATAGGAGATGAATCTCAAACTCATGTAAACACACAAAAAAGATGACTCTGGATGCACTCAATACCCAAGTAAATAACAATTCATAACCAATCCTCTTACATACACCATAAAATGCCAAAGTCACTTCCAATATTATTATGAAAAAATCCCAAGACCCTGTTTTTTTCCATACTGGTGCTTTTCTATGTATTTCTAAAATAAAGACTTAATAAAATGTTTATATTCTCACCACATTTTAAAATTAAATAAAGAAAGGAACTTACTTTCAGGTGTTTCACTAGTATTCACTTTTCAAACCACGTTAAACCTTGTTTTCCTAAAATTGTTTTCCCTTGCTAGGATCTATACATTAGGATCAGGTGAGCCAATTAAGCCTTCATTCCTAAGTTCCATTTCCAAATATTCTGTGTTTCTTACCATTTGCTTGAACTGAGTCATTCATTCTATTGAGTACCACTTCCAAAACTATAACAAAGGTATAGTCTCAGCTTTCCAGTGGGTTATGAACAGAGACATGGGCCTACTGCACACAACAACACACACAGAACTCACGGGAAACATTTAAGAGCACATGAATCCCTCTATACTCCGTCCAACAAAAGAAGCCAAGTCCACTGACAACACAGTAGAAAACGATGACTCCAGCTCCTGAACACATCCCACTGCTTAAACATTTTCAAGCACTTGCATTTGGTTCCCTTCAACTTCACTCTGTACGTCACATCCTGGGTAGACTTGCTGCCATTCCCCACGGTCAGCATTTGGGTTACTACTTCTCTGTGCCATAACCTCATATGTTCCTCTCTTCTTTACGGTTCCTATAATGTGATAGATGGGTCCAGAGCTTGACTGTGTTCAAATACAACTGCCCTGGCAAGTCATGTCTTTATAGTCAGAGCCATGCCCCGCCCCCATCAAGAGACACACCTCTAACAGACCCTCTCCTTTGTGTGTGGAGAGGGGTGCACCTGTGTATGCTGGTGTGCATGCACTTGGAGGCCAGAGAATAACCCAGAACAACATCTCTCAGGTACCATTCACCTTGTTTGTTGAGACTATCTCCCACTGGCCTAGGGCTTATGAATTAAGCTAGGCTGGCTAACCAATGAAACCCAGGGACCTGGCCTATTCTGCCTCACCAGCACTGAGATTTCAAGTGCATGCTTCCACTTCTAGCATTTGTAAAAAGCTAATGTCACTGATACTGGAGAGGGACCTCAGGTTCTCATGCTGGCACAACAAGTACTTTACAACCTGTGCTCCCTCCTGAGCCCCTGACAGATCCTCTTCTTATGATGGTGGTAATCACTGACATTCAATCTTTGCACTCTTAAGAGAATGTCATATCAAAGTGCCGCTAGGAAATTCGGTAATCCAAATACTGCTCTCTGAGTGGTTCTTTAGGAAGCTCTCCTTTTTCCAGGCACTGCTGTAGACCTCTATAAACTCATTCTATAACTTGGTTTGCATTTTGTACAAGTTTTAGTTTTGTTGTTCTAGGGCTCGGTTCTTCTGCAAAGACTTAGGGATATCCAAAACTGCATACACATCTGCCTTCTATTTTTTTATTTAGAACAATATGAAATGATTGTGACATTTCAAAACAAATACTGAATTCATTAATTTGTATACAACATGCAAACAGAGACAACAGACAGAATTCTTAAAGGTACATCAAGCTTGTTAATAACATTTTCTGACTTCTATACCTTTATACATTTTGTCCAGAAAATGACAGGTGTGTGACTGAAATCACTTAACATCTTTGACCATGACCAAGTATTTGTCAAACTCGACCTTTAAGTAATCAGTGTTGCTTCATATAACAAGGTTATAATAGTGGCAGATGAAAGTTTGTAATTCACAAGGTTCCTTTCCTATTTCAGGCTTCATCCACACTTCTCTTTTTTTCTATAAAGTCTTCTTCTAATGTTAATGCAGCTGCATCTGACATCTTTGGGGAAGCATTTGCTGAACAATCCTTCCCATTCTTCTCCCCACTCTCTGTAGTGTTCTGGTTCTCTGAACATCCAACCTGATCATGCATTTTTGCACCTGCTAGCCTTACCCAACGTTGCTATGGGATATTCACGCATTAGAACTCATACTAAACTGATGATCTGGGCTTGCGTTCTTCTAATCCTGACTTCTATTGAACTAAGATATTTTTCTACATTAGTCATTTTTCTGCATTTTTCTTTTCTCCCTCCATTGGTGCTGAAGGCATAGATTAAATTGAAACCTATACTTCTAGAAAGTGTGGTGTGACTCTATCCGTTCTCTAGATTGGAGCTTTAGCACACTTATGTTAATTACTCCATCAAAACTGGTGCAGACGTTACTTTTATTTATCTTTATTCAAAGAACAAAAGAGCTTTTTTCAATAATTGCTAAATTAATATGTTATCATTGTTCATTCATTTCTGTTATTATCAATATTTCATTCTCTACTTTTTTCCTCTTGAGGCAGGGCAACCCTATGTAGCATAGGCTAGTCTCAAACTTGAAATCCTTCTGCCTCAGCCTCCCAAAGTGCTGGGATTGTTGGCCCATGCACTATATCCAGTATCACTGTTTCTTTTACTCTATAATTCTAATAACCTGTGCATATAATAAATATAAGCTTACTAAATATTAGGAAAATAAAAATATATTGTTTTTAAGTACATATATACACATATTTTTAAAAATTTCAAATCTTATTCATGGACAGATTAAAAATAAGGAAAAAAATGTTCCTTGAGTTAAGAGTAGAGAAGACTGAGAATCAAAACTTCAATGGAAGACAGGAATTCAGAAGCAACCCCTCTCCAGTGCTCACCACTGCTGTATCAAACGTGCAGAGTCGTAAACAGGTGTCGTTGACAAGCAGGACCATGGAAATGAGCAGAGCACTGCACTTAGGAGACCTGTCTTCCAGTTCTGCCACTGGCTGGCTGTGCAATCCCAATTAAGTCACTTTCCAGACCTCATATTTTCTGTGCAGAAGTGAGATGACCTAGCTCATAGGTTTTTTACTACTAGAAGTAAATGAAGCATTGAAAACTGAATGAAGCATCTTGTAACCTGAAAATAAGCCAGTTATATACACAGGAGCATAATTCACTAAACAATAAACCAGAAAGCAGTCTCGATATTAGACAAGAGTAGCTACACATGGTGCCTGGAAAATTGGACTGGATTATAACAAATATAAACCAAAAAAAGGGTTTATAAAGGAAACTAAGTATTCTTTTCAAAGCTAACTTGATTTCGTAGACTCAATCCCCTCCCCCCATTAGAATGTCACTATCAGCCTCTCAGCCTTCATCCATCTCTACCATAACACGCAGGCTTACACATTAATGTGTTCTTTGACAAGGTAAGCCAGACTGAACACCTGTCTAATGCCATGCCATGGACAGCATCGCACCACAGGTGAATGGAAAGTGGCATTCTACCACTTGGTTGTATTCTAGACTCCAACTTGTCTCTGTCCATTTCCTTTCAGTGCCCTAATGTTTCCATATCCTTTCTAATGGTTATTACATCTACCTTGAAAAATAACTACAACCTAAGTACTAGAAATGCCCTCTGTGCTCCCCAGATCCAGCGCTGAGGCCTGTTTTGAGAAAGGTTAACCTATGTCCCAGCTGTAAAGGATAACATTATTCTGAAGCAGATAGAAAGAGAGAGGGTACTTTTCAGTTGTTTCCTGCTGATGTATTTACTAATCTGTGAGTCTAAGGACTCTATGCTATTTGTTTTCACATTAAGAGCCCATCAAGCTGTGTCTGCAAGAAGGAGTTTTGTGACCATACTACTAATACCCCTTTCCAGTGAAAACTGTGTGGAAGGAGTTGCTAGAGACATATAAGAAACACTTGTACTTACTACAATTTTGTCTGTCTCTTACAATAAAAGATGGAGACAGTATCTTAATATATTTGAAAGAAAAGTAATGATACAATTTTATTCTTTTTTACTTTGTTATCCTAAGACAGTGTCTCACTATGAAGCCCAGTGTGGGCTTCACTGCAGCCCAGTGCCTGCCTCTGCGACAAGCTTGAGCTACCATGCTTATTATGATTACTGTTTAGTAAGTGGGTTCAAGCTTTGTAGAGTTTTCATACTTTGCATACATTAGGACAGCATCAAACAGATGTATGAATTTGAAAACTTTTGCAGATGACTTGAGTATCAGACTTCTGAACAAGAGGGCTCTACATCCAAACACACATCAACATTAACAATTAAAACACGCACCACTCTCAGTGTCAGACAAGGAGAAGGAGCTGAGGGACGTAGCATAGTTAATGGTCCAACAAGCACACCTGCAGTCCCCTCAGCACAGGAGAGCATCACTCCGCAGCAGCAGGACACCAGCACTAAATTCCACCAATACAAACGGACAGTCTGAGCACAGGTTCAGAGCTGCGCCTTCACGGAGCTTGGATTAGGCTGGATGTGAACCACTAGCAGCTTATAAGTAGTAACCCAGTGTAGAGAAGGTCAGTACTGAGAGAAGGGGACCAGAAGAGACAAGTGATAAAGAAAACTTTGTTTTGAAGTTTACAGTTTGCAGTGATGTGAAACAACAAAGCAGACACACTGTGGCTCAGAAGCCCAATGCACATAAAAGACATCGTGAATAACGGATGGGTCAATGGTGGAAAAGAAGATCAAGGACAACTCTCCGAGTTTTGCAGATCACCAGTCTTCAGTGACATCAACACAAATGTTCTTCAACAACAAGACACATCTAAAGACTCACCTCGTGCTTGGAGAAGAGCCGGACACCCTCCAGCTGGTGGAAAACTGGGTAGTGCTGGGAGTCAATCTGGTCACGCCGGTACACGTCACCTACCACGAGGAAGGCATTAAGTCCTGCATGCAGCAAGTCCCACTGGTGTGCTGACGTGTGTGCTCTCAGCATGTGCACCCGGTTCAGGTAATAGTTGTCCCCCTTCTTCCTGCTGGGGTGGTCTGCTGGGATTAGCAGGCTATCAAAGTTCTGCCAGGTGGTGACCACTGGAGGCAGCTGGTCATAGACGGAGAACAGAGGGGTCCTGGGGCGGCCCATGTACTGCCGGTAGAAGTGTTCCTTTACCCGCTCCTTGAGCAGCCACAGAGGGTGGTACTTCTGATTGTGCAGGTTCCTGCCCACCTTAGAAAGGACCTTCTGAGTAAGATTAGTGTGGTCATCCTGAGGGTAGGATTTGCCCAGCAGCTCTACCACACTGCCTGGAGTACCTTGGGCAGGAAACTGGGATGCAGCGGGCCTTGAGCCCCAAGCCCGACGCTGATGGCATTTGAAGACATGGCTGATCTTCCTTACTAGGTAGATGTGTTCATGGGCAGCTCGGATGAAAGCTGAACAGACCATTATAGAAGCTTCTCAGAAATTCTAGAAGGAGCACATAGGAAAAGCACAAGTTAAGTTTCATTCAGCAGACAATAACAAATGTGTCTTATGTTATCTAAACAAGATCACTATCTTCTAAGTGACATGTATGTGTCCCTCCTATCACATCCACACCACAGGAAGACAACTGAAAATATCTATGGACAGGCTGCTATAATTTGAATGTCCTTCCCAAGAACCATGTTGAAATTGCACTGCTATCTAATAGTACAAAAACATGTGAAGCATGAGGGCTCTGCCTCTGGAACACAAGAGTGGGTTAACTAGGGTGGGAGGAAGCTTCTCATACAAGGAAAAGCTCAAACACTGTTCTCTGTCTTTTGCCATGAGATGATCGAAATAGAAAGGTGTGGCTTCATGCTTTGATCACTGATCCCAAATTCCACAGCTATGAGAAACAAGTTTCCTTTTATTATAAATTACTCAGTCTATGGTGTGCTCTTATACCACAAAATAGGATTCTAATATGGTGGTGCACACCTTTCATCTTGCAGTGTCTACTGTAATACATGCATACAATAAACACTACCAGAAGAGAATTTACTGGAAAAAAGGACACAAAGTTGACAGAAGACAGAGGACTGACCTTGGGGCAGAAGAGAGAGAGAGAGAGAGAGAGAGAGAGAGAGAGAGAGAGAGAGAGAATATGCATACAATTTAATAAGATTGTAGAATTTTCAAACTAAGAACTGTCACAGCAAACATGACTTCTAAGATAATGAAAAATACCCAGGAATAGATGCCCAAATTCTGTGCCTGTTAGTCGAAAAATAGTGAGTGATCTTCTAACACTGATTATTCTTTACTTCAACAAAAACAGTTGTGAACTCCCTCGGGGGTTGATTAACAAGGGTAACTAGAGATCAAAGTAGAAAATCAAGAAATAACTTAAGTTTTTAAACTTAAGTAACTCAAATTTTTTAATTTCAAAATTAAATTAAAAAACTTTAATTTTTTAAATTAAATTAAATTAAATTAAAAAAAAAATTAAAAAACTTTTGTTTTGAGATAATTTAAAATACACAAGTCAGTTACTTTCTTCAAGACTCATGCAATCCCACCAAGAATATAGAGCTCCATGGTCTGCCAAAAGCCTACCTCACACATACCTGAGCATTACAGTTGCCAGACTCAAAATTGCAAGTGGGAATAACTTCTTGGAAACCTGTTCCTAGATCTATGATGATACCGAAGAGTCAGAGATTCCCAGGAACACTCTGATTTATGCACATGGCATTATTTTGTCGGGATTGCTTCTAATGTTTTTGGCTGAGTTTCAACTGTAATCTGTCTTCCCATCTACGTTGTTCAGTAACTTGTCCTTGCAGTAGATAAGAATTTCAAATTTTCACATGCAGCCTTATATATCCTAGCACAAAGCCACACTGTTAGGCTGCTAGTTACCCAGTTCAGCACTCTTGGCAAGCTATAAGAAAACATTTCTTTCTTCCACAGGCATAGGCTGTTATACAAAGTTCAGAATTGTTCGAAAAGGGTACCGCTATATAGTTATTCATGGTTGTCAACAGTGTTTTACTTAATCAATATCTCGTCCCCCACACAAAAGCCCTTCCAGGTTCCCCTAGATAAACATTATCCTAACGTCCTGTAATGATCTTCCCACATGTCAAGCTTGCTCATAAAAGCGTAATTTTTTCACCCTCATTTGTAACTTTTGGTCTATCTGCTCAGCTCTAGTTTATGTTCACACTCTTGTTCTCCATACTCAAACAATAATTCATCCTTTAGATTACCATCTCTAGCATCTCTTTTCAAGCAGGACAAAGGACTGGAATTGTGGTGTGGTTTGGTTTTGGCTTGGGGGAATGTTTATTTATTCATATTTATTTATTTATTTATTTATTTAGGCTTTTTGTGAATTCAAAGCCTTCCCTCTGCCTCTGCCAAATTTCTCCTTAAGAAATATGTCACCTGAAAACTCAGGATGCCCAGGAAGGCATCCCAAGACAGCACTGTTCTACTAGTACAGTGTTTTGCATATAATCTATCACAACTCTGGGTAAGAATCATTCATAGCCAGTTGCCAAGAAGGAAACTAAAGCCAGTACACATGCAGTAATCTACATAAATGTCTTCACCCACCCAGGAAATAAAGTTCAAAACTCTAAGCAATTTAAGTACCTTTCAAAGGCCCAAGTCTCTTCAATATAGTTTCTTCCCTTAACTTTAGACTCACCCAAATAACTTGGGCCAAACATCGCACTGAATAATTAAACCGAATAAAATTCATAAACTTCTATGTTAGAAATTAAATTGACACTTAAACAAATGAACAAAATAATCTGAACCAAGGGCCAAATCCGTCCCTGGCTTGGTTTTGTACATAAAGCCTCCAAAACACAGCAAAGGGCATTTTCAGAGTGACTTTTCCAATACAAGCATCCCAACAAATACAAATTATCTGAAGTATGATCTGGTCCTTCGAAAAAAAAAATGTGCTTACTCCTATTGTATCTTAACTCACTGAGAAGATTTTTTGCACTATTAATAAAATTTCCTTAAATATATATGTAGACTATACAGACACAGAAAGTAGAAAAAGTATAAATGCATGTATTAATTATTAACTAATACAAAGGACAAAGAACGGCATCTGAATGAAAGACAAAACAGTGAACAGCTGACAACTTTACAGAAATACATATGTGGCTTAACCTTTAAGTTCTTCTCTTAGGTTCTTTATCATTGACAAAAGGATGAAAGAACACACATCTCATAGAGGAAGGATAAATCCAGACTCTGTTCATAAGGAATTTCACTCACTGCCCAATGAATAAGAGCTGACCTGAGTAAAATGAACCCAGAGACTTTAGCCATGCTTTCGCTGAGACTGAGAATAAATGGAAATCTTGTTTGTGTAGATGATTTCAGTATGCTGGCAGGATACACAGGGATCATACATGAGAAAATTATAAATTAGCTGGCTATGCTGTGATGTCCACAAAACAGTAAGAGATGTTGGACAAAACTGACGTAAGAGATTGGTTCTAGTAATGTAGACCTTGGGGGTGGCAAGATGTCCCTGCAGGTAAAAGCACTGGTGCCAAGCTGGATAACCTCTGAGTTCCAAACCCAGGACCCACATGATGATAGGAAAAAACAGACTCCCAAATGTCCTCTGATTTCTACACAGGCATCACAGCACAAACAATGACCCACAATACACAGACATGCAAATACACTAAGATGAACAGATGTAAAATGAGGGGACAGGGTGCTGGAGAGATAGCTCAGCAGCTAAGAATATGTACCTCTCTTCCAGAGAAGCAGAGCTCAGTCCTTAATACCCATGACAGGCAGTATGGAAGACCCTGTAACTCCAACTCCAGGGAATCTGAATCCTTGTCTGGCTTCCAAAGGCACCCATATATATGCAGCATACATTCACTCAGACATATACACAACAAAAAATAAAATAAATCTTTAATTTTTAAAAAAGTAAAATTTGGACACTGCTGGTGAGAAAGCAAATCGTGTAGAAGAAACCTAGGGATTCTGTGCACAAAACAATCAAAACTGGTTCTTAGAGGGCATAACGCTAACTCTATATTCCGATCACTCAAGAGGATAAGGCAGGAGCTTCTCAAGTTAAAAACCCTGAGGATATGAAGCAAGACTGTAATAAACAGGCAAAAACTTTGATTTCTAAGATTGTATCTTAAAGCATAAACTAGCCTCTCCAACAGCATGTGAATTGTAGACTTCAGATAAACAGAAAAACATATTCAGTCTGAAAGGTCCTCCAACAGTCATTCAGTCCAAAGCTTAGGTTCTACACATTAGGACATGCAGGCAACTAGTCAGATAGTCTAAATAGATGATTGTGGTGGTCTGATAAAATTGGGCTCCATAGGCTCATATATTTGAACTATTTGAAAAGATTAGAAGGTAAGACCTTGTTAGTGGACTTGTCACTGGAGGGGAGGGTGGGGGAGGAGGTGCGCTTTGAGGTTTCAAATAGCTCAAACCAGGCAGGCTGTGAATGAGGACACAGCTCTCAGTTACAGTTACAGTGCCATGCAGTCACCATGCTCCTGATCTTGATGATAGTGAACTAACCAACCCTCTGAAACTCTAAGATAACCCCCAACTAAGTGGGAAATTTTGTTTTGTTTGTTAGGAGTTGTTTGGTCATGGTGTCTCTTTATAGCAATAGAACAATGACTTATCCCAGTGATGAGATCCCCAGGTAAAAGTTCTTTCTATTTCATGTAATAACAGCCTCCTTGTTCTGACTCCACTATTCACTACCAGAATAATCTTGGTTTTGTGATCATAGTCAAGAGAGGATTCTTTTAGACCACTGTTAGAATTGAGTGAATTAACAGACAGAGGACCTGGACCATACAAAACTCCCAATAAATGGCAGCTACAACTGCTAAGTTAACTTACCCAAGTACTACTCCTTTAACAACCTGACTCAACAAAGGTTAAAACAGCAAGGTCAACAGGAAGTCAGGCATCTACAAAGAGATGCTAACTACCTTCTACAAAATGAACTGAGGGAGGGTTTTATAATGTCAGGCCTATGTAAAGAGAACATATTAGCAACCTTAATGCCACCCTCACATGTAGCCACTCTTTGCCACTCTTCCTATCTTTTGCAGTGGTGACTAGAAAGGGACTGGGCACATTCAGGGTGAGGCAGGAAGATTATCATGAGTTCAAGGCAAGCCCATCCTGGGCTACACATTGCCACAAAAAAAGAGGAGGAGGAAGAACTTAAAGCTTCAAGCTTACAGCCATGAATTACACCTTAATTTTAAAGGTTGTTTTAGAATGTTGGCCACATTAATGATACACAAAGTTTCTTTACCACCACAAATCTAACAAAGTGCTTAAACCAATAAAATGGTAATATAGTTTATTGGGGACTTATTAGTTAGACTTTACTTACTCTTTAACTATGCACAGACACGCATGCACGTGAGCATGAATGCAGGCACCAGGGCAGCCAGAAGAGAGTGTCAGGTCCCCTGAAGCTGGAGTCACAGGCAGTTGTGAACCACTCAGTGTATGTGCTAGGAATCAAACTTGGGTTCTCCACAACAGTACATGCCCTTAAGAGTTGAGTCTTCTCTCTAGACCTAATGTGAACTTTATACTGGGTCCAACAATCCTCTCTCCGCCTCCTTCATTCTTGTTAGAAAATCTAAGCACTTCATGAACTTACCAGAATAATGATTTCCCTTGCTGAAAAGGATCAATGGTGAGTAACCATAGCCCACACAAGGTCACCACAGGACAAAAGTCATCAGACATATGTTATAAGGACAGATATAATATATAGTCTATATGGCAAAAAAATGTAAAATTTGACTACTTCAAAATACATGCAAACATTTTACTCTACTTGTTTCCATTTTCACTCAAAAAAAAATCACATCAAGAAAGTATGTTTTGCATCCTGCTGACAAGGATGAATAACAAAAAATCTCTAAGCAGGCACTTTCCTCTATTACCTGAGAGAGAGTTATGGGCACAAGCTTTTTAGAAAGCAATTCAGCACTATCATGAAATTTAATACTGTTCACACCCTTTGGCAAAGTAATGGAGGCTATCATAAGGAATATTAAAATGAAGGCAAGAGTTAAAAATGAAGTTTTATTTAATGATATTTATACTAGAAGAAAGTTCAAAACAGTATAAATATCCCCCCAAAAAAAGAATAATTAAACAAACTATAGAAAAACCACACAATAAACTATCATGTAGTCATTAAATATAACAAACTTCCCCAAGGTCCAAATGAGGAGCAGAAGGAGGGAGAACATGGGCAAGGAAGTCAGGATCACGAGGGGTGCATCCACCTACTGAGACGGTGGGACTGATCTAATGGAAGCTCACCAAGGCCAGCTGGACTTGGAGCGATGGAGCATGTGATCAAACTGGACTCTCTGAATGTGGCTGGCAAAGAAGGCTGACTGAGAAGCCAAGGACAATGGCCCTGGGTTTTTATTCTACTGCATGGACTGACTTTGTGGGAGCCTGGTTTATTTGGATGCTCACCTTTATAGACCTGGATGGAGGGGGAAGGACCTTGGACTTCCCATGGGGCAGGGAACCCTGACTGCTCTTAGGACTAGAGAGGGAAGGAGAGGTGGGGAGGGAGAGAAAAAAGGGAGGCAGAGAGGAGGTGGAAATTTTTAATAAATAAACAAACAAATAAATAACTTTAAAAAGAATCCTAAAGATGAAATAATTTATTAGTGATTACGTGTATCAAACCTTACCGATAAAAATACATGCTTACTATGTATACAGTGTTCTACCTGCATGCCAGAAGAAGACACCAGATCTGTCATTGCTGAAAATTGAACTCAGGATCTCTGGAAGAACAGCCTGTGTTCTTAACCTCTGAGCCATCTCTCCAGTCCCAAGTAGCCAGGTGGTAGTACCTTACACCTATAATCCCAGCACTCAGAAGGTAGAGGCAGGTGGATCTCTGTCCGTTTGAGGCCAGCCTGGTTTACAGAGCAAGTTCCAGGACAGATAAGACTGTTACAATGAGAAATCCTGTCTCGAAAAACCAGGAAAAAATAGTAATAATTACATGGTTACCTATAATTCTGCATGCTAGACACAGAAGCCTGAGATGAACTGTGGGAAAAATTTAATAGCAGTTGCCACTGGCTCTTCATTCTATTGTATACTTCGACTAAACGTTTCTGAATAAATGTGTATTATATTTTAAAGTTTACTTTCAAAACATACAAGAAAATCTTTGAAAGTGTCCAGTTGTGTTCTAGACACTGCATGGCCTGCATTAAACAAGAGTGTCGGTGCAAATTCAGCCTTGGCAAGATAACCGCGTGTGATGCCCACCTATACCATAACTTCTTACGAGAATAAAAGAACACTTGTGTAGAAAACATTATACCTGCCCAATTTTCTCTGTTTGATCATAAATTAGCTGTCATAAACACAACAGCAGTTACCCAGTGCCACTTCTTGAGAAGTAAATTTTAGGAAACTGGCCCAACTGTAAATACATTTCACAGTTATACTCATGAAAGAAACCTTTAGTATAGGTGAAACCTCAAATGCTATGTGGCATCTTAATAAGGAAGAAAACACTTCTTGCATGTAAGGAAAGGATTCATTAAAACTTGGATAAAACTAAGGCAGTCCTGTAAGCAAAGAGGTTCCTTATGCAGAGCTGCTGGGGCATGGTGAGGAAGTAGGTCATAGTCAGAATCTAACAGTTGTTTTTCCTTTTCTTTCTTTCTTTTTTGTCTGTTTGTTGTTACTGTTTTTCAAGACAGGGTTTCTATGTGTAACAGCTATGGCTGTCTTGGAACTTGCTTTGTAGACCAGGCTGGCGTTCAACTCACAGAGATCCAGCAGTTGTTAAGATTGCCTGTTTGGGTGGAGCACCAGTAATAGCACAAGCAGCTCGGTGAAGGCTGAGTTCTTTCAGAAATCCTAGGAATAAGAGGAATCTGTAGCAAGCCTATCATTTCATTTTGCTTTTGATCTGTGCAGACCCGTTCTTCAGGAGACTCAGGATTTCTTGCCCACTAGGCTATCTTATAAAGATGTTTCACTGTTGAGACATCAAATACCAAGACATCACTTTGCACAGTAAGCAGAAAAGTAGGCCGAATGTAGAACTGCTTAGGATCTACTTTCACTTTCCCAGGCACAAGTTAGCTCCCTGAGCTCCTACAGAGCACCACTAAAATGATGTGCAAATATGCATTCCAGCAGTCTATGGCTTCATCTGTAAATAAGGAAGTCTAAATAAGCCACACTCCTGTCAGCTATCTTGATGTGGGTTCTCTGGGTCACGCCTGCTGCACTGGCATAATCCTATACTCAATTCCTACAGGATACTCCTTCCTCACCTCCACTCACCGGACAGGACCAATTCTTCACTTCCCAGCCCTACAAATGCAGCCAACATCTTTTCCTACATATATAATCCCTTCCTGTTTACGTTGTTCTCAGGAGTCACTGGCAGTATACAAATTCCACAGTTTGCCCACGCTCAGTTGTCTCACTGCAGCAATGCTGTTCTGAAGACATCTCACAGCCGTTTGTAACAGCTGTATTCTCTGTGCTGCTACTAACAGATCTTTCTAGTTGCCTCATCACTGCTTCCAGTTTGCCAACTCCTTCAACATTCTAATAGTGAAATTAAATTCAAAGTCAGAGGGGGAGAGAAGAGCAGAAATTGCAATGGCCCATTTCACACTAAAATTCATAAGTCAAGTCAGTTCAAATTTTGTACCCAAGTAAGTTTTGGAATCTATATTTCTTCAGGGCCTTTCTCAGACAGACTTGAGAATTACAAGTAAGAATCCTTCAGTTCAAGTAACCTTGGTCCTATGTCCACTGCTTGCTGTCAGTCAGGCCCCAATGAGCCCCTTCTCTCAGCTTCAATCTTTTTACTTTAAACAGTGGGGAAACATGAGGGCCTTCTAAACGTCTACATGTGCCCACATCGCTTTTCTACTGGGAAAACTGTCACAGTCCCAATACTAAGTCAAAACTTTCTATGGACCAGTCCCGAGCTACTTTTCTTCTTTCCTCTTGAAATCCTTCCCACGGCATGTACCTAGTTTACTACCCAGCACCAATGCACTTGAAAATGATTCCAGAAGGTTGTCTTTACATAAATAGCATTTTAATTAATTGTAATGGTTCAGTAAAATGTTAAGAGATGGATTATAACTTTAATTAATAACAAAAACTAATAGACAAAATAGTTTCATCTCATCTTGCCTATGCTGCCTGGTTCTTAGTCAACCTGATACCAGCTAGTAATTTAAGAAGAAGGAAACTCAACTGAGAAAATGCCCCCATCACAATGATCTGGGAACCTGCCTCTGAGGCATTTTCTTGATTAATGATTTATGGGAGAAGGTCTAGCCAACTGTGGGTGATGCGACCCGGTCATCCTTCCTGGATTGTATAAGGAAGCAGGCTGAGCAATCCATGAAGAGCAAAGCTCCTTTCTGTATGGCCTCTGCATCAATTCCCTCAGTGATGGAGTGTGAGCTGTAAGATGAAATAAACCCTTTCCTACCCAAGATACTTGCTCATGATGTTTATCACAGCAATAGAAACCCTAACAAGATATAAATTATCAATGACACTAACCAAAGGGAAAGTAACTCAATATGACTGCAAAACTAAAACACACTGATAGCATGGGGCACATGGTGGATTTAGGAGAATCAGTTCTAGAATTCACTTCACTTCTTTTTTTTTTTTGGTGGGGGGGGGGTTCAAGACAGGGTTTCTCTGTAGCTTTGGAGCCTGTCCTTGAACTAGCTCTTGTAGACCAGGTTAGCCTTGAATCCACAGAGATCCACCTGCCTTTGCCTCCTCAGTGCTGAGATTAAAGGCGTGTGCCACCACCACCCAGCTGAATTCACTTTACTTGTAAAGAAAGTAAGTAGATGACATTACAAAAATGCTTACTTTTTCTGAACCAAAGAACCTAAAAAAAAGTCAAACGCACAGCTGAAACTTGATCAAATATGACAAATACAAAAAAATAAAATAAAATAAAATGGGGGGAGCAAGATAAGGGCTCAAAAGTGAAGAGCAGTCTGCTCTTTCTATGGTGCCAGCTTTGATCTCCATGCACGTCTGGCTCATGACCTTCTCTAACTCTAGCTCCAGATTATCTTCTGGCATCTGAGGGCACTGAACACACATGGTACACAGGCATACATGCCTGCAAAACATCAAAGGAAGTATTTCTTCAGAATTAATGACTGAACAAATGAATGAACAACTCTCACTCCAAAGTGCTCACAGAATGGTTTCCATGAGCTCAGTAAGAAACAAATTAAGTAGAATCACTCATATGACAAATGATCAGCAGACATGTATTTTGAAACCATCAACTTGGAATACCATGAACTGCTTAGAAGGACATATCAATACACATGGAGTGGTATGGCAGCACCCCCACCCCCCCCCACACACACACACCTCCTACTTGCACTGTCTATTAGACAGGTATATTTTTCACAGAATCTAGTGCACCTGAGTTCTAGACATGGTTGCAGCCTCTGATTAACAGTAACCTTGCTTCAATATTCTTGACAATCATCTAGCGAATGAACTATTTTGCAATAATTCATCACCATGAGTTCTCCTGATAAACTCCAGATTGTATATGAGACAACAGAGAAGCTCTCAGAACAGGCAACTGCAGGTCCCACACAGATAGGATCTCTAGCTGGTAAACACCAGCCACCCCTTATCACACATCAGTGCTCTTGGCTTGTGTGTATAAATGTAAGTAATTTTTAGCTCAAATAGTGATTTATTTATCTATCACTGGCTTCAAAGCATATTTAAGGCAGGGTTTATAACCATCAGCAAGAAACTGAAACTGGGCATTGCTGCCTGGGGCACATGGCTTCCACTGGTTGGTAAAGGTTCATTACAATATTAATGAGAATGTCATTTGTCAAGATAATTATGCATGAACTTGACCATTACAGAAAGTAGATATCCATGTGAAAGACAAGCCCAGGGCATATGGATCAGAAGCCTGAGAAATCCCTTGGTACTTCTGTCTTTTGTAATGGTGGCCTTTTGTGTAGATAATGTCTTATTAAAACATTAAGTCTCAAGGAGGAAAGGAAGGGGGAGAGGCAAGTATTAACACAACTATTGTCTATCTGCATAATTGCCTAGACACAATCAAAAGAATCTTTTCATCAGTATAATTCAGTTGAAAAGTGACTACAAATATCAACCCTTGAAAATAAATGCCATGGCTTCAATAATGAAAATTCTGAAAGTGTTTTTCTAACTGGGAATATCTTAACTTATTCAAAAACAAAAGAGCGCTCTTTCAAAGAGTATCATGTGGTGGAAGCAAAAGCACTGGGACAACGCCACTTTAAAAGGTTTCTCTCTTATTTTCCACTCTTAAACACAAGTTCCAAGAGGAATCAGTATGGCTATCTTAAGCCCAAAGGTTAAGATATGCAATTAAATGAATGCACAAGGGATTGACTGCAGAGCAAAGATCCTACAAATTAACTTGAACGCTGGTTAACAAGTGGCATAAGACACTACCGCATTTGGAAGCGATGTGATTCCCAATCACTCTTTTGCTATTTTCACTTCTCAAAGTGTCATGTAAGACTAAGTTCATGTTATCAGTATCCACTAGCATGAATGCTTTCCTAAATATGCCAAAAGAAAACTCACCGTGCACAAGGTGCACAACACACACGCATATGCATGCACACCGATATAAACAAAGAGCAAAACAGAAATCGCTCATGTTCCTCACTATCTCAAGAAACCCAAGTGAAATAGCAAACTGCTGTCAAATTTCAACATTTATCAGTTTCTTTCTTACCTTATTTTCTAAAAAAAAAAAAAAAAAAAGTTTAACTGGACTATAGTTCTATATAGTTCACATTAGAGAAAAAGTGCAATACCCACAAACTTGAGCATTTAAACAAGTTTCATAATAATTTTAGTAATGCATGCACACATAACAGTTTTAAATTTTTAAATGTTCATCTAATGAAAGAGAAGATTTTCACCCAGAAATCATTTAGCAAGCAAAATGTTAATGGCAAATAAAATTAAAATTTGTTTCAAGTCAGCTCATTAATTGCATATTAAAAAACTATTTTAAGGAATTAGAAATATTACTGCTATGCAGAAAAAATGCCCTCTGGGTTAAATTTTTCTATTAAATATTCTAAATAAGCTGATTTTTATCCATGATTTTCCAAATAAGTTCACTACATATAAAATCCCAGTCTGCTAGGTCTGGCAGAGTGGTATGGGACAATGGTCTATATTTTGTTAATTATATTTTAAATAAACACTGATTGGACAGTAGCCAGGTAAGAAATATAGGCAGGACAACCAGACAGGAGGTAGAGGCAGGTCAATGAGAACAGGAGAATTCTGGGAAGAGGAAAGCTTGGTCTGTAGTCCTGACCCGGCCACAGAAGAAGCAAGATGTGACTGATCTGTCAAATAAGGTACTGAGTCACGTGGCTAACACAGATAAGAATAATGGGCCAATATAAGTTGTAAGAGTTAATAAGAAGCCTGAGCTACTGTGCCAATCAGTTCATAACTAATGTAGAGCTCTGTGTGATTTCTTTGGGACTTAACAACTGCGATTGGGGGAACTAGGAAAGACAGAAACGCAGTCAACAGCAGAGAACAAAGTAAGTTATAACACATGAGCACATCTAGTCCCCACGCCCAGGACTGGTATGGTAAGCAGAGGCCAACATGTTCCAGTGTACCTCCCTACAAATGGAACTGCAGCATAGCCCTCAAAGTCTCCATGGCTTTTTTCTTATTCCTTCAAACTTGAAAACTATACAAAGTCCCATCCACTGACAAAATAATGCTACAGTGAAGCACTGGGCCAGTTTGTCCAGGCTGCAGCCCACCCTACAATGTCCACTGCCTGACCTCGCCAACAAACACCCACCCTACAATATCCACTGCCTGGCCTCGCCAACAAACACCAGCCTACCATGTTTTATTCAGTACGTTCTCTGTACGATTTCTTCAAAACTTGAAGCAATGTTCCCATTAACATGATTCAAATCTCCAATAAAGTTTTATCTGTATTTAAAACTGTCTTAACTGGATAAATGTTCCTGTAATCCCAGCACTCAGAAACTGAGGTAGAAAAATTTGAGTTCCAGACCAGCTTGAGTTACACAGCAAAAGCCTGTCATTAATAACATAATATTAACAAGAAATGAGGAGGAAGAGAAGGAAACTGTGGGAACTGAGCTCTGTCCTCTTTGTTTCTTCTAGACAGGTCGACCACAGCTCATGAAAATATTATATCAGTTAAGACAGTCTGTCTGGGCTAGGAGATGGTGGCACACGCCTTTAATCCCAGCACTTGGGAAGGAGACTCAGGCAGATCCCTGTGAGTTCGAGGCCAGCCTGGTCTACAAGAGCTCATTCCAGGACAAGCTCCAGAGTTACAGAGCTACAAAGAAACCCTGTTCCAATCAATCAATCAATCAATCAATCAATAAATGTAGAAATAAATAAATGAATAAATAAGTAAATAAATAAATTTTAAGGACCAGATAAATAAATAACTGTCAGATACTTGAGGATAACGTAAATAAGTCATTAAAAAGGAAGGCTTTTTTGTAGTGGCACTTCAGCTGTATTTTAATAAATAAAGCTTGGCTGAAGATCAGAGAGTAAAACAACCTCATTGATCAGCCTTACAGACCAGTGATAATACACACCTTTAATCCTAGTAGTCACACTAGTTGTCATAGAAACCAGGCAGTGCATGCTTTTAATCCCAGTAGTACACGCTTTTAATTTCAGAACTAGAGAGGATTATAAAACAGGAGGAGACAGTTCTCAGTCTCAGTCTCATTCTGAGATTCCTAGAGACAGGACTCCATTTTGGACTGAGGTCAAGGAAGAGCCAGTGGCTGGTTGTTTTGCTTTTCTGATCTTCAGGTTGAACCCCAATTTCTCTCTCTGAGTTTTTATTAATTGTGCTTCAGTTTTTTCAAGTCAAAAGGAGTAACTCTGTGATGCACATCTAAGGCGATAGATTTCCAGATGACTGTTTAGTTAGGTAAGAACCCAGAACATCCACTCAGCTCACAATCACCTTTACATGTCACCATCTATTTTCATAGTAGATCTCAAGAGACAGTAGTGAGAAAAGGCAGGTAAAGCCAGTGTAGGAAGTCAATTGCAAGCAGAGAATCAAACATCACTTTTAAATTAATAATTCAAAGATCATTATAATGCACACAGTATATGCTATGTTCAGTACAAGCTTGAACATAGTAGAAAGACAGCAGCAGCCTCACCCATTCCCATATATTCTTTTCTCCACGTAAAATACTCTTATATTGCTCTATGACCTCACTGGTGTTTGTAATGACAAGTAATACTTGAAAGTGCTTTAATTACCAATATACATAAAATACTGCTAACTTATGATAGTTAATGTTATCCGACAAAGCCACTGTGACTACAGACATAGCAAAGAAAGAAGCAATGTGCACACAGAAAATACAGGGTTGATTTCCTTGAAGCTTTTAACATGTTATTGACACCTGATCAATACATAACATTCTATGTGATTCTGTTTAAATGCCCTTTATACGGTTAATATATTGCATCATCAGTAATTTCACAATCAATACCTAAATGAAGTTTCTAACATGTGTAATTTCTCAGTTGCATCTCAAAACTTCCTACACTCAGAGGTTCTAGAAGGAACTTCAGCACAATGGTTGGCAGTCATTTTTAAAAGTAAAATCAATAATAAAAACCATTACCAGTGTCCAAAATATGATACCAAACAGACAAAGAAAACATTCCCTGTTTCAGAATGAGCTGAAATGTGAAGGAAGAACAAACAGTGACTTTTTCAACCACAGCCTACCCTCATTGCCCCTGCTCCACATGTCAGCAGTCAGTGCACTATCTCAAGTCCTGATATTAGGTACAATTAATTCTGAAGAGAAAATACAAATACAGAAGGCTTGCATGATACACACTGAGTGGATACCAAGACATTGTTCATAGTAGATGCCTCACAGGTAGGGAAAAGGTGGCTAGGAAAAAGAGGGAGATAAACATGTTTTGCTCTAAGCCCTTTTATCCTTTGAGTTTTGCAGAGACAGAAAGAGAGGGAGGAAGCGGATGAGAAAGAGAACACTCACAATGAAGTTTATGATGAATACGTATATAAGAAAATAATAATAAACGCATTTTAAAATTTTACAAAAATAAATTTTAGCTTTGGGTTTAAATAGTTAAAAAAGAGAGATAAAGGAAGAAAAAAGAAAAAACAAAAATGAAAGAACCATCTATTTTTTCTGCATTAAGGCAACTGTAAACAGATTCTCACATGAGGAAATGGCACATAATATGACTTAAAAGCAAATAATACTAACACCTTAAGTTCTTAGTTCCCATGAACAGAAGAGGACACAGAGAATACAACACATGTGGAAATTGTTTCCAAAGAACTGCATCAGAAAAGTAGTTTTATACTACAGCTATGCTCCACCAGGAAATTTAAATGTACTATTTTGTACAATGCTTAAAAAATATTCTGTGTAGAGCAGTAGCTGCTCCCAAGACCACCACCAGCAGCAGCAGCAGCAGCAGCAGCAGCGGCAACAGCAGCTGTAAGCAAGGTTTTACCAACGTTCCTGAACAGGTACTGAGAGAGTGGGCAGTCACTATTTAAAAAAAACCCTCAGGAAAGATTTTGAGGTAAATTAAAATTTAGGTCTCATGAAAATAAAAACTCATAGGAAACTATGAGTTTTTCCTATTGACAATGGTTGATCATTAAAAGAACCTGTCGCTATTTTGTGCAATCACGCGAGAGTCACAGACCATATATATGTATCATTTCCTTTACATAATCAATGTAAGAGAGATAACTAATCTTTGGTGAAAAAAATAGAACAATACACTCCTCTGTCAAGCACTGGTAATGAATGACTGGAAAGGGGACAGAGGGCACTTCTTAACATTAATGATGGCGTTTAATACCTTGATAGGTTTGAATTATAAAAATGCATATATCTGCCACAAAGTGATGGATTATATACCTATTATCTGTACATTTCACTGAATATAGATTTTGTGTGAGTGAATCATAGTCATATATGAATATGAGCTCCAGTTAGGTAGTTGTCTGCATCTAGGAGAAGTCAGCAACTCACTCTGAAAATCTTCCCTCATGAAAAGAAAGATGGATCTGTAGATGGAAAGTGGAAAAGTAGATGGTAAACATGTATGATACATGTTTGGTGAAGAATGCAGACGGAGCTTTATGGAAGTGCACTATGAAGCTGTATGCATGAAAACCTTCAATAAAATATTACCAGGATAAAGATTGGGTGCTGGGTTGTACTAAAAGTACTATGGTGTATTCAGGTGTATGACTCCTACCTGTAGGCATGAATTTCAAATCCTAGAACACTGGGACAGTGGCTTGAGCAGTGAAAAGAAAGACAGGAAAACGGGGTTCAGACTCTGATAAAAAGGCAGATTTAATTCAGAAATTTCCATTTCACACACAAAAAAATAGTTATACGCTATAATGACAAAATCAATGTGAATACATACAGGACAAAATTATTGCTGGAGATAATTATGAATTTCAAACACACATGTACCATGGGCCTTAATAAGCAATAAACTAGCACTTCTTTATTCAGGAATACATGAATAACACACATAGAGTTGGAGAAAGTTTTACTACACAGCCCTCAAACTCAGAATAAGCTTCCTTTCGCGGCCTCCTCATGTTGCATTACAGGTGAAAACCAAGTGTAGCCAACACTACAAAACAGCTGACTTCATGTCTTGACTCCACAGACGGCTGATTTTTCTGGGACATTAGAATGAGCGTGGCTGGGAGCTGAAGGCACTGCTGGTCTAGAGCCACTGTTTCACAGCACCAGGCCATGAAGCCATCACCAGCACCCCAAGGTGTCTTTTAATGAGATTTCTCCAGTTGTTTTGATGACAAAGCATTTGGGGGAAAAAGGAAGGTGAAAAGAAAAAAAATGTCTAGATTCACTATGACAAAATGCTTCAAAACCAAAAAGTCCATTTTCTTTTTAACTACCTATGAAAGATTACAGGCTGATTTTCTGACTTTGACACTTATTTGAAATTCAGATTCTTTAGTATAACTTCATATGAGCTGTGGAGACAATTAATATAATGTGAAAATCTCAGGATAAAGTCAGAGAACAAAGAAAAGGGACGCTCTTAAAGTTTAAACCTCCTTCCTATGCCGCTTCACAGCATTGAACTGTCTGCTGCTCTCAGACACACATTCCACACACTGAGTTGAAATTCTTCCTCTGCACAACGCCATAGCCCTGTTCTGCAGAAAGACATGGCCTCATTGTGTGTGTGTGTGTGTGTGCGTGTGCGTGTGCGTGTGTGTGTGTGTGTGTGTAAGAACTGGTGGGGAAGGTCCCACATCAAGGACCTCCAGATTCAGCTACCTTTCTCTGTAAGCAAACTACTTCTCTTAATTTAATTTACTCATTGGGAGGTAACATCCACTCAAGAGTGTTGTGTGAGTCCAGTGCTGTGGCTGTAACAAAATCCTGAAGCTCAGCAGGTTATTTGAATCACAATCCTAGAAGCTCAGTTTTCTTCACAAAGCCACAGAAGCTACCCATGTGGTTCAAAGAACGGCAAAAAGAGAGAGAACAACTATGTCAAACATGTCTATCAGCAAAGGGATTTTCAGGTGAAGACTTTAGTATATTTTATGTATAGAATCATATCTTCTGAAAATAATGATACTTTGTCTTTTCCTACGTGCATTCCTTTATCTTCTTATCTTTTATAGTTCTAGTTAAGACTTTGTATATTGTAATAAACAGAAGGGTACATCACCCAAACCCAGAAGTATATGGACAGCACAAATGGAAGTTGAGGAGCTATTAAACTATATTTATAAAAAGGATATGAAATGGGGTGGAGTAGTACAAAGGAGAAGTTAAAGGGACAGGTTGAGGCTAACTATGATTTAAAAAAAATACCTGTATGAAATTCACAAAATTATTTTAAAAAGGAGAACATGAAGTTGAGAGAGAAAAGCAATTTGAAAGGAAGAAAAATGTGTGGATTTGATCAAAATGTAAGAAATTCACAAGCAATTAAAAAACAAAAGATCCTATGATAAACCCAGCATGCTACATACACCAGTAATTCAAACAGTTGGAGGATACAGAGAGGAGGATCAGGAGTTCAAAGCCATGATGCTTAGTAGCCTACTGAGTTTGAAATCAGCCTGGTCTACATGAGATCCTAACTTGCACAATCAACAAGAAGATCAGAAGACAAATTTGATCATCTTAAAGAAAAAGGGAATGAAATCCAGAAAAGATTTGATTTAAGATGCAGAACAGTCTACACTGTACAGACTGACTTTGTGCAGCCAGCATTTCCAAACACTGAAGGATCATCTTCAAAATACCTTCATCAGTATATTGAGCCACCCACGCATTAGCTGATGAAGAAACTCATCCTGCCATATCATCCCAGTGAAGCCCAACTATCAAGGGTTCCACATAGCCAAGCAATGTTAAATTGCACAATGACATGTGACACTTTTATACTAGTTAAAAACTAGTGAAATTATTAAACTGTGCTGATAATAATAACACAATCTGAGACCAAGTGGATATAATAAAGGATCTGAATGTTGTACCTAATAGTTAAGTGGACAAACAACCTAAGTTGATTAACTTAGTATGCTAAGGAAAGAGAAAGAAAAAAGTACACATATCCCAAACACCAAGAAAGACTATGGTAACTAAAGTCTGCCTAAGCAACAAGTGACTAGGAAGGAACCTTAAAAAAATCACTAAAACACAAAGCCCAAACCAACACTGTAAAATTCCAATAACTGTGGCTCAAACTACAATCTAATCTGTCAGAAGAGGGTAGCCAGGGTCTCATAAGATAAAAGGTGGCAGGACAATGCCTCAATCTAATTCATGCATTCCTATTCTACCCTTTATGTAACACTCACCAGTGAATCCTTACTTAAAACTGCACTGATGATTTATTTCAATGATTAGAACTAGTATTCCTGCTGACAGAAGCAGAATTTGAGGAACAAAATAACTAGTTTGCAAAACTGTCCAAACTTCAATGTAACATATTTTAATGTTTTTAAAATTCCATTTGTGCTGCATAAGTCTTAGACATAAAAACATCCATTTATGACTAGGAATGTTACACTGCTTTAGTTCTCCCTCTAGTAAAGACACATCAATGTCTAACCTTGGGATATTAAATTTGGGTCACCTGTTTCCAGGAACAAGTTGTGGAAAAAGAGGACAGCACATGATAACAGAAAAAGGACAGAAGCCAGTACTTTTAGTAAAACATGGCTTACATTTTCTTACATTTCTAACATTGAAAGCTAGCTCATGCTGGGTATGCAAGGGCTTTGTGACAACGGGTTACAAGGAAGCTGAGGAGGAACGTTCTTGTTTTAGTTAGCTTGCTTTGAGATTATAGCCTAGATTGATCTATAATTTACTGTGCAGTCAAAATGAGCTTGAATTCCTAATCCTCCACTTCCATTTTTGGAATATTAAGATTACAAGGTCAGTTTTATGATTATATCTAGGGATTATACCAGTATGTGAGACAGGTGTAGAACTCAAGTTTCTGTCCCGGTTGGGTTTTCAGCCATTGACTGAGTCCCAAAGAAGCACACACAGAGAATAATATTAATAACAAACTCTTTGGCCTATTAGCTCAGGCTTATTATTAACTAGCTCTTATAACTTAAATTAACCTATAATTCTTATCTTTGTTTAGCCACATGGCTTGGTACCTTTCATCAATGAGGCATTCTCATATTGCCTAGTCTGCATCTGGCTTAGTCTGGCTGCCCACCTATACTTACTGCTTGGTTATTAGTCAATCAGCATTTTATTAAACCAATACAAGTAAAAAATCTTAACAGTGTACAAAAGCATCATCCCACAGCAGTTCCCCATTTTTTTCCTTTTCAAAACAAGACCCTGTTTCTAACCTCCTTTGTTTAGCATTTTTGCTGAACATTATTCATAATATCTAGAAACCAACACACTAAAAAAAGACAAACATCCATATTCCATTTTTGGAGAATGTGGGTATAGTTTTCTAGGCCACTTCCTACTGAGTGGGAGCACAGATAATCTTATGGGGATCCAAAGAAAATTTAGGATTATGGTCAACTTCTGACTGGAACATTCTGTGATGCTGGATCATCTCAGCCAGCAGTCTTGAAGCTCTTCTGGATAAAGAACTCAGAGGAAACTGGAACAAAATGTTGGATCATCTGAGCCATCTGCTCCTAACAGAGAGTTTTTATGGGACCTTCCTTGATAAAAAAAAAAAACTTATGTTTTTAACCCAGAATGAATTCACAGCATCTCATTTCATGTAGAAACAAAAGCAAAATATCTTCTCCAAAGAAAAATATCTTTTGACTTAAATTTGATGTTAAGTCATTTTCAAAATATATAGGCTGGATTAATCCAGAAGCATTTATAATCAAATGTCTTTTAGCAGCTATTGCCCCTTCCGCAGCAGTCAAACAATTCAAAAACAACATAATAACATATAGTTACAGTATCTAGATTTGTACAACGAAGTTTCTGCCCCATCTGGTTCCTCAGTTGTTTAGTCCCAAAGAAGCACACAGAGGCTGATATTAATTATAAACAGTTTGGCCTATTATCGCAGGCTTACTATTAACTTGCTCTTACAACTTAAATTAACTCATAATTCTTATCTATGTTTAGCCACAAGGCATGGTACCTTTCATCATTGAGGCATTTTCATCTTGCTTCTTCTGTGTCTGGCTAGTGATTGTGTCTCTGCCAATCCTCTTCCCAGAGTTCTCTTAGTCTAGTTGCCCCGCCTATACTTCCTGCCTGGCTACTGGTCAATCAACATTTTATTAAACCAATACGAGTGACAAATCTTTACAGGGTACAAAAGCATTATCCCACAACAGATGGGCATTCTACCAACTGAGTTACATCATCAACCCCGGAAGCTGCTTTTAGTTATATACAGTTAATGGTACAAAATTTTCAGATCCCCAAAGAACTTGATTTCTGCCTACATTGATTTGACTTTGTCAGGAGGAATCTAAGTTCTGGGTGAGCATAAGGCCCAACAACACCTTGATTTCAGCCTTGTAAACTCCTGAAGAGCAAACCCAGTGAGATGTGACTGGCCATTTGCAGAAACTATGGAACAGTAAGTGTGTGCTATGTAAATCTCCTAAGGGCGGGTTAGTTGTTACATAACAGGATGCACAGCTAATAGTAATGTTAAATAAATGGCTTCCCATTCCTGTTACACACTTTGAATACTAAAAGTTTTAAATATGTGTGTGTGTATGTGTGTATACATATATATATATATATCAAGGTTATAAACACACATGCACATATGCACGCATGCATGCACGCACAAAAGCACAAGCACTTTTAATGTTCAAACTAAAAGGTTGCTTTATTTGCAATTCAAACGGTTAATATGCTATATGCCAAAAAATAAAGGCAGGTAAATGAGAATAGTCATTTCAACCAAACAGTGCATGAAGTAAGTAAATAATATAAGAAGCAATGGGAGCTCTAATAGTTTGAGTATGAAATGTCACCCACAAACACCTGTGTTTGAATGCTTGGTTTTCAGCTGACAGTGCTTTGGGAGAGGTTTTCCCCAACTTTAAGACATGTGGCCAAGCTAGCAGAAGCAGGTCACTGAGGGTGAAGCTTGAAAGATACATACTAGACTCTGTTGTTGCCCAGCATCAACTTGAGGAGTTTGCAAGGCCGAAATTGTGTTCTTGCAGCACTGCGAAGAATACTTTCTGTTCCCAGGGCCACACCTTCTCCATCATGACAAGTGGAAAGCATATACCAAAATTCAGCCCTCATCCCAGAAGCTGTTTCTTCGGGTATTTTACCAGTTTCTTCGGGTATTTTACCAGAGACATGAGAGAGACCAGAAGGCAAAGGCTCATTTCCTTCCCTTTCCTCTTGTACTCTCTGTACATTGCAGATGATGACTCTAAACAAACACAGTGGATGCCATCCCAAAAACTTTTTAAAACTCCCACAATTTCCAGTTAGTTGGGCATGAGAGGGCCCTAAGATTTTAAATTGATAAGGCCACAACGGAAGAGCTGCCAAAGGAAGAGCTTGTGTTTTTCTGTGTATTATAACACTGAACAATATACTTACAGCTAAGATTGTCCATTCTCAGAATGTTTGTACCAAAAAAGCAATCTTAGCTTTGGATTTATTTTAATCCCACCACAAAAAGATGGTGTTACATAAATGAGACTAAAATGTTAAAGGGGGAAGCAGCTGAAATCAAATCAACAACCTGTATAGCTCTGCAGTTGTTCTACGAGGTCAGACAAGAGCTCTGGGATAAAGAAGTGGTTCTCTGCTTCTTCCAGTCTCCAAAAAGGCATCAAGCAAATGGAGCCAGCAACTCTGAAGCCACAAGGTCCCGACAATAAAGTCTATTCTTGTTTCTCCCTTCTTTACAAAAGTCAAATAAAGGCCCATAAGAAGAAAATGGAAAAGGACAAGTACAGGTATCTGTAATCTGAAACATTTCTTGTATAATATGACCTTAAGCTGGTTGTACTGCACAAAAGTATTAGTTGTTTTTCACTTTCCTCTTTTCTAAGTATTATCAGTTATTTCATTACTACTTATACCATTTCAAAAAAAATTTCACATGCTAAACAACTCAACATAATTTGGTTTCACCTAACATCTGTGACAATAGTTTTAATTATAACCAATTAATAGTTGTTCAAACACATGTTAATTTCAAACTATTTGTTCAAAATAAGCATTCAACAGTTTCTATCTGAATGACATCTGTGCACTTAATTAAAATAATTATAGATGTCAACACTGGTCAAAAATAACATCAGCACATAAGTACAAGACACAAAGAATAAAAACACATCTATTAATAGCATTATAGATACAGCCCATCCATGCATAAGGTTTCCAACAGTGAAGGAGAAATGGAAAGTACTTGTATAGTGTTAATTGTGCTTCTTCACCTGGCACTGAACTTGCTTCTTATTGCCAGGTCTCAGAAGAGTATTACGTCTTAGTCAGGTCTACACTGTCTAACAGATCACAAAGAGGATCAGAGGGAGACACAAGAGAAGCAGACAAAGCCTTTGCAATAGTTTAACCACGGAAAACAATGACATGGGTTTAAAAACAGGAATTCAGGACTGTAGCTCAGCAGGGCATGGGTACATGTGTCTAGGAAACCGAAGTTCTCAAGGCCAAATGTTAACAGATGATGACTGGTCTGACAAGCAGAATTCACTTCTATTAGTGTCATATAAGTCATCAGATCATCAGGGAAATCACCAAAAGGCAGGACCAAACCCTAATAAATGCATATACAAAACACCTTGTCTTTCAGATAGATTAAACATGCGCATAAGAAATAGGCAACAATGACCAGGGTTCCACAAAACCAGAGGGAAGCAGGATTTACCTGTCAAGACTACAAACAATAGCCAGATGCATTCTTTTTTAGTGCTTGGCAATATAACTTTTCTGACTAGTTTCCTTAACGTTAAGTGATTTATAATCATTTTCCCTTTAAAAGCAGTAAGAAAATAATACAGAGAACCAAGGAAAACTATGCACAAGAACTATTAAATATCTCCTACTTTAGGCTGCATTCTTTAAGATTACTAACATACCATGCAGGATGGAAGCCACAGTTTCTGATTCTAGGGTTTTTTTAGGGTAAAATCTTGTCATCACAATCACTTTCTGAACATCACAGCTACTGGGGCAGTTGAAGCTCTTTACATGTATTATCCCATCTTCCAGGGTTACATCTACAGACTTGTGGGTTTTAATTCATACTTATAAACATATATTAAAATTTTATCTTGTCAGGCACAACAGCACGAGGAATTTGGAGGCGGATTAAGGGAGATCTCTATGAATTTGAGGCCAATCTGTCTGTAATTAAAGGCCCAGACCAGCCAAATAATACATAATAAATTAATCTCACATAATTCATATAAAACTCAATGTATGGAAATAAAACTCAAATAAGAGAAATTTAAATGGTAAGCTTACACTGTTCCCTATATCTTCCATGTGTGTTTCATATGTGCACATACATACATACATACATACATACATATGGAACCATTCACACATCCTCAGACTTAATTTTCAAACACATTCTTAATACACCACTTGCATCTTTTTGAATTAAGAATCTGGCCCTCTCCGCCTGCTCGCCGCCATCATGGACACGAGTTGCGTGCAGCCCATCAAGCTCACTAGGGTAACCAAAGTGCTGGGCAGGACCGGTTCGCAGGGACAGTGCACGCAGGTACGTGTGGAATTTATGGATGACACCAGCCCTCCATCATCCAAAACGTCAAAGGTCCTGTTCGAGAGGGAGACATGCTCACCCTATTGAAGTCAGAAAGGGAGGATCGGAGGTTGCATTGACCTTGCCGCTGGGTCCTGAGTATCCACCACTTGGCCCATGATGACCAGCGACTATTAAATAAAACATTTGTATTGCTTTAAAATAAATTAATTAATTAATTAAGAATCTGCAATGATGGCATCTTATGGTCACAGGGCAGTGAGGACAGATCCAGTTTACCATCTAAAAGACCCAGAATATCGACACTTGTTTGTCTACTGAAGATCTGCAGGTTGTTTCAATTATTTTGTTAAAATGAATAACTATGAAAGGCATACTGTACCTGCATGTTTACATATACACAGAGACATTTTTAGGACAGACTAAAGCTTCTGAATTTTAGGATAGCTTCCAAAACATCAAAAGGTTTATATGTTTAACTTTTAACAGAGAGAACCAAATGGAAGAGCTAGAGGAAGAGTTTGCAGAAGAGACAGTACCAGGTAGGTCGCCTTCTGATAGTGTGTGTGAGCCATGTCGAGATGTTCTTCATAATAATTTACAGAAGGAACCTATAAAGATAGGTTCCTCTAAACTGCCAGGTACTTTATCTAAAACAAAACTATACAAAATGGTATAGAAGAAGGCATAAAAATAAATGCTACATTGTAAAAACTTCTGTTATTTAAATGATCAGACCTCGCATCAAAGCTTTAAAATGCATGTGTCTGGAAGGCAGTGGTGTTGCTAAGATCTAAAGTGCATCTCTAAGATGTGACTAACATCAGGGCAGCCCTGAGTCCCTTAGGTATCCTAGAGGAGATGTGGCAAATACAGAAACTGCCTGGAAGAGATTCATTGAAAAGGTAAGAGATGATGCTCTGACTTTGTGTTCAATGAGTCAAGCCTTAAGAGTCTAAAGTCCACAGAGATGTAGATACAGTAAGTGCTATAGGACAAGACAAGACTCAACAGAATTCAAAGTCAGTACAGATAATGACAGGACATGCTTTTGGTCTAGACTACTTAAAGAGTGGACTGGCTAGGGACAGATGGGTCTTCTCTGACCTAACAAGGGACTACTCAAATAACACAAGCAAAAGAGTGCTAAAAAGCATAGAAACAACAAACAAACCTTTCCAAAAAAAAAAGTAAAAGAACCAGCCATACTCAGAGGTAGCAATTAAGAAAGATACTATCCTCTGCTCTACATACATAGATCCTCAGAAGAAGGCTGGTTGCCTAACAAGAAAGTCCTTGTTTAGATACACTCTAGCCTAGAAAACCTCAACATGAAATGATAGTAAAACAAACTTCAACCTTTCCATTTATTATTTTATATTCTGAATGTATCTTCAGTTCAATAATTTTGAAGCAGAGGGAACAGCATGCTCCAGCTAAAGCAAGACAGATGAAAGCACACAGGACAACGTCTAGGAATATGGCTTACATGTGATGGGTGAGTTCCACATACAAGCCTTTCTGCATCTTACACATCTCAGGCACAGCCAAAGTGCTGCACATCATTTAGCTATCAGATCTTTTACTTTGTCTTCTTATTTCTCTGATATAACTCAAACAAATCAGTAAAAGATATTGTAAGCAGAGATTTCTTTGTCACTCCCCATCACACAGACATTTCTAAATAATCACTCAGAGGCTTAATATTAATCACAAACTCCTTGATCTCTTCAGGCTTATTACTAACTAGCTCTTACATTCAAATTTAACCCATGTCTATTCATCGTTGCATTGACACATGGCTGTGGCTTTTACCAGTCTGCTGACATCTTGTTTCCTGGGCAGCTGGCTGGTGTTTCCTCAACTCTGCCCTTCTCCTCTCTGTACCTCCATTTAACTTTCCTGCCTAGCTGTACTCTGGCTTGCTATGGGCAAATTCGGCCAACGACAGCAACACATATTCACAGCATACAGAAGGGTTATCCGACAGCAAGCTACTTTCAGATAAAAAACGCAAAAACATTCAAAAATCAAAATAGTGCAATAGTGCACTTTATAGAGGGTAATGACCTAAGAGTTTGGGTAAAACTCAGAGTCTCTCCCTCCTCTCTATTACGTCCCCCCTCTCTTTCTCTGTATGTGTGTGTGTGTGCACACGCTTTATGTTTTTCCTATCTGAAACTGTAACATAATATAATATAGCATAACATAACAAGTTTATAACATCAAATCCATTAAAATTCAGATTACTTGTGTGAGCACAATTTTAAATAAAGCAACTGATGTTGATATGAGTAGATCAGCTATTGTAGTATACTATCAATCAACAAATCAGCCCAAAATTGCTAGGATAACATCTTCAGGGGGCATTTATAAATTTGACAGTTTCTTAACAGCATGTTTTCATTTAGCCTTTCTACCGCTCTGCTCTGACATCTTTATAACCATACACTTCTTTCCATTGATGCTCAACTCTTCATACATTGATACAAAACTACTGTCAGCTGAAATAAAGCCAGGCATTTATGAAGTGCTTCATGTAGTCCTTCAAATTAAAAAAGCATCAAAGTCATGCATTTGTGTAATGCTTCTGTGAAGTCATTCAAAGGAAGAAGACATGCAACAATCATGCAGTATGAGTAGCTTAATACTTTCTTGTATTTCCAGGACCTCAAAGTGCTGGCTGCACACGGGACATTCATTGACTCCTGCTATTTCTAGTTTCATAGTTGAAAAGCACAGACAAAGAACACCCATCGCAGAACAGCTGAGATGACTCAGTGAGTAAAGGTGCTTGCCATCAAGCCAAACAATCAGAATATGATTCTCCAGGAGAAAACATACTGTCACTAGTTGTCCTCTGACCTTCTCGGGCACATACACAGCCACACATACATACATGCATGCAAAATAAATAAATATAATGGAAGAAGGAGGAGTTAAAAGACAGGTTGAGCAACACAATAAGACTCTTTCAATAAATCGATCAATCAATCATGGAGTGCCTGTGAAGACTAAACTAATGCAGTGACAATGAAAACAAAATCAAAGTAAAAATTCAACAAACTGTGAACATATCTTCACCAGAATTTTCTGTAAAAGTATACCTTGTTAATATCATGATAGATAGAGGGTACCAATCTCATTAAAGAACAGTGAGTATAAGAGTTGGCATTACTTTCTATGAAGCAACAAACGTTTTCAGGCATTTGCCTTGGCAACTGGAATATTTCTACACCTTGTTTCAGGTGCAATTCTGTCAATGTTAAACTCACCCTAATTTTTAGACTAAATGCTAAGTGACCCAGTTGTAGTCCCAATTAGAATGAGTCCTGGATAATTATTACAATTCTTCTTCCTTACCAATCTCTGACTATCCACTATAAGCCCTAACATTACCTAACTATGGGTAAATGTGAACAAGATGTCTAATAAGTTCCTTTACATGGTCAAAGAAGTCAAATAGGCAAGCAAGCCACCTGCAGAACACAATAATTTGAGCCCTCTCCTGTGAACAGGGAATCCTACATGGCACAATCTGGCTAGATATAGGGAGGCAGACACGTGAGTGAACCCAGAGATGTGATCTCTAGCTCTGGTTCCTCTCATCTACACAGAACCATAAAACTGCAATCCCTTAGTCAGGAAAAAACTCTGTGAAGAAAAATGAAAACAGCCAAGCAAAATAAGAGAAAATTTAATTTTTTAATCCATACTTACCTAAATATAAGCTTGAAAAATATCAATCTCTGAGAAATAAGATTGAAAAAAAATAAGCTGGAAAATCAAGAATCACCAAGTTACTATCGACCACAGCCACACTTAAGTCCTTTAGAGCATAGTACAGCCAAGCGCATGTATATTCTGATATTCTACTCAAATCTGATACCCATCAAGGTAGAATAAAAAAATATATACTGAAAAATACATTTTGCAATAATTCAAAGGATTATGAAATTTGACTGATACCATCTACTGATGAATTATCTTATGTTTCATAAGATTCCTATATTTATCCTAACATGAACAATTTTCTTCCCAAGATTTGTGTGAAATTAAAGCACAGTGGACATTTACCCCATTATCATGTAAGGAAGGTCTCTCTCATGCACACAGCTATCTTAAGTGTCCCTGCCATCAAACAAACAAACAAAAATTGCATCTTCTTCCTTCAGTACATAATATACATGAAACTGAGGCAAAAGGGCAGAAACAGCTCAATAAACATCTCCAGTCAAACACGGTGGCAAACAACAGTATCTTGGCACTCTGGAGGCAAAAACAGGAGGATCAATAGTTCAAGCCCATGTCTCAATAAATAAAATAAAACCAAGATACAAAATGGGAGAAAGCCTGGGGGCCTTGACAACACTACACAAAAAACTACAGGCAACTAATGAATGCTGAGAAGAAGAGATGATCTTCACTAGGCAAAGCACAACAATTAGTTAACCATTCCAAAAATCCCTGAGAACAGACATACAAGGAACGTTATAAACTGAGGGGGTTATATCTTACACAATTCAACACAATTCATGAAAAAGAGGCCATTAATTTGAATAAAAGCAAACAGGAGTCTATGGAAAGGTTTGGATGAAGGAAAGGGAAGGAGTCGTGATGCAAATATAATCTCAAAAGATAAAAATAAAAAATAAAAACTAAAAAGACAAAAATCTACATGACCAGGCAGTACTTAACCAAATTAAATCCCAAAGAATATTTGCCTGTGTGGTCTATGCAAATGCCAGGCAGTGTCAGAACTGGCACAACAGACTGCAGAGAGTTAAACAATTGGTAGATGGGCAGCAAACATTTTGCATCACAACCGTTATGTAAAAAACAGCTGGGAGGCATATCTACCATAGCACAGCATTAAGCACAGGAACCCACATACTGAAAAATTCACTTTCTTTTTCAATCATTCAAAGTTCTGAATCTTATCTGACAGTGAGAGAAACTCAGTAAGGAGAGCATGGTTAAAATTACAAGACCAACCCTGATGAACTGTTCCTAAGTTGACTGTTAGTCGGGCATTTTTCTGTTAAAATGATATTTACAGAGGACTAAATATAGAATAGCTGAAACAGAGGAGTTTCTGAACTGGGTAAGTACCCATCAGAGGAAGGACTGTATCAGAAAGGGAACGAGACCAGTAAGTTCTCACTGAGGACCCTCAGAGGGTGAACCGCACCAGGACTGCCTTCCACAGGAAAGGCTGACTGGTGAAAGCGTGCAGGTTACGTCGAGAGATAGGTCCAGGGGAAGGTGAGCAGAGCAGAACAAAACTCAGAAAACGTGCAATGGTAAATTTCTCCATAACAGGCAATCAAGTTCATAGCTGAGGTTTCTAATTCCACAGGCTACAGTGGAATACGTTAAATGAATGGTTCTCTTTTTAACATTTATTTTACTATTTGATCGAGAATTTCATAGGTGATTATAGTATTTACAGTTTCTTCCCACAGTCTCTCACATACAGATCCTCTACCCATTCCTATTCAGTTTCATGACTTCTTAATTATTGCTACATGTCTGTGTGTATTCACATATATAAATACATCCTACTAGGTCCATTTAGTATTACTCATATGTATATGTGTTCAAGAGTGAATACTTGAGATTGGAAAGCCTATCAGGATGAGCTGGATATGTCAACTTGATGCAATCTAGAGTTATACAAAAGGAGGGAACCTCAACTGAGAAAATGCCTCCATAAGATCCTGCTGTGCTATTAATGGGAAGAGTCCAGCCCATTGTTGGTGGAGCCATCCCTGGGCTGGTGGTCCTGGGTTTTACAAGAAAGCAGGCTGAGCAAGCAATGAATAGCAAGCCAAGAAGCAGCATCCTTCACCATGGTCTCTGCATCAGCTCCTAACTCCAGGTTCCTGCTCTATTAGAGTTCCTATACTGACTTCCTTCAATGATGAACTGTAATATGGAAGTGAAAACCAAATAAACCCTTTCCTCCCCAACCTAATTTTTGGTCATGGTGTTTCATCAAAGCAACAGAACCCCAAATTAGGACAGGAGAAGACTGATTCTCCCTTTTCTAGTGCTATGCTTTGCTTAGAGTTCATCTTGGGGTGGAGCCTTGAAGAGAACCATGGATTTGGCTGGCCTACCTGCCTGGAGAGGCACAAGTGATTCAGGCTAGAGTCCATGGTTCATGGGGCACAATGGGCCTTCCAGTTCCTGGGAGATCAATGCACTATCTCAGGCAGTGAAGCGTTCAGACTATATCTAAAATGAACTACAATTCAGAAATGGAGGGCACATTTGAAATCCAGATCTTAAGGCAGGAAAGCAACCTTTAATCTGGGCTATAAATTCTGATGGAAGACTATATAAGGACAGTGGAAGAAGATAGGGTTCCTTTGGTCTTTGCCTGTGAACCCTCACCTTGCCAGCACATCCATTTATTGACTAGGGAGCCAATTTCTTTGGGATCTTAGCACATACAGAAGATGAGCTGAGACACCCAGCTCATGGGTCTGATCAACTCAGATAACTGGACTTCACATTCAATGCTAGCCATTATTGAACTGCAGCCTGTAAGTCATTCCAGCAATGTGTGTGTGTTTGTGTGTGTGTATGTGTGTGTGTATGTGTGTGGGTGTGTGTGAGAGAGAGAGACAGAGACAGAGACAGAGACAGAGACAGAGACAGAGACAGAGAGAGAAGGAGGGAGGGAGGGAGGGAGGGAGGGAGGGAGGGAGGGAGGGAGGGAGGGAGGAAGGAAGGAAGAAAGGGAGGAAGGAAGGAAGGAAGATTACCTAAGTTCTGTGACTCTAGAGAACCCTGAATAATGCAGGTTGCTTTGTGTTTCTCTGTATATTCCCCTGGAATTCAAGGAAAGATGCAAGCTTAATAGGAAAATTGGTCTTAGACATCAATCTTCTGTATTCTGTATAACTTGTACATATTATTGTATCCTGGCAACTACAACTGTATTGATCCTGGAAATTGTCATTACATTCCACTTCTGGTGAAGAAACTGTTCTAATTAAATTGTCAAAGACTCAGTCTTACTGTGGCCCTTCCAACCCAAGCCTGGTTTCATTCCTTGTGGCCATATCAGGTGACCTTGGCCCAGTAAGTAAGCATCCTTACAGGGTCTTATGAGACTTCCCATATTCACATTAAGTGTCAACTAATGTCACGGTGGAAATGTTTAGGCAATCATATATATTTTATGAGTGCACTCTCTGTCATATATGAAAGATACTATCTCATGAAATGAGCTGGTCCTCTAGTTCTTTACATTCTTTCCAGCCTCACTTCAGTGACGCTCCCTGAGCCTTGGGTGTACAGGTTGTGTTACAATTTTCCTGTTGAGGGATGGGGCACCCCTACAGTCAGTTGCTCTTCAAAATGGCTCTGCTTGGAAAGGACTCTTCTTAACTCAACATGCCTCAAAAGAATTCAGTATACCTCAAAGGCCAACAGAAAGGGTATAAACATGGCTCAGTTGGTAGAGTGCTCACTTCACATGGTTTTTGCACTGAATTTGATGTTCAGCACCATCCATATATGATGACACCCACCTGTAATCCCAACAACAGGAAGGTGAGGCAGGAGGATCAGAAGTTCAAGGTCATCCTAGGCTATGTGGATATTTCAAAGCCAGTCTGGAACATTCAAGAGGCTGTTTCAATTTTTTATTTAATT